>NW_022280037.1:3673425-3690679 GCF_004355925.1 Anarrhichthys ocellatus | reverse complement strand
CTCTCTCTCTCTCTCTCTCTCTCTCTCTCTCTCTCTCTCTTCTGTGGACACTAGGCAGCCTTTACTGTCTCAGCCCCAGATCCGTCATGCTTTCATCGGCTTTGGCCGAGGTCAGGCTGTTGGGAGGTCCAGCCTGGACTCACCAGTGGGAGAGTGAGGGGCCTTTAGCAACTGCCCCAAAGACTCCTTTAATTCAACTCAATAAGAAGCTGATTTCAGAGATGGAACAGTGCTCTGGCTTTCACAGAGAGAATGATCCATCCAAAGTTTTCTCATTAGTGGAAGTAATGCTCAGCTGCATTGCCAGATACACTTTTTTTCACCTGAAATATTTTTCCACTTGTCTGCCCGTACAGTAGCTGCTGTGGAGCACGTCAGACAGCAGCAGGGCTGCTTGCTATGCTGCTCTCACCGGGGACGCGGTGGGTTGTGTTTATGTACACTTGCACCAACAATTGTGCACCTCTAATTAGAATGGCTGATTTTTGGCTCAGAGACTCTCTCAGGGTAGTTTCTCTTCCACCCCCCCCCAACCAGGCTCGGCTGTGGAAACAAACCAAAAATGAGTACATAATAAAAAATTCAACAGGCAAGCTGGAGAGGCAGGAGCCAGGTGTTGCTGTAACCTGCAGGTGAGAGCAAGGACAGAGGAGGGGAAGGAAAGGTTGGGTGAGGGGATGGAGGTTGAAAACAAGGTGAGAGGGTTAAAAATCATCTGGCACATTCTCAGAGAGCATCGCTAATGAAACGTAGAGATTAGTGGCTGGTCCTCTCCTCTCAATCTGCTATTTTGCAAAAAGATGCAACATATGACCACTGGCACTTAAAAGCTAAAACTGAGCATTTTAGGCTGAAATGAAACTTCCCCCACTGTTCCATACATTTGCAAAGTCCTCATTAGTGTGCAGCATGAAACTGAAACAGTATTCGGTATCCATCCACTGGAGCCCGTTGAGAGATCTATTTTTGTCTAAGAGCCCACTCTAAAAAACACTCACTGCCGAATAGAGGATCCTGATACAATAGTTCCCTCCAACAGCCCAAACCACTACTTCACTTGTATTTCAAACCCCCATTCAGTCGACACGCAGTGATGACAGCCACCTGCTTCTCCTCTCTCAGAGCTGTCGCACCAAGAGAGCTGCATTCTCTGCAGTTTGTTCTACGGGAGGGCTTTTGGTTTGGACTGGGAAATGGAGCACTCCCGGTTCCCTGCAGTTTATTTACAGAGAAAACAAACTGCCGCTAAAGCTTATGGCAACTGATCCCCATCGCAGGACTCCCTCAGCCACGCGGAGAGTAAAGTGTGACGTGCAAGTGTGCGCGAAACCGGTTAATTATCAGACAAAAATGCAAAGGGGGTTACTCATGCTCAAACAGAAGTAATTGCATACGGTATCTCCAACAACATCCTCCAGATCCCTATAATGGAAAAAAAAATCTCAGTCTACGCATCAACAACATGATCAGAATTAATCATTTTTGGATCGAAATTTCAGTACTTTTTCATGCCAAGCAGCACATGAACATATAAGGAGCGCTTTGGCCTCTTTTTATATGACCATTGCAATATTTCATCTCAGACACCTTGCGTGTCAACGCATGCATACACCAAGTCATGAAACTAGAGCGGCAGGAAAGTGATGACAATGTGAAGTGTTGAGTATCCTGCGACAATTATTCTCTCCGCTCTCCTCTTGGAATGGACAGTACAGTAATTATGCTGGCGAGCTGCCATGTGGATAAATATTCAAGTTTTCTGTTGCTGCTGGAGTTCCAGTCTCCCTCCCACTCCCTCTCTACACACGGAGTGACTATAGATTTGGTTTGTGAAGCCACATAATGAGCCACTGCAAGTGGTTATTGTTGAGCATGGCACTTTTCTTTTTTTCTCATTTGGGGGATATCTCAATTTTCACTTATCGGCCCATGTGCCGGCGCGGATGCGGGAGCAACCGTGTGACCGATTAGCAACACAAAGCCGTAGGGACTGTAGAACGAGCTAAAGGTTAGTCGTCCCCCCATTTTGGCTCCTTAACCGTGTTCATACAGCAAAGTGCAAATTACCCTGAGCCAAGGTGAGCTGTGCTGAGCGTCCCTATCCCATCCACTCCCAGTCTGCAGAGCTTTATCTCAGAGAGTGACATGCTTTGTGTCTCACAGAGCTGCTGCGTGTCGGGAGAACAATGGAGCAGCAGAGTTGCGAGCGGCAGATTCAGTCTGGTGCAACAGCCTAGTGTAGGTGAGGCAGAGAGAGGGGGGAATACTAATTTATCATGAAAGATGTCATTACCATGCCAATGACTTCTCACAGAACACAATTATCACTAATAATAGAAATTGAAACATCAGCCCAGGGCTTTCAGCCAGGAAGGGCTGTATTAATGGAAAACTGTAGTCTGTTTATGAGAACTAGTTGTTGAAGGCTGGTGGGAGTACTGCTAGATAAGCACTAACCAGTATCTGGGTTTTGTTGGGGTTTTTTCTTGCTAATTGAGACGTCTAGACATATTCAATTGAACATCAGCGAGATAAGGAAGTCGGCTGAACTATCTCGGTGGAGAATAGCGCACACTAATCCACTTACTGAGTCCGAAGGATTTTCATTCACCATCCTAGAAAATGCTTGGCTTATCAAAATGTTTTCACATGCACATTTTGCCACTTTGTCTTGGAGAAACAATAGCATCCTGCAAATGGCCTTGTGGCCTCGCAGCAAAAAAAGCAACTCCAACTATTTCACTTAATATTCAAATGAGTTGGTGAGGATTGGCTGGGCTAAAAAATATTCACTTTATTTTTTATGAAGAAATAATAAGCCTCCTCATGACTAAGAGGTCGGACAAATCACTGACACGCGCTAACTGGAGACTGCCAATCTAGTCTTTTCTCAACCCAACCAAACGCAAAACAGGGAACAAGTTACGAAACCGTCTCTATTCACATGACAGGGACAAGGACATTGCTGCTGTCATTTCCCATCGCGAAATGAAGAGATAACCTTGGAGTTGCTGGCAGCTTTGTTGAGTTCTGTCTTGAATTGTGCTCTTCACAATCTTCAGGGGCTTTCTCTCTGCCTGCTCATATTAAATGTCAAAACACAGAAGAGCTTGGTGAGAGTTGAGGAATCCGTCGTGATGGAGAAACACGTAGTCTTGAGAGAAATAGAAGGAAGCTGCAGGTCCACAGCTGAATCGCGTGTTCAAAGCCACACGGCAAGGACGGATCATGTCAAACAAAGTGAAAATGGAGAGCTTGAGTCTGCAGTGAGATTTATATTTTTGGCTCAAGGGTATAATGGTGTTCATTTGAGTCTGTCTGTCTACATGAGCCCTGAGTGATGCGCTTTAACTGCTCTTTAAGAGCATGAGAAACACCCAGTTAAGATCAGTTAAATAACAATAGTCACTCAAGGAGGAAAGCTGTACAGTTTGCAGCAGATGGAGACAGACTAATGGATCTTTTTTATATGTATGAGTAGAGAATGGAAAGTCGCCTGATACTGTATATCATTAGGTTGGGGGTGAAGATTTGTATGCATGACTCCAGATGCTTTATTTTCTTTAATTTCAAGTGTTGAAGTAGACTGAAAGAAGAACAAGCAATTACATCATGTCAGACTGAATCACATGCTACATCTGTGCCTTTTTGAGCTACAAATACACACACGCGACACACACACACGCACACACATAGTCATATGTAAAGTGGGTCTGGGGATGCAGAAGCATGCCCGGTCCATGCCCTGAGTTTGATTGTGGGACTGAGGGGTCAAAGGGTAACTAATTGTGCGACTCATGGAGGTCAGCTTCGGTGTGGCCTTCTGCCAAAGCACGGCAACACCACATGAAGGTCTGTCAAGAAAGACAAATGAACGCCTGCTGATGACAACGACCTCAGTCAACAAGCACACGCCGTATCTTAATCTGGGTCACGGAGAAAGGAGCAGACCACTGCTGCCGCTCTAGACGCTACGTGCTGAGGGAAGTATCACCAATGTTTACCTGTCAGGACTCGTGTTCAGTTACTGATCAAATACACACACACAAAAAAAACTGAAGCAGTGGTAGTGAATTAAAGTTGAGGTCACTAAGGCCTCAAGTTTTCTGGGAAAACGAAAAGCCTGCTTGGTGCAATCTGCTCAGTCTAACAATAGCATTCTTGTGCACGCAGCTCTTTCTTTTTTAGAGACCCCGTAAAGAGCTAAAGTTAACTCTGCCTTCGAACTCTTGGAATTCCACACAAGAGTAACTCTCAGTTTTACACAGTGACTCCCTAAGCGGAGCAGAGAGGGAGATGGCTATCATTTTTCAACAGTCAATAATTAGCCGGCTCCCTAATCAGCTGTTTGTGCAGCGTGCCTCTCCGTGCCTTCTCATTTAGCCATGTCACAGCAGACGCCGGGGCTTTTACCTGCAATGCCATCAGCAGTAAGCCGCCTGAACCACACTGATAGCTGACTCTACTGTCTGGAATGTTCTCGCAGTTACGCCTCATAAAAGAGCATTTACCAGGTCTACTGTGTGTGTGTGTGTGTGTGTGTGTGTGTGCAATCCTGTCGTAAAGAATGAACAAATATGTGTGATGGATGGATAAAATCACATGACACCTCCAGCCTGACGGAAAAGGTATTGTGATGGAGGTCCAGGGATCATCCAAAGAAAAGGAGTGTCTCGCTTTCATGATTAACTAAATGTCAAAAAGGATTTCCCTTCCTAAACAGAGACCACAATCATGTGAGGCTGCCAGCCAAAGGGACACGTCCAGATGGGACGTCTCCCTCCGTTTCTCCGCCCGCTACTCCCGCACTGTTTTGGAGACAAAAATGACCCAGACCTGTGTCAACAGTTGGGGAAAGCATCCCTCGCCCTGCTTTGTGAAAGTGATAAAAATAACACCATGAAGTATCCCGCAGTGGGTTACGCCCTGAACGGGTCTGTTTTTCCTGGCCAGGAGGGTCACTGTCAGGCAGAGCTGGAGCTCCAGCCAACGCACATCAAGGCAGCACTTTCCTAACCTCCATTTTCGCCCATGTCTTTTCCTGTTTTGACAGGAAACAGGAGATGATAACATAGTCGCACAAACAAGGAGAGATTGCCTCCGACCTGCTGCCTGGCCATCCTCGTGTGGCGGTGGACGTCTGTTTTCTTTGGAGGGCCTCGTGTCCAAACATACAAAAAATAACACACTCACTGTCTTGTACAAACATGGACACCACGCCACTGTGACGCACAGGCATGCACACCTGACACACACACACACACACACACACACGACTTACACACCTGTCTTCATGCCAAGCTTGAATAACCCCAAAAGATCCTGGCACAGTGGTGCACTTCCCTCACAGGCTCCCAGCAGCGTGCCAGCACAGCGTCACACAAAGGGACGCAATAAAGCAGACCACCAAAGTCACGGACACAAGACTGAAAGAGGGGAGATGAAAGCTTCAGCGGTCGCCACGGGGAACCAAACATACACTGAGGAGGTGAGCGGAGGAGCAATGTCAATATCTGGCGGCGAGAGGAAAGGGTGGGGAGCGCCGCTGGCCGAGGGAGGTGTGGACGGCCAGCGTCTCTTGTCCGAGGCCCTTTTTGGAATGTGAGCCTTTTATGTTGTCAGGAAGCACACCGTAGTGAGACACAACAAGCAGAGTGACGGGGCCATTAGAAGGCTTTTGTTGATGGCGAGAGAAGCTCAAAGGAACGGGACGCTTTGATTGCCCCCTCTGATCCCCCACTAGCCTTTGTTTATGAGCTAATTAAGTATTGTTCAGCTACCGCAGGAGCCTCGAGCCCTTCATCCCCACAGCGCCACCATGACTTTGAATGGCTACTGTAGGGCTTTTATGGCACCCTCTATAACTTAACAACTTAAGCAGGAATCCCTTTCCTACATGCTTTCCAGCATGGGAACCAACCGCTGCTTGAAACTGATTCTAAATGTGTATGTAAATGCATAAGAAGGGACTTAAAGAGATCAAAGCACACAAATCAGGTTCAGTCGGACAGGTCAAATTCAGTTCAAATGTGGTCTCCAGCGGCCCCTCCAATGGGAGTTCAAGTGTGCCCTGGTTTCACCCCTCCATTGGACGCCGCAGCCAAAACAGCCTTCGACTCACAAAGAGATGAAGACATAAATGCCCAGCATGGGATGAGGGGAGGCCGAGGGGTCAGTGGATGGACAGAATAGGGAGGAGGAGGGTAGCTTCTCGCTAGATGGAAGTGGTAATGACCGTTTGACAGCGGTGAATACATTTTAGTGAAGAAATGCTCACACTGACGGATGGGCCTTTTTATAGAAATTGAATACATGTGTGCATGTTTACCTGTGTTTGGGGGCAGGAGCCGCACATGAAAAGGAAAGAAAAGAAAAGTAAAAGAGAAAAATCACGATTTGTGCATCTACAAGCCCGATGAAAACCACAACAAAAGATGAATTAAAGATGTTGATCATATAAATTATATCTGAACATCTCATGAAGTCAAGTCAAAGGTCAGCATTGCTTTGTAGGACTAACGCCTCCCCTGGAAACCAACACATTGCTTAAACCTCCAACTAAAGCTGACACAACCTGTAGAAATGATGTGTGTGAATAAAACCACACATTTAAGTTTGACCACATAATAGCTTTACGGCCCGCTAGCTGTCTGGACTTGCAGCAGACATGAGAGAAGGACCCTGGTTTTGTAAGTTTTGGCTCTTATGAGCTACTGAGTTGTCAGCGGGGGGGTGGGACACAGCAAAGGGTCAGCGGACTGAACACAACAGTAGCCTCCACTCCACCTCTGAACAGTAAAGCTATGCAGGAATCCACCAAGGCCAAAGACACAGGTGTGCTCCCCGAGAGCTTCCCTCCTTTTAACAGAGGGAGGGAAGCATTTCCGTGTTGCACAGACACGTTCAAAGGCATTCCAGCCCAAATGCTAAATAAAATGTTACAAATTTAGAGCAGCTACTGTCGAACGTGTTGATTTAAAGGCTTCTGAGAGAAGCAGTTAACCACCTGAAATACATACAGAAAATAAACGCCAGCATGTAGGAACAAAATACTAACTGAAAGCAGCTCCAAAGACAAGTAAAATGCCAAGGCAATCGAACTACGTTCAGTTGGGCCAAAGAGACAATTCTATGAATAACCATGTACACATATACAGACATACTTGTCCACACACTCTCTTGCTGACTTGTTCTCACACTCAGCATGGGAACCGGGCAGCTCTTAGCTGGGGGTCTGCAGACCCAGGCCCAACAGCAAGTCCCCGGAACAGCGAGGATAGCTGTGCTTTTATGGGCAATGCTGAACTGATACTGAGCAGCAAACACAGAGGATGGAGAGGCAGTTTGGGACTCGTAAACAGAGAGGTTTACGTTTAAGTGCCCAACACACACGAAGGAGATAAAACAGCCCAGAGCTCTTCAGTGGAGAGACTGACATCATAAAATAGAGCGGCAGTAACAAGAGGGGAAGCATAAAGGACGGATGTATTAATGGGAGTCGGATCATGGGAGAAGGCAGGGGAAGGTTTACTCCACAAGCATCCGCTGGGAGTAATGACAAGCTCAAGATGGCATCGTTTCTCAAGACAGCACTGTATATATCTGCTGATCTGAGTGTAATTCTAATTAGCCTCATTTGCATTGTGTTCTGTGACCTCCAAAGTAAATGTGCTTTTCTTTACTGTTTCTGAAAGTTGAAGGCACAATGGAACACTTTTATCCACTTTGAGGAGATTTTACAAAGGGCCTCTTTCTCTCTCATTGTGATCACTCTGCCGAGCAGATCATTGGATGAGACATTTAAAGGAAAGCTGTCCGGTATCAGTACTTGAGGCAATACCAAGTTTAGCAAAGAAGGGATGAAAATCGATTCTCTTTCATGATAAATTTAAGTCAAGCCGGGTGAAAGTAGCAAAAACCGCAATGTATCTCGACCGTCGCTGCTTTGAATGCTTCTCTATGGGTTTGTGCAAAAATCGGAGAAAAAGACCTCACTTGCCATTCACAGACAAACAACACTGCTACTGTATCTTAGGGTACTTCTTTGTGGTGAAAATCCATTATGAAAATCCATACAGCGCAGGTTGACCTTTTCGGTGTTCCGCCTATTGAGAAACTCAGCGACACGGTATTCCGTGGGATTAAAAGCAACTTTGCTGCCATTTTGTAAAATGCATCGTGATGCCATTTCCTTTCAAATGTCAGCAGGCAAATTGCAAAGTCAAGTCATTCAATAATGAAAGAAAAATGAGTACTGTGCTACAACACGTCTGTTCTTCTCCCCCTTCCGTCTATAGAGGGGATCAATGTTTTGGTGGAAATCAGAGGTTTGGGATATTCAACAAGACAGACCAATAATTAGGCTAATAACTGAGTGAATTGTAGTTTTACAGTATTATGTGGTAGGGCTGGGCGATATGGCCAAACTGTTCTGTCACAGTTTGGGTAATTTCATATCTTGATAAAAATATAAATCATGATATATCTTGTTTTCTGGTGATTCAGCAAATAAACATATTGAATTATTGCCCAGCCCCTATAAGCACCAAACCACGAGTGAGTCAAAAAACAGCAGGGCCGATATCAGAGCTAAAGAGAGCTTGTATTCTCATCATATTTCTCCTTGAGCTAAGCCCGCCGAGTACCAGAGTAATGGCACTGGCCAGTCACCTTCTCCATTTACCAGGCCACCACCAGGCCTGCGTTTTATAAAACTCTGACTCTAATAATGCAATCATAAATTGGTAGCAGTTAAGTTCAGAAAGATGGATGACTTCTGCGGTAAAGTGGAAAGGATGGAGGGACTCTGAATGTGCTTCGTCTCTTTCTTTTTCCTCTGGTACTTACACGCACATTCACACATCATCAATACGCGCACTCATCCTGCCTCACGGAGCTGGACACTCAAGCATGAAATGAACATGAGCAGCGTGAACTTTGACTGGCATTTTCACACAGCGCCAGGATTTATGGAGCACTATATACGTATCAGAATGAGCTCCTGACAATAAAGAATGGCCCAACGCGTAGCTGGGGAGGCCAGTGAGACGGGTTAGCATAACCCATCTACCAATCACAACACAACCCATCACAATCCATCTACTATTACACAAACACAAATAGAATAACACAGGGATGCATGCATACTGGCAACCAGACATATATATATAGAAATATGACATGAAAGCACACCGGTGCATTCACACAGCAGCTGCACAGTTTACTACTGTTGGTCACTGAGAGGCTCCTCTAGGAACAGACATCAAATTGCACCCAGTTGTCCCAAACTAAAGATGTGATTGTTGGGATCGTTGAGAAAAATGACTTCGCTAACAGGATCACTAGAGTGAGAAAGAGTATTTCCTGTACCTTTGAAGAGCTGTATGGATACATATACATTAAATTTGAGTTAGCTTACTAGGGTTACAAACTTTGCAATTGTACTTGTATTTATCCACTAAGGGGTATTTTCCTCAGGAGTTTTTGGAGATTGAAACAGAGCTAAAAAAAAAAAAAAAAAGAGTGAATATTTGGCAGGCGGCCAGAAACATGACTCAGAACGAATGCTAATATGCTACATGTATGCCTGATGTGTAAATAAGCCACTATTTGTTTTCACGTTCAACATCAGCTTTGTGAGGTGATAGTAATAACGTTGTCATAATTTGCTAATTGTATACATCAATAGTGCAAATATAAAAACATTTGGCTTAATTTCAGCAATATTACCCCTTCCTATACATCATAATTAAACATACCATCAACCTGTATACAAAATACTGTATATAATCGAATCAGTCGTCTTTTAGTTTATTAGTTTGTTTATTCGTTTATTTCAGTTGGAAATAAAATACAGTTCCTGCAAAAAACAAACTCCTTGAGTGCCTTGCTCCTGGAACTTTGACAATTGCTAATAAACATTGATCACAGACTTATTTTTTGTAAAAATGCTCCTTAAACATCAACACCCAACACTCGACGCGACACACTCTGAGGGTAAATGTTGCCAAAGAGGCCATCTTCTGACCTGGCAGGTGAGAAGTAGTATAGTAGAAGCTACATTAGCATCTGCCAAAGAGGAAAACAAACAAAGCAACGTAGGGTCCACTTAGGCACCATACTCCACTGATCCACTGTTTGCTGTGAGCAAGGGAGCCACGCCCAAACAGCCCGGAGTTTGCTGTCTGCATATCCATCTTGGCGAGGACACACAGCACTGGCGTTCTCTTTCAGCACATTGCTATAAGCCAGGCGATTTGTCTGCTACCACAAGGCCTGCTGTCAATTGAGCGCATTTTATGGAGCCAGCAGGAGATTACCTCCAACTCAGTGCTCCTCGGTGTCTGTGTACCGTCTTGAAAATTTATCTCAACAACTATGTTTTTCCAATACTCTGAATCAGACTCAATAATGGACTGCAGTCTGCCTGGATCATGCACGTCTCACTTCACCATGACATATGGAGCTGGGCAGTGCGAGCGCCGAGTGCATCAAAACATACATACATCAGCACATACTCAGAATCACACACACACACAGGCGGCTTGCCCTAAATTAACAAGTCAAACTGATTAACTCCCACTGGTTACACTTCTTGTTGCATTTGTATCATTTGCTCATTGACATTTCTGCCTTTGTTGCTCCGTTCTCATGCTCTGCAGACCTCTGCTGTAACACATCGCCCTGCCAGCCTCGACAGCACATCCATTGTTTCATTTCAGTCTGGCTCATTGTAACACATGATCCTTCACCAAACAGCAGCAAACCCATTCTGACAAGTGCTATTATGCATGGCAATCATTCTTCAAATACACTAACAATGGGAAAATAGCTAAAAGCATACAGGTGTTGTCACAATCTCAGCATTATCTGGTGCTTTAAGTCAAAACAATCGATGAAAAGATCGCTAATAAAGCAAAAACAGGCCTCAGTTTTTATTGCCTGACTTCTGAATTAAATCAGTAAATATACACCTGTGAACAGGTACTTTCAATATTATTGCACCAACTCAAAATGACCACACATAACTAATTCATTTGCGCAATGCCAGCTAGCATGTCGCCAACAAACATGTTGTTTATCGGAATATACGTTTTGGCAGTTACACTAACCTTTTTCTCTTTCTGGCTAAGAGTTAGCGTTGTCCATCAAATATGAAGCTACAACCAGGAGACTAGCTAGTAAATGTTAGTGAGCAGGTTTGCTTCTTAGCATAACATAAAGATGAAGCCACAGCTTATTGCCTTCTCATTCTCGTTACACAGGTGATGGCGCAGCTGGTCTCCCAAGTCACACACTTTGATTGAACGTCTTTATCTGAATGGCTGTAGGTCGTCTGTACATATTTGACTTCAGTGAATGAGAGAGGCACTGCAACCTTCACAATAACTAAAGGCAGCAAAGTAAATTCCCAGGTTGAAGCAGCTCTAAATTGCTCTTCTCACCTTGACAGGTAACTGAGGGAACATCTGGACGGCTCTCTGTAGACACTACAGTGGCTTGCAGCCGCACCAGAAAGGGCCAGATGGCCAGAAGAGGACACATTCAGGTAAAGTCTGTGCATCTGTGTGTCAGTGTGTCAGTGTCATGCATGAGTTCACTTGTGTGCACGTGCCCGTGTATGTAGATTCCTGTGTGTGTAAGTGGGCATCTGCTGAGGAGCCTCAGTCAGTTCCTGTTTCATCTAGCCCGCCGTGGATCTGCTCTTCTGAGCAGCCAGCAGCCGAGTGCAGATTTAAGGAATAGCAGTTATTCCAGGTGGAGAATTCCTCCTCTTCCTCCTCCTCTGACAGATTTCTTCACTTTCCTTTTGATGAAAGGCAATAAGCATCAGCCTTACTGCAGCTTCGGCTAGTTTCCATCAGACCTATCAACCCTTGCATCTGCGCACCCTGAACCCATTTCCTGCACTCTGCCTCGTGGCAATTTACCCTCGCAATTGCGATAAGTAGCGGACTGGGCAGCAACAACTGGGGTCAATTCACTTTCAGCTCACTAAATTAAAGATGTAAAATGAAACTGCAGCAGACATAGTGAAGATGTGGCATTCATTACAGAGCTGCCTGAAGGTTCAAAGAAAAAAAAGGCTTCTGGACAGTGAAAAGTCAGTTACTTTTAAAAGCGGGACCAGCTGTGAAAATCTGGAGGCAGGAAAGTAAACGAGAAACTCTTTACGCTCCGTTAACTACTGGCGGAGTTGTTCCACTGTCCACATTTAAAGCACCATGGCTGCAAAGTGCAGTTTCCAAGTGGAGAAATATGGAAAATAAAGGAGATGAAGGAAAGGACAATTAAATTCCTGCAGTACTTGAACCGAAAAGTTAGCCAACTGAGTCCTTTCTTCTGTGTCCACTGTACTGAAATACTCTACTGAACAGTAAGTACAGATTGGTATTGATTGAAATTTTTTGAATGCTACTCGCAACAGACAGCTGAGTTTTATACAACTATCAAATGATAGGGTTTTTTATACTTTACTTTAAGAATTACAACAAAGTGTTTCCACAAAAGCCATTTTTTAATTGAAGAAAATTCTTGAATGTTAAAATACAGTGGGACAAACTTTTGATTTAAATCCGAGAACTGTCTAATGAAAGAATAAGCTAATAAGATTATTAATCTAGCCACACATGACACATTTGATGCCAGGTTTCAGTACTTCAGAGCCCTTAAATACTTGGTGCTACAGACGTATTTCTCACCGATACCGAGCCCCAACAGTGGGTTTGAAAGAAGAGAATACAATGCATGCAAATGTGTCACATGAAGAGGAGTCTGACAGCTGAAAGAGTGAATGAATGAAGCTGTGGAGACTTGAGGTAAACCGGCAGCGGACAGCTGCATGCTGCTGAGGCTCACAGATACAGTACGGCACGGTAGCGCCATGACTGATGTCTATGGTCTCTGCACCACTTGACACCAGATTATTGCTCTGCGGTTTAATACAGCCACATGCCATAAAGCAGAAGTCACACTGCATGCAGGGAGGAGGCGAGGGGACGGCTCAGCCCAGAGTCTCCTCTATTCTCCCGTCTCATTTCTCATCTCCTCCCAGGCTCTCTGGAGTGCATGCACTGCTGAGCAGGCACACAGGCACACAACACACACATTACAGAGAGCCCCAGGGGCTCAGGTGCTTAGAGGTGAATAGAATAATATCGTCATGCTCTGTTTTAACTCCACGTGAGCTCAAGTTTCACAACCAGAGGGGTTTCCTCACACAGTCTTTTTTCTATCCTTCTCTCCATCCGTCCGTCTGCAAGTCACTCTGTCCTGTCGTCTGCCCTCCTGCAGCTGAGCTGGCAGCGTACACCTGTTCCAGCCCAGGCCGGCCCTCTGAAACCCTAACCCACCATTAAAGAGTGGGAGAGCTGACAGAAAGGTCAGGGGTCAGTCAACAAAGGAGAAGTAACACTCCCAACTCGCCTCAGAAACAGTAGCCAGGTAGGCAGATCTGCAGCCATTCAGCAGCACCCACTTCGTCTTCTCTCAGACACTCATCTGTGCACAGTGACATCATCAACACAGCAATGTTCCTGCCGGCTCCTTGGCCGGCGCAAACACACGCTTCTTCTTTGACAGTTATACAAATCCATAAGTGGGCAAGCAGGCACAGAATGTTTTAGAAAAATGGCACCGGTCACACATAATAATTTATTTCTACACAAAGTCTGACTTTTTGGCCGGGAAACATTTTGTGCGTGACATGGATAATTAATTTGCTTTCTTCGGTGCTTCAGGAGACTAAACACGATTTGATACATTTACATGAATTCACTAATAAGGGTCAAATGACGAACAAAGCAGAAACAAATCAAACATGAATCCAAATGAGTCGTTTGTGAGAATTACTGGTCCCATAATTTATGAATTCACATGGAAAAAAAACTGGCAAAAGGCTTCATGGAACAAATGAATTCCTGCAGCTACATTCATAGTCACACTCGTACACACCATCCATAATAGGCTTGGACACATTGTGCATACATCAGCAGTGCACGGTATCCATGATTAGCTGGTGGTTGGCTCAGTCTCTGTCACGAAGATTTAACTTCATTACACCTTCATCTTCAAAGGGAAGATGGTCACAAATGCAGTTTCCCCATATGCAGAGGGCAAATGTCATCAGATAGGTAAGTCCTGGCTGCAACTGACCTCAACCTCCAACTTAATCCAAATGTTCAAGCCCTCACAGCCCTGCAGGACATTCTCTGTTAATCAGTCAGTGAACTGGTGGAGCACACAAGGGCCAAGAGTGCTTGTGTATTCATAGGCCTGAGTATTTATGAGTGGGTTTTAGCTCTTCTGACATTATTACTGACCTGCAGTCTCTGCAACATACCAAACCCCAATGTGTCTGCTCTCGAACTATGGCTTAACAATTGAAAAGACTTAATATGTTTCCATGTTCCAAACTTTAGTTTTAGCAGTCGAAATACATACTTTATTTATCGCCTTTGAGGGCAACAAACACATATTTGCAGAAATTTTAAAAGAATAGTTTTACATTTTGATAAATGTGCTTATTTGCTTTGTTTTTTTGCAGAGAATTAGATGAGAAGATTGATACTTTCATGTCTGTATGCTAAACATGTAGCTGCAGCTTATAGAGCAGATAACCGAAACGTGTCGTTTTCACTCTTTGCTTTTCGTATCGATTAAACGTTTTGGATGTAGCGTGCTAATTACTGAGCTTTAGAACATCGGACAGAACGAGGCTGTTTCCCCCTATTTCCTGCTTTTATGCTAATCTAGGGAAACGGGCTCTTGGCTCCAGCTACATATTAACCGCACAGACATCAATGTTTGCAAGAAAGTGAATTAGCCCATTTCCCAAAGTAGTTTTGCACAACTTGTTCTTGAAATATTCTTTGAACCTTAGCTATGATGCACCTCCTTGCATTTTCCTTTTGGCTCCCATTCCCCCCTAATGTCATCTCTCTGATGGATCAGCAAATACAATTATGGTTAGCCTTTAAAAAAAAAAGACAGATATCAAGTGACAGAGCTTCTGTCTAAGCTGTGACTGAGGGGTTTGAGCTGCTGCAGCCTGGCCACGGGCGAGGAATTATAGTCCTCACAGGTCACACGGAAACCAGGCGACTGGCTCCTTACAAACCTTATCGCCTTTTGTTGTCAATGACACTCTCTTAACTTTTTCATGAGATGGTTGATGACATCATCACGTCATCTCATCAGCACACACACAACCAACATACGAAGTATCACCCTGCGGTCACGTCAGAGACTTACAAAAAAAGCAGAGAACAGTTAGCATGTATAAACCGAGGTTGGATCTAATCCAGAGTCTCTGATTACAGTAAGAAGCTAATTGGTTTCTTTGAAGTTGAGGTTGATCGTCTTTCTATATATCATACCTCACATAGCCACTGTGTCCAGCCACAACAAACACAGTCTGCAATTATTGAATCCAGACTGTCTGCTATTCACTACTGAAGGTATTATTTCGTGTAGGTTTTAATTATGCAAATTAAGTAGGTGAATTCCCTTGATTGGATCCAGTCTGAAGGTTGCCAGTGTATCTGCTCTTTCTGCCTGGCTTTTAGCAAAGGGCATTTTTTTCCCAGGGTTATTTTAATCATCTGCCGTCTGAATAACATAAAATGTGCAAATGGCAGCTGAAACTTAAGGGTGTTAGCTCAAGGACATAATTTCAGTAAAGTTAATTTGGGGTTGAGCCCTTCCAACACAATGTCATAAAATATTCATAATTAGAAAATCATTGCAAATTAAGTGCATAAAGGGCAATATAGTTGCATGCATAGTTTCAAAACCTTGTCAAACACAAGACCATGTGCCCTGTTGCTCTTGAAATGAGGCGGGCACTTAAAGGCAGGAAGCATGACAAATATTTAATAGCTGCCAGTGGATGTGTAAAGAAATAGTTTTAAATTTTGAGTTTTGTAATGCTGGCCAAGTGGTTTCTGTACAAAACTTTTACTTCGTCGTTGCTAGGGTTCCCCCATACACACGTGTGGAGGGAAAAGGCCTTCACTTCCTTATAGTTGCAGACTTGCAGGACATAGCATAGCAGGTTCCTCTAAACCCAAACAGGAAAACACAAAAGCTGTCTGGGAGGGCTTCAGTGTGTGTGTATGTGTGTGTGTGTGTGTGAGTGAACAGTGAACTTTCCCTCCAGTACTTTTAATGTAGAAAAGCACATTCACTCTACTCCAACGCTCTTCCTTCAATTTGTATCCACTCACTACAACTACTATGTTCAAACAATAAGTCTGCCATGGTGAGAGGGAGAGGGACGTCTGGGGACCAAGCCGACTTCCTCTCCACAAAAACGGGACTGCCAGCGGATGGGGAGGGCGGGGAAGTGCGACTTCGGGTAAACAGTCTCCGCTCTCGTTTTTTCCCATGACAGCCACAGACACAACACTGGCCGAGCCTTTGCAGGTATATCCTGATCCCAGACACTCCAACAGGCCACCTGAGTCACTCTGTTGACCTTATTCCCTCCAAGAAGGAAGCAATTTAGAAGCGATCATCCATAACCGCCTCCATCCTATGAGTCCCAACAGGTGGGCAGCTCAAGCTCACAAAAACAATGGGTTTATTATCCTTCCATACCATAACTCTGGTACAATAAGAGCACCCTGCCATCACTGTTTGTCACCCCAGAATTAAAGCCCAATTTAGCCATCAACAACAGCGAAACAGGGTGGGGGGGGGCTGCCCCCGTCTCTTTCTACAACACAGAGCACCTGGTGAAGGCCACAAAGCAGTGCTGAAGGGTCCCACACTAAAAAGGGGAGGTCAGTTCCCATGGCAGATAATGGCAGTTACGGGGTGGGCTAAATGTGTTTACAGGGTGGACTTACCTGATACCTGAACATAGATCTGATATGCTTAGAACAAAGATTAGACCACACAGGCAGACGTCTGAAACAGAGAGCCCAGGTGCTTCAGAAATGCCCCCTTGTCCCTTGTCTACCTGTTCCCGTATGAACATCGGGTGCTGTGGGATTCGGGGTGAACCTTAAAAAGCTGTAATCCAATACAACTTTGAGACTCTCTCTCTCTCTAAAATGGGACAACAAAGGAGAACCGACCCGGGGGCAAACCCGGCCCGCCACAACAACAGCAGTCTCCGGGCCTATATTTAACAGCGGTGGGAATTGTGGGAGCAGCCATACAGGAACACTTTCAATGCACAGCGAAGGTCGACTGGGACTTAACTTCCTCCTCAGTCTCCAACGTGAGCAGCTCGCTCATTTCAACCCCA
>NW_022280037.1:3663806-3673025 GCF_004355925.1 Anarrhichthys ocellatus | reverse complement strand
ACACACACACACACACACACACACACACACCCAACAACAAAATAAAGAGATAAGCATTGTTTAGCCAAACAATGGGCCACTTTCAAAGTTTCAAAGGCTTCCATTTTCACATCCAAGGCCAGCATTTGAAGTCAAGCATGCAATAAACAACTTTACAAGTGGATGGGGGGAGCTTTCTTTGTACAATTATAAACCATAAAGAGGATTGAATTTCATTGTCCATAGATATCAGCATTAGGAGCAGGTGCAGGTGGAAAAGACAAGAAAAGACAACAGTAGTGCTATAGAAATGTTACAGCAGCTCAGACTGAGAAGCTGCTGCCAGAGTGTAACCAGCTCACAAGTTTGGATTTTTTTTATCCTATTTTTATATTCCAATTTTTTTTTTAACGAGACATACTGTTAAATAGCAATGCAGATAGGGTGATGTCAGTGTTTCAAACTTTAATGTGTGAACTGCTGTAAAAACTGTGAATATTACATGGCCTAAAAGAGTGTGAAAAAAAGTGATTAAACCAACCTTCAGTGAATTTTGGTCGACCAGGGCTAGCGCCTGCTTTTTCAGCTCTGTGACTTTCTTTTGACATTGCTGGCAGAAGCCTCCCTTCTCCTCCGACTCGGAGATGGAAACAGAGCCGGCGCCCTCGGGGGGAGGCCGGCTACTGCACCGCGCGTCCTCCGCAGAGTGAAGTCGTTTCCTGGGGGTTGCCGGAGACCCTTCACTCGGACATCCCTCCACCTTCAGCATGAGGGGGAAAGTTTGGTTAACTTCGACTGCAGGAATAACACCAGCTCACACCTCCAGTGCGCTGAGGTGTGAGAGTGAAACTGTTTGTACATTGACGACGCGTTTAAACGCAGTGCGCACCTGTCCACACGCGCACCATTGAGATGCGAGTTTTGCCGCTTTTCATAATTCAGAAATAAGATCACAACCTACGTGATCTTATTTATACATTATTTATACATTCAATCGCGTGCAGTGAGACACTTACAATGAACGTGCGGTTGTTGGGGACCCCTCCATCGGGAGCTGAATTACACCCAGTTGAGCTCATCCTCCCAGACCAAGGTTACACCTTCAGGAGAACGTCTTCCGTCAAAACACCAAACTCACAACGCAGGGCAGAGCCATAGGCCGGACTGGAGACCTGTCTGAGGGCTACCAGTCATCTGACAGATTGTAGGCTACTGGACCAGTAGCTGCTGGTCGAAGAGGCAACTGGTGAGTATGTGCCATGAAGTTTACAGCGGAGGAGTTTTGGCAGAGGAGGTGCACAGGAGGCGGTGTTACTCCTGGAATGGGAGGGCTGAAGAAAACTTTTTCCTGCGCGGGGGAGGGGGGGGGGGGGGCTATATGACAGTTCAGAGCTCTTATTATACCATAGATCACTCTGAATTGTCTGTGTGGTCAACAGTGATATAGTAGTCTACTAATTTAACCCCATAAAATATTTACTCTTGCTCTAAAGCTGAGAAAATCATCCTATTCCACACAGTCCGACAGTAGGCTATCACTATCAGTTTTCCAGATCTCCATTGAAGCTATATGTGATGCTTACACTAAGAAAAAACAGCCAACCCCCAGACTCCACGTTTTTATGGCTTCATCATTCCATAAAATGGAAATATTGTAGATGTCTTACACATTTTATACACATTTCTCCAAATGTCCGCCTGAAATTTTAGGGGCATTTGGAAACTTTGGGATCTGCATTTGGATTATAGTAGCCTATACATTCTGTGGGATTGAATAAGGAGTTTTTACTGGTGTTAAGGAGGTTAAAATGTGGGCTCCTCTTGGTGATCACAGGAAACAAGCATTATAAATGATATGCTCAGGTAATTATGAATGTGTGTACCCTCCAATAAGACCACAAGACTTTGATCACACGATTTTCATATTTTTTTACCACAGAAAAGGTATACATTAAGTTCAGGGTACTTTACGCTCATTATATCCCGATTACTGTAAGTGTAAGACTAGAATAGAGTAGAATCATATAGATCATTTGGGTTCTGTTTCAGCTGTGTCCGCTGTGTCCGCTCAGTGTCAGCAACTGTTGCCTCCCTCAAGACGCAACGCTGCCTCTGTGTGCTGTTGGTGTCTGGCGCCATCCTCTGGTGAAATGCAGAACAGCATCTCTCAAACTGCAACGGTTAAATATTTAATTTGTAAACTTTTAATATTTCATGTGGGTGATGTAAGCGACAGTGGCCGCATGCTCTGAAACGCTTCCTCTTTTCCTTGCCCTCAAACGACCTATTTAGGGAAACCCGCAGTCTTTTGTTATGTGGTTGTGCAACTCATGCCAAATGATACGATGTGAAAGGGCGAACTGAAAAGTGTAAACGGTCAAATGTATTTGCCATTGTCATTTAAAAGCCGTTTCAAGTTGGGCTGCAAAAAATCTTGATGCCGTAAAAGGATTGTCTGAACGAAATGCAAATCTATAGCCTATGTTAAAAAACACAAAACTAAGATCATGATTAGTCATCTTATATCTTCATCGTCCACAACGACCCCACAATAAGTTATCAACCATATTTAAATTAGCTGGGTGTTAAATTAGAGCAGCTTGAAATTTCATTCTGTCAGCCCTTTCGGAGGTATTTTGACCATAGTTCTCTGCGCCGAGCAATCATTTAGGAGAATAAAAGTTAATTGCTGGCAAAGACACTTTTATTTGCAGCTCCGTTTTCCAAAAGTGTTCAATAAGCCGATCTGGTGATGAGCGAGATGCAAAGATGACGTTTGAGGGCAAGCGAGGGGATTGAGGATGCTGCGAGGTGCTGTTCAAGGTGTAGAACACCGGAGAAGAGCCTTCAAACGCACATCAGTTGTCTGTCTCTTCACTATTTTACATCTGATATCACAAACCCATTACATCATTCTTTTTTTATAACCTGTGTTTCAGTCATCCCTTCAGGGTCCTCTTACCTTTGTTTTTCTCTTCAGCAGATGACTTGTAAATCCAAATATGATGTCGGAGTCAACGAATATTGTACCCAGGTCTATGACGCTGGGGTTGGGTTGCCCAGCTCCGGGCGACCCCGATGAGTTTGGCAAAGCCATGTGGGCTGCGAGTTAAGCCTAGAAAATATTCCACTCCTCGGGATACCTATTTGATTTGTATATCCATCTAACTCATTTCCCTCATACCCTCCAAAAAGATCCACCAGGTTTTTTAATCCGGACATCCAGTGACTCACGGTGAGCGCTGTGGGCACGTGTGCGTAAAATAACCTCTCAGGTTTCCAGTAGTCCGAGAAGACAATAGAGCAATACAATCCATCCGACATGCAAAACGGTTCACGTCCAAGTGAAATACTTTTCTAAGACATCCCGAGGCTGGTCATGGCTGATCTCTGAGCAGCTGCAGGTCTGAGAGTGAAAAGAGCACCTTGTGCAAGTGCTGCTCTCTGTTCTCCAGCCTCTCTCCCTCTTACACTCCCGTTTCCCCCCCTCCCTCTCTCTCTCTCTCTGACTCCCGCTTCTCCCCTCTCTCTCTCTCACTCCCCCCCCCCCCCCCCTGTCAGACAGTGATGACCTGCTCTCCCTCCCGATTTGCTGGTGCGTCGTTGTCAGCCCCCCACACGAAGATGTAAAACACAATGACAGCCTTGGCCATAACCCCTAACGACACATTCCCTGTAATATTCCTGTAATATTCATGTCCGTATGTGGCACGCAATAATGACCTCATCATGGCTTTATGTCTTTCTCCTACATAATATTCCTGCGTGATGTACTATAAAGTATACTGTATATGTTTATAGAGTTGCTTTATAACATTGCATTTTTCACATGGAACATCATAGGACACACTTGATTTCTTATTGATGATGAAGACCAACTGTTTTTCCAATTCAAATAAAACTGATTTGATTTGTATTGATTTTGATATACTTTATTGCAGGCCATATCAAAATAGAATCACACAAAATGTGCTTCCACTGAATAAACTCTTTTGTGACCTCTTAACTTGATAATTTAACCTTAATCCTATTGACTGGGGTCCCCGTCGACCCTTGAGATAAACTTTCTGTCATATCTCACAGGCGCTTCATTCTGTCACTCCAACCAATGTGTTCCTATTCCTATGATGTTTGTTTCTTATGGTACTTTATTCAGTCCCTGTATGTTAAGTTTGTTGGTTGAATGAGGGTTAAGGTAGCCTATGTGTAGCCATTGATGCTAAATAATGTGTCTAGTGTCTGAAATTCATGATTGCTAATCAATATCCAATGAATGGCCTTCAACATATCTATCAGGCTGAGGCTCCCATAGATTGAAGGACTGAGTGGATAGCCATTAGTCGATGTAATAGTCTGACTGTGCAGCATTAAAGAAAATGTGAACAACTGTGTTTTTGATATGGAAAGCTCAATCTAAATCAGAACTGACAGATCATTCTGTCAGCTCAGTTGAACCAGTTTCTCCTGAAGCTCAACATCCCCATGGAGTCGCTCCGCAGAGGGTGAACAGTGGGGCAAAATATGACAGAGCTATTACTGAGATATCTTTTCTGAGCTGGAGAATGCACTCAAATAAAGTAGCTCATGTTAATTGTGACAACTGAAACAAAAAACTGTATGAATCAATGTTGTTCCACATTTGTGGGATTCAGTATTGCACTCCCTTAATGCCGGAGGACTCCAAAGAGACAGATTTTTAAAAATGTTCAAAATCTCAGCAGCAGAGCAGATATCCTGACTTTTAGTTCCTATTTGGCCAGGCTCCAAAAACACTAGATCCTACATCTCCCATAATGCATTAGAACGTTCCTGCTTGCCCCCAAATGCCCACCTCTTACAAACCCAATGCCCTCAGATTGTAACACAGTTTCTGTTAAAAGTGCATAGTGTCCAAGTACAAGCTTGATATCACTGTGGAATCCTGCCTCCAGAGCCACAGTAGACGCACTGTTTTCACAGGTTGACTGTAACGTTGATGGAGCACCTCTTTAACTGAAAGAAAACATAGTGGAATAGCTAAAGGGGAAATACATTTAGGGTGGATTTTTACTTGAATCATTTGACACTTATGATCACGAGGCTGAGTTCAGTTGGCTGTAAAAAAAAGAAAATTAGTTAAACTTCATGTAGTTCAATGTTTCCGTTGCAGGTCAGTGGGACAGAATTCAAAAAGTTTGATGTGCTTTTACAGCATTTTTTTTTTTTTATCTGGTCAGAGATGATTTATAAAGAATGAAGATTTTAAACTCACTCAACAACAACAGCCGAGCAGAGGGGGATACATAATAAATATTTGTAGGGATGAATAAATTATTTTTTGATCCCACAAGCACCTCGCAATCAACGCGACTCATCACGCCCTAGTCTCACTTACACACACACTTACACACACACCCACACACGCGCGCGCACACTTTTTTGTGAGAGGGGAGAGGCAGAGGGTTTGTCAGCAGACCGATAATTACAATCCATAGTAAAGATGATTTACCACGTCCGTCACCCAGCCCTCCCCGGTGGAGGAGGTTGGGTCTCCCCCGGCCGCTGATGAAATTCCAAGGACGGGATCCCCTGGGACTGCATGTGCTACATCTGCTGCCCTTGCGGACGCACAGGGGAATCGCTCTGGGCCTCTCATTAATGCCTCTCTTATGTCTTATCCCCCTTGCCCGCGAGACCCTCAGTCTGCGGCTTCTCCCGGTGCACGGACAGCCTTTGTGAGAAACGTTTAGCAAATATTGATAGTTCTTGGCGCATGGAGGAGATCAAAGGGAAAAGTAGAAGGGGGCTGTCTAAAAGGAGACTCGGAATAATCGGTGCAGAGTGCTCTCATGAATTATTGATGCAGCATAAAGTAGCCTATACATTGGGGAAAAAAGGCACCCGGATTTTCTTGTGTCAGAGTTGGAGTCTTTAGGTCTGGTTTTCCCACCAAACTTAATTAAAAAATAAAAGCTCTGAATGGAAACATGAGTGTTTGGAATTTAATGAAGGCATTCACAGTCTAAGAGAGTCCAGCTTCGGACTAATAAGTACTTAAATAATCAGTGTAACAGAGAACAAAAGTCCAGGAAATTGGTCATTTACAATACTATACTACAAAGTCGATATACTGGTTGGCCTACTTAGCTTGAGTATTTCCATTTTATATAACTTTACTTATACTCCACTATATTTGTCTGACAGCTGTAACGAGTTACTTTCAGATTACGATTTTTCAAAGCCCTCCTGTCCAGTGAAAAGCACGAATCTCCAAGTTTGGTGACTTTGAAATAGAATTTTATTGCTAAATTGAAGGATGAAGTGTTCCTAAAAGTACATAAAGTAATTAAAATTAGCACAACCATACACATCCACAGCAGTAAAATGGAACATACACATAAATGCAGCAGTAATAACAATACCAAAACATTAACAAGGGACCCTTTAAGTGAGTACTTTTACTCTTTGTACTTAAAGTAAATTGCTGATTATACTTACACACTTTTACTGAAGTACGGTTGTGTTTTCCCAGTGTGGTATTAGTAATTTTACTTCTTAAAGAATCTGAATACTACTTCCACTGCCCATGTATAATCATTAACATACATTGAATAAAAAATATACATAATTTAATAATAATAATTTGAAAATTAGATGTCCTTGATGCACTGATTTTGCAGCAAGTTTCAGTACTTTGGACAGCGCCATCCTTGCAGACAGTCTTCACGGACTCAACAGAGGCAAATGATTCTTTATTGACTTGTTTTAATCAGTACCTCTCAATAGTGACAACAGTAAGGCAGCAAAAAGACGGGTGTTACTGCAGCAGCAGAGCTGTTAAAAATGTGTATGTGTGCCAGCAGAATTAAATTACTGAAGCCTGGAGATTTTTACAGCCCCCTAAGGTTCCTGGACTGCAGTTGGCATTGTAACACAAGGGGGCACAATGGGAGTAGAAGACAGAGAGAGACATTAAGGAAACAGTGGAAATCACAAGGTTGTTCTAAAACTATTCATAGTCAGGCCTTGAGAGAGGTTTTCCTTGTTAAAGATCGACTCAAAGGCAGCATTTTCCCTAAACTGGCAGCATTTGTCTGACTGGTCAAGTGGTCCTAAACATTTCACAATTTTCTCAAAGAACTGTTGAACTGTTGAGAACCACTTAATCAGAGGGACCACAGGCTTCTTCAGGGAAAAGTCTTTCCTTCAAACTGTTGATTCCACTATTGAAAGAACAAAAAAAAAAAAACAGCAGCTAGAGTTAGTTTCCTGAAATGATCTGCTGCTGGTAGTAAATGCATCAGTACGAAGAAAATGTACCTACACAAGCGGCAAACTGCAAGCTCTCTGTAAGCGTGCTTACCTGGAGAAGGTGAACTCTGTCCTCGCAGCGGTGCTTCCTTGGTGCCATCCCAGCCCGACTGAGTGAATGCAGAGTCAACTGCTTTTTATATACTGTTTTGGGGCTAGGTTCATACAAGCCTCTCATTCAGGCAGGAATGAGGCCCATGCTGGTCCGACCGGCTGAGCTGGGTTCCACCAGCAAGGAGCTTGACGGGCAGCCGCCCTCTACACAGAGATAGCAAATACCAGCCACTGCAGGCTGAGAAGTCACATGGACATAAAGCATTTGTATGTCATCTTTGTCTTCCAAGTTTGTCTCATTTCCGTCTGATTTATCTCAGTGAAAAGTCAGACAGAAAGCGTCACGTTTGGGTTTGATGTATTTCTCCTAAAGGCCGACTGCAACCACAATGAATCCAATTATTATTCAGAACACATTTCTTGAGAGAACACAAAGGGACTCTGCGCACTAAGAGAAATGAGCTTCAACAATTGGTTAGACCCGCGCTAACTCATATAGAAAACCATGTCAAATTGGAAATTGCTCAGGAGTCCTTAGCCAGGAGCAGTATAAGCACAGTTTCATGTGAGTTTCAGTGTTCGGAGCAACTCAGAAGCAATCACAGGAGACGATGTTTTGAAAGAAAAGATTTATTTCCGTTGCTTTTATTTCCACAGAAGACCACCGAATCCCTTTTTCTCTCTCTCTCACACACACACACACAGAGAGACACCCTTTTTGAATATATCAATGGGACAGTAACATTTCAACATTTGCACTTCAAAGTCCCATTAATCACAGAAGATTCCCTGACAGATGTTAACATGACAGTGTAAACTACACGGACCAAGATTGATTTATTAACTTTTCCAAATCAAACAAGTGTAGCGATGTTTGAAATTGTTTGTCACACAATAAAAATAAGGAAAGTACATTAAGCCATTTGTCTGTGATCGTGGACGCAAAGAATACAAGTTGACATCAAAATGAATGAGAACACAGACACAACAGTCTGAATTTTCCTTTTTCCATTTCAGAGTGAGATATGCGAATCTTCCATCTTGCTAGTCAGTGCAAGAAACAGGCTGGATGAGTCTGGAAGATAACTGCAGGTCTTTGTAGTACCTGTTTGAGCAACAGGAAGTACTCTGCTTCAGAGCCAGTGGACAAGGGCTATAGTTGAATAACATCACAGATAATAAAAAGATATGTTCATTAGTTTACTTCAAACTTTGCAGCATTTCACTGTAAAAATAACCATAAAAATAAAATCTGTAAGTGTACCCTGTACTTTCAGATATCCTGAATATATTGCTATATTATCTTATGACGTAACATTACTGTAGTCAAGAGTTCTGTAACTCTTTTAGTACATATAACAACATGATGTAATGGGAGGTTTCAGCATTCTCCATGTTAAAACAGCTCAGGTGAAGTTCACCCTCAATCCCTGATTGGACATTTTCATACATATACTACTGTGCAACAACAACACATCTGCATACATGTAGTGCTGCCCTTTTTGTTCACCTTGCACTCAAAGTAGTGCTTACACAAAGTTGTGCTATGAATGGGTTTGGAGGGAAACACTGTAAGAAAGTATGACAATCCAACATGCAAAGTCACAGTCGCTCTGTGAAGTATAGAACAGTGCTGTGGACGGTGTGAAGAGGACGGCTTGGGGGAGGGACGTGGATGCTGAAGGAGGACGATTCCTGTTGGTCGAGACAACGTCAGCTCACAGTCCTGTCGGGGTGGCTGTAAACTCAATCACTCCGCTCTTCCACGGAGAGACAAAAAGAGGACAGGATTAACAGGAAGCACTGGGGAGGTGAAAGATGTTTTGGTGCTCTTGATTACTAGTGTGTGCACACACACACACACACACACACACACACACACACACACACACACAC
>NW_022280037.1:3660701-3663796 GCF_004355925.1 Anarrhichthys ocellatus | reverse complement strand
ACACACACACACACACACACACACACACACACACACACACACACACAAGTCAGCAGAGTGTAAAGCAGGCTGCACAGGTTTAGCACTCACAGGTATTGGTGTAGTTTTGATGAAAAACAAAGAGGTCTGAGGCACGCTTAGCTGAACTCTCAACGATCACGGTTGCTTCTCGAAAGCAGGGCCGCAACTGACAATTACTGTAATTATAAATGAATCTGTTGATTGTTTTCTTGATTTACAGACTTAAAAGATAAATAAATTAAACGTCATAAAGCAGAGAAACAGGCTAGTCATAATTTCCCAGAAATTGATTTACATTGTTGTGAAACAAAAGAAACCAGGAAATACTCACATTTGAGTAACTGGAACCTGTAAATGATTGACATTTTTGCTTTTAGAAAGGGGTCAACATTGTTTCTGTTTCATTTTCCAGTCGATCAACTAATCGATTCGTCACTTTTTTTACTTAGAAATGTATTTTTCATTAACTATTACCAATTATACTCTCTTTTGTTGAATCCCTTGAAACCTCTTTTAATATATTTTACTGTGTATGTGTTATTTAAAACACAATATGCACAAGGGCCCCATGGGTGATTCGCACTGCCGCTAGCAAGAAAGCCCTCGCTTTGAAACCTAGCAGGGACGACTGAGTCTTTTCCATGAGCAGTTTGATGTTCTCCCACTGACTGCATGGGTTTCCTCTAGGTGCCAGGTGAATTGGGAGCTCTAAATTGCCTGTAGGTGCGACTGTTTTAGTCCTGTGACCTCCCCAGGGTTGAAACCTGCCTCTTACACAAAGCATGCTGGGATACACAAGCCTGAGCAGGATGAGTGGTTTACAAAACGGATGGATGTATGGCTTTATAACAGGCACACAGGCATGCTCATGCTCAATTTGGGAAATGCACAAACTCGGAAAACACACCACATCTCATTTACCTCATCATCATCATCCTCATCCTCATCATACTCGTTAAATTCACCAAATACTGGCTGAAATTAAACAGAACAGACATGTAATTGAGAGGCAAATATAGACAGAGAATTATACCAATCTGTGTGCAAATCAAAGTTAAAGCTGGTGACAGAAATGGAGATGTGAAGCAGCTAAAGTGGAGAATAGTGGTTACCTTGGATTTTTTGCCCATGAGTTGGACTAAAAATGCCACCACTTCCTTTTTGCCGATAGCGTGGGCCTGTGAGAGGTGAAGAATGAGAAAACGAATGAATAAAACAGGGTTTTCTTATGAACTTTGTTATTAAAAGTGGACAATATGTCCTGAGGACCCACCAGTCGAAGTGCTGTCTGTCCGTCATAGCCTGGTTTATTCAGATCAGCTCCAGCAAGTTTCCACATTTCTAGGCCCTCCAGGTCACCGCTGGCTGCCAGGCTGGCACACAGGAGGTACACAACAGAGTTATTGCAACACAGGGCTCCGTTTCCCAAAATCGGATATGATCAACAATCAAAGAGCCATTGGGTGAAGGACAAATTGTTGTGTAAAGAGACTTTTCTGAAACTAGGCAGCACATCAAGGGAAAAAAATTGATAACGTTGTATCTCATGACCTAGATATTTACGTTTTATCTTAACAGCAACACAAGCCATGCTCATCGAACCTTATAAAAGGCGTGTTTCTGAAACTGTAATTTGTCTTGACAAAACCTGTCGGGTGTCTCAGGTAGATGTAACAGGGGCCAGCCATTGTGTCGTACACGCAGAACAGATGCAAAGCTATGCTGCCGGGGAGCATTCCTACCGTTTGTGTAACAGTGGGACAACTGGTTGAGCCTGTGTCAACTATGTAGGATCGGTCACTGTGATGATGGCGAAGCAACCGGGGAAATTCGCCACTTTATGCGTGTGCAATTGTTTGAAGACGTGCTCAATGCGTGTCTCACCTGCACAGTTCAGTTCCTGCTTCGTCCAACTCGTCTCTGAAGAAGTGAGCTCCAGTCTTCCTCAGCAGCTTCACCACCTCCTTGTGCCTAAGTTATTCACAGAAGATGCAATAGAGTTATATACTTGTGACTTTATGTGTAACATATAAATACTATCAGTATATCATTCAGCCTCACTTTTCACTTAGATTATATGATCTGTACAGTACAGTTTGATTTGATGTGTGGCAGTGACTGTGGTTTGGCATGTAAGAACAAGTTCCTCATCCCCTGCAGTCAACCACCCACGCAGGAGTCACCTGCAGTGACACTTGTGGTGACAGGAAACTTTCGATAAAACCAAAAGGGCCTGAAAGTGTTCACCACTGGACTGCTCAGTTTATAAATGAACAGCTGAGCTTGCTTATGCTATACTTATGCCTACAATTGACGCATAGAGATATTTAGAGCAACGCGCAGCCAAGAAAACTATTAAAAGCATTTCGAAGGCTTCCTGTTGAGAAGCCAGTATCTCTCATCTGTGAAACTGGGAGCAGGTCGGTCGGACTGGTTCAGAGGACACTCCCCATATTTGTTCTTTAACCCTTCTTTCTCTATGCTTTCTGCCACTCCTTATATGGGCATCGGGGTTTCAGTGCACTGTGAAATGTCGGAGACATTCAAGTCGAGTCGGACATGGTGACATCCTGACAGCTCAAACTCAACGCTCCCGTGCTTACGGTCATTTCACGAAACACATTCAGGAAGGGCAGAGCACGCAGAGGAGTGTAGCATCGGAAGAGTAACGACAGGTGTTAGCGCTCCAGTGCATCCCTCTACCATCACAAAAGGAAACAAGTCCACACTTGCAGTGCCAACCGTTAAAATAGGACAACAGCCATTTGGCACGGCTTCGACACATACAACGTTTTCACCCCGAGGCTCAACATAGCACTAAAAGTGAAACATTAAGAGCGGATCTTCTCTGTTAGACATTCACGGCAAAGTCAACGAATGACAAAAAATAAAATTTAAAAACTGCTTTGGTAAAAATAAACACCGTCTAAACGGTCAGGTGACAATTAGCCTAATTAGTTTATAATTATTGCCTGGTCTCTAAACTCCATTACGAGTTGCTCCCCTTGTCTCAACCCCCCCTCTGACAGCCGCTGCTCCCTTCCTGTCATTTAAGCAGAGCCAGATTCCCTCCC
>NW_022280037.1:3614837-3640701 GCF_004355925.1 Anarrhichthys ocellatus | reverse complement strand
ATACATACATATATATATATATATATATATACATACATACATACATACATACATATATACATACATACATACATATACATACACAGTCTATTCATTCTGTACTTGGGAAATTCAACATTCACAAAATGTAGTAGAAATGGGTGAGGGTTGACTAGCAGTGACGTGCCCTGCCGGTGGCGTAAGATGCAGACACGGTCCCCCTCAGACACTGGGTGCAGTTCATGATGATGACACCAGAGTCGGTGGCCTTCTTCAGCTCCTCCAACAGGTCAGGTCGGTTATCGGGGGCATTTCCACTGCCGTAGGTCTCCAGGACTACACCCTCCATGGGCGGCTGCAGGAAAGCCCTCACCTGGACACAGATATACCAAGGATTCACATTACAAACGCCCGGGATTCATGGCAAACTGGACCGGCTTCTCTCAGCTGCGCATAATCAAATTGCGGAATTAGTATTCCGTGTTATTTTTCCTGCAGCCCCTCTCACTCTAATGCATGAGACCATTCACTCTCCTAAAAGCCCATCTGGTGCCGTCTATGCAACCAGTATCTCAGTTGGCTGGCACCGGGAGGCCCTATACCACATCATTAGCCATGGCGTATGACTAGAATGGCAGATGACTGAAATGACAGGAAGGAGAGCAATTAATCTGAAGGTGTTAGCAAGCATAAAGTCACTTGGCAAGACCAAAGCAGTAACCATAAAACGTAAGAAGAAGGCGACATTAAAAGTGCCAAGTTCGGTCGGTATTTTTCTGATGCGATAAGCAGTTTGACTAAAGAAGTTTTGACGCAGATTACCAATGAAGCTCTCGTGCAGCAGAGACAGTGGGCACACAAGAGCCTGGTGCATAATCAAAACAGCGCCTCGTAAAAGGCAGTTAAAGGCTGTAAGAAAGTCTTGATAGCCGAGCTGGGCAGTGTGAGCAGATTGAGACAGTAAAGCCAGTCTCCCGGCAGCCTCTGCAGGGGGATGTTACAGTATCTACGCCAGTCCTCCCTCTTTACAGGGTGATTGGTCATGGCCCATAACTCCCTCTCATCTTTCTCTGGGCTGAGCTTTGATGGCAGTTTACATGACCGGGAAGGTAACGGAAGGCGGGTAATAGCGCAATTAAATTAAAGTTAACTATATTTTATTGCAGTTAGACAAAACAGTAGTTTTTGAACAGCCGGTTACCTTGGACATCTTTTTAATTACATTTTAATACACTGTGAAGGAAAACTTGAAATTGGCACCAAGCTGGTAAAATGATTAATTTACCTTTCATTTACCCATCATCATTTCACTAAATACATTTTGTGAGGATTTGATTTTTCTGTAATTATCCATAAATAATGAAAAGACATCAGGTGAAATAAAGTGAATTTTAGTACTATGCAAATACTTATATTCAAAGCAGGTAATGAGTGATCTGTTATGTTCTGTTATGAGAAACATCAACCGAAGACCAAGGACAACGAGTCAACACCTCTGGACATTAGGGGGCTGTGACAGAGACAAAGTGAACACCTCTGGTCCGGTTCAGGCGCTGAGCGACTTACAGTAGCAGCAGTGATTCCTGGGAACAGCCTGAGCAGGCCCACGTTCCTATTCAGCTCGGTGCTGACTTGAAACTTTGCCGTGGTGTTTGCCCTCCACACTGTATCCCAGTTGACTAAAAGACAAGACGGAGGGAAAAAAAAAAAAAAAAAAAAAAAAAAAAAGATTAAAAGTGGAGAAACGCAACGTTTATTTTCCCCATGAAGACAGACCCATGACGCCACCGGCTCACTTGTAATGTCCACTTCAGCGACGGCCAGAGGAGCCAAGTTAGGAGAGGAGAACGCATTGAAACTCCCAGCATCCACCTTGGTCACACGGTTCCCTCTGTAGAGTTTGTTGTAGAAGTACAAGCACACCTGAATAGAGATAAAGACATACATTTACTGCACACCATTTGCTCCTCTACGAAGACAAAAAAAATCCTTTCAACGCTGCAGGACTTAACATATGCATGAAAACCTGTGCGCACCCGACTCCAGATGGAACGGTTTTCTAGAAACTCATTGCAAAATGCTTTTCACAAAAAACATACTAGTCTGTTTAAGTACAACCCTCAATGCAGCAAAATTAAATTCAACGGACACAGTTTTTTTACTGCATTTGGGTTGTGGATACGTGGTTTTGGCTCAGCAGGTCGACCACTAATCAGAAGATTGGCAGTTTGATGTCCGCATGTCAAAGTGTCCTGGGTAACATACTGAACCCTAAATCGCTCCCAAAGGCTGAGCCATGTGTGTGTTTGAGCATTAGTTTAGATCCTGATGGGCAGGTTGCACCTTGCGTGGCAGCCCATATGAATGTGTGAAAACACTTTTCAGTGTTCTTCCTGTTCTAGTATATGTTGTTCGGTATTGCGAAACACTCGAGAGTATTCTCACCGGACAAGTCGTTTAGGAGAGCTTTTGTTATCTCTTGCATGCCAGTAGTGACACCGTTCTCTGCAGATCTCACCGTATTTCTCAACTTATTAACAAATATACAGGGTTATAATATTAAAAGGTTTTTTATTTTCATTCTGCAGTTCATTTAAAACTCATTTAGCATTTATTAAACCCCACATATGAAATCTAAGTCACTATTGGTGATCATCTAGAGTCTTTTATTCTCTCCGTTTCTTTCACAAATAAGGCAATAGTTCATGTTTTCCCTGTGAGGCTGCCAAATGTCTCTAATAATCAAATACAGTAGCCGAGTCTCATTTATGTCCCATCTCCCTTTCCTCACCTCGGGAATGACAAACTGGCCTGCGATCAGCAGCGCCCCCAGCAGGTTGTCTCTGCCATCATTCCTCATCTCATAGATGGGCACCTGAAGACAGAATGGGCCTTGTCTTCAGAGGGCAGAGAATATTTAAAATGCCGCCGACACATTTTGTTCTTTTTGTCTGTTGGGCCCTTTGTAGACAGCAGCTTACCTGTGATCCGGTGAGAATGATCGGTTTGCCCAAATGTTCACACATGAAGGACAGGGCAGAGGCTGTGTAAGCCATAGTGTCTGTGCCATGGAGGATCACAAAACCGTCATAGTTTTCGTAGTTTTTCTGGAGAAGAGAAAAAAAACCAAAAAAAAAAAAAACACATATTGTGGATTGTTTTAGATGGCAGCGTAAAGACAATTATCTTTTTTTCTACAATAATATATCGTATATTTTATGAGCAATATGAATATTATAGGATGGATTGATGCCTCGCGTTTTAAAAGCATAAATCATTAGGTGTTGTATTTGAAATGGAGGCAATCAGAAACCTAACAATGAAATGGATCCAGCAGCAAGTACCTCAATGTCCTTTCCAATTCTACCCCAGTCATCTGTGGTCATATTGGAGGAGTCCAGCAAAGGGTTGTAGTCTATAACAGTGTAGACTATCCTCTGATTGTCTTTACTCAGCCTGCAAGAGAGAGGTTCTGTCATTATATACACAAGTTCAAACGGGACCAACTGCCCAAAATAAATCAGTGGTTTTAGTCTTTGCAGGCAAAAACGTTCACTCCAAAATACATCAAGGACACACGGTTAAACACGTTATTATTATTATCTTCACTGTGACAAATGATCATTAGTCTTCATCATGCGCGTTAAACAGAGTTGGATTAAGTTCAGGTTAAAATTGAGAAGTGAGTTTAAAGGAGGGTAGGGGAATGCTAAAAACCAAGCTGACTTTATGAAGCGAGGCAAAGTCTATTTAGCCGGGCCTTCTGTCTCAGCAGCAGGGTGCCAAAACCTGTTTCAGACACACACAGAGGATTCTGAAAGTGTAAAAGGGAGGGGCATGTCTGCATACTGTTAAAGAGAGCAGCACTTTACTGTTTCGCCATTTCCCCTTTCCACAGCAAAGACTTAATGTTCTGTGGAGCTTAACCGCTGTGTATGGTAAACACAGGCAACGCTGAGGGACATTATTGTCTTGAGGGTTATTCGGTGAGCCATTTCAGGTTAGGGGGCGAAAGTCCATGTTTCTCTTTTCCTTCCAGTTACCAGGGAAGGAGCCTCTCGTGTATACATAATTCATGCTGCCTCTATGTGGATTTTAACTCGGGCGTCTCATGGCTCCACCTGCGACACTCCACATTAGGCAGCGTGACTGGCTGAAGAGCCATGGAAAGATTTTCATTTTAATCTCCCTTTTAAAGAAACAGGGTGGGACACCCCCCCCGACATTACCATAAGGCAGCCTTCTAACATGAAGACAGGAGATGAATGGACCAGCGGGAGGACGAGCCCCAGTTCACCCTACCGGGGGTCCTACAGGACACTCTTCTAATTAGCCTTAAGTCCACACAGGACCCTGGAACATATGTTGTTGGTAATCTTGAAGCCAAAGTGCCACAAGAAAACACTATTCAAATCACCAATTATTCATCTATCTGGCAGTGGACCCTAAGGTGTAGCAACGCTACACATTAGCATAGCCGTGCTGAGATGCCTCATAGCTTAAGAATAATGAATGCCTGTGTGTTTCTGTGCGTGTGCATGATTGGGGACTTAAAAACTCGAAGAGGAGTGTTGGAGGTTGGGGGGGGGGGGGCAAACAGTCTTGTGGCGTTGCCTCTCAACATCACATGAATAAAGCTTTTCAACAAATCAATAAACTAATTCCCTCCTTCAACATAGACTGGAACCACGTACTATCAACAGGATTAGACTTGCATATGAGCCTGCATATATTAACACAATGCCAACTCAAGGATGGGCAAATATTAAAAAGTGAATCATGCTCTCACCCCCAAACAATTAGTTAGCAAAGGTTTTTAATATTATTCAAAGTTAACTGATTGCTAACATTTTAAGACATTTACCGAGCAGCCAATGCACAAACAGGAAGCTCTTGTGTGGTAGCTCAAGGTGTGGGAGCAGTGCGAGGTTGAAGTCCTCTAAAATAATTCTTATAAGCTCCACAAACAGTCTACCACCGCCTGATGTATCTTATCTCTACCGCACATCCTGCTGCCGCTCAGTCGGTTTTCACAGTGGCAGTCAACATGAAGGAGGTATGGAAATGAGTGAGTAAGGGTACGATTCTGGTGGAGGCGCCCCCACTATCGCTGACATTTAAGACCATTAAGAGGCTGTTGATCGCTGAGGGGGACCTGTCACAAGGGGCTCCACAGCACATGCACCAGAGATCAAGACAACCTGGATTAAACAAACAGCAATGGAGTAGATTAGCTTTGCTTTTCCTAGTATGCCAACAGCAGCTTTTCACAAATAAACCCTCCAGGAAACATCAGGCTATCTCAGCTGGGATACTTTAAGGCAGCTGGCGTGTTGATGACAGAGGTGATATTAGCAAGCGAAGAGAAAGAGACACAAAAATACTTCAGGCAATACACAGCTCCGTGCTCATGTGTCCTTCCTGGTATTTAGGGCCACGTCGGCATGCATTTCCTGTCAGGCAAGCACACCCAAACATTTGGTCTCAAGGACTGCAGAGACATCCAACCACTCTCAAGCACAAACAATGCTACCAGTGCTACAGCACCCATGAAATAGATGGTCAGAATGGGGCGTTGGCTTCCTGTTAAAGCAACAAAAGCAGTTTAGAGTCATTAAAAGCATTGAGGACAGTGATTCGTTTCCATGTAGTCTGTAATCTTCAGTGGTTTGCAAGTACTGTAGAAACAATATGATTTAGGACAGGCTCAGCTCTCCAGGCCAATAACTTTACATGAGATAAAGTGTAACATTCTTTCGAACTAAGAAGAAAAAAATATTGTGATAAGCTTCCTTAGGTATTTAGATGGTGAAAACCCCACATAACAATATGTGAATATTATATACATTATATAAAACGCCTTGGAGTAGATGATACAACATCCTGTGTGAAGAGCAGAACATGTATTTTTGTACGTTTTCTAAATAAAGTTATATGTTCTGACTGAGTGGGGAAGAATTCTGGGTTCACTTACGGCAGGACCAGGCTGTTCTCCGATCCATAGTACTGATACAGGCAGGTCTGCTGGGCATACAACTCATCGTGGAGGATGGGCAGCTTGCGCAGGCCCTTCACAAAAGAATTGGCTTTTGGGGCAAGCACTGTGGGTCACAAAAATATTTAAAAAGGGGGTTATTGTAATATTTCTTAGCGTGCTCTCTGTTAATCAGTAACAGTTTAGGAGAAAAGCACAAGAGGCATTACAATCAGCTCAACACCAAACATCAGTCTCATACTGAACCCTAGTGGTAATTGTAAGAAGTATCATTGTTGCACGGGCTTAAAAATCCCCTCCAACGATGATTCTTACATACAATGAGTTAGTAGTTTTTAGGCCACTAAATTAGTCACAATAAAAAAGAACTGTGAATACAGTGAGCACAGCACCACTGCAGCTGACAGCCACATGAGCATAAGTCATCATACTGTCGGGAATCAAGACAGGATGACTTGATCAGAGTGACAGTAAAGGGGAAGTCACCCGGCAAACACGACCTTAAAGCAGAGCTTTGCATTGTGGGAGGCGGGCCTTAGTAAACACTTAGTTTATTGTCAAACTAGCAGATTGAATGGCAACATCTAGACATTGGTGATCCCAGAGTCTTTAAACTTACCAGATGTGAGAGACACATGAGGTGTGTGCATATACATTATGGACCTGCATAGCCACAGACAAAAGTGTGACTCATCTCCAGGCCATTTCATTTTAAGATTAAATTACAAGCCTAACAATCACAATACAATGTTATTATATAGCATTGTCAAAACAACAAACACCTTTAAGAGGTGAGTAAATACTACAGAGTCCATGTCCATGGAGTGTACAGGAAGTGAAACACTGATGGATGGCCTTGGATTTTAGGCTACTCACAGCAGCCTCACTACCCGCTCCAGAACTTGCCCAATCCCTTAAATCAACATCTAGTTGTTCATTGAGAGAATATGTGATCCCACCACAGTTACATCAAGAGGGGCAGCTTGTAAAGTTGTTGTCTTTAGCTTGACCTCCCCGATAGATTCACAATGTGCATGTACTGTTCATCGCTAAAATAATATTCAGTGTTACATTTGGATTTAGGAGTCAAGTTTACGGATGTAAACCAACGTAGTTTCCACTTAGCATAAGTTGTTTGCAGGACTATTTTGGGAGCGCTCGCATGTTGTCACGCAGCTGCTCAATTTAACTCGTGCTCGCAGTAAAATGAGAACATGCAGCGAAGCTGCTACCGGCACGCGATCTGCTGTGCTAACGAGCTGCCACGCTGCAGGGCACCGGACAGAAAAACAATCCATTACGTTCCGATGACCGTATACCATTATCATGAAGCGTCATCCCGATGGTCCCTCCGGTGTTTATAACCAGGACTCGCGCCTCGACGGCGGAGGGGGAAGTCGCCGGCTCCACGGACTCACTCGAGTTCGACAACCTTCTCCTCCTGCGTGAATGCAGCTGGATATTTCTCTGGTGAGAGACGGCATCGGTCACTTCTGTCAGATCCAGCGTAGGCTGCGATAAAGCCCGCGCGAGGGATGTCAGGTTGTTGAAGCTGGAGTCCGCCATGACGGCTTAAGAGTGAGCGCCGGGTACTGGCCCTTTAAACACGCTGGTTGCAACTGTTCCAACACCAACAACGAGGTCCTTCAGGAGCTGCAGGCAGGCTGAAACATGGCACCGATCCTGCGGCCTAGTAAAGCAGATTAATCGTTATCATGTGATTAAACAGTGGGCGACACCAGGGTTTTAATGATATTTACATATCACTGTAGCCCACAGTACATGTCTCTTCCTCCCCCAGGACCCTTATCCGTAGTTGTGACCTTGAAGTGCTGATGGACAGTGTCCACTCTGACGTCAGAGATGTGGGTGAGACGTCAAGAGCAACACACTTGATGGACAGTTGCAGCAAACCTCCTCCACACTACTGTATGCGGGTCAGCATTACAATGAAACGGCCGTATATATTTTTAGAAATTGTTTTGAATAATATGTAATACTCAAGAGTTCTGTAAGTGAATGCAGCAGCTAAAATACTTGAATAAAGTAGTGTAACCTCACTACCTATGACATCTTGCTTTGTATCAGGGATGTAACTAGACAGTGCAGACAGAGCGGTTGCACTGGGGCCCGAGGGCAGGGTGGATACATTACTCATGATTCCTAGGCTGTCTGATGACGTGCCTGCAATGACCACAAACCCTACATTAAAAACTCAGATCCTTTCTCGCCATGACCCATTTGGTGTGTGTGTGTTCATTGTATAATTAATTCAGACTGCCACCTTTGCAATATGCCTGTTTAAAGGAGCAGCGTGTAGGATGTTGTGGCATCTATTGGTAAGGTTGCAGATTGCATCTAACTGAATAACCCTCTGCTCACCCTTCCCTTTCCAAGCATGTCGGAGAACTATAGTGGCCTTCAGGCAAGGTAAAAACACGAAAGGCTCATTGTTTGGTATTCCCGGCCTGGGCCACTGTAAAAACGTGGCCGTGTAGAATAGATGACCCGCTCTCTATGTAGATATAAATGGCTCATTATAAGGTAACTAAAAACTCAAGGACTCTTAGTTTCAGGTCATTTTACACTATTGCAGACATAATTTTATTACATTTCTGCCAATAATTCCCCTAAATCCTATACACCGAGAACAGAATCATTAGAAAAATAGGAACCGTTTTCTATATGATCCCTTGAAGAAACAAATGCATCTTTGTCCCGTAATCAGGTTTTCCTTTCTTGTGTTTTTGTAAAATAGACTGTAGCAATAACAAAATGAATGTTTGCTCTATACTATGATGCTCTTAAATTAAATGAATAACTTCATATTTTCTTTCATATTTTTTGTTTAAAGGGATGTACACAATAATGTATCCAATAATCATAATCCTTCTTAATTGGGACATGCTGCATAATGAGTACTTTTACTTTTGGTACATTGAGTACATTTTAATGCTAATATTTTTGTACTTCTACTTGTGTAAAATGTTGAATGCAGGAACAGAGTATTTCTACAATGTGATAATCACTTTAACTTCAATAAAATAATGTATATTTTATATGTAAATGTTATTATCCATTTAACTTCAGTGTATGTCTCCCAGTTCCCCACACTTGAGATACTGACATAGAATAAAATGTACCAATACAGTACCAGCTGAATGTTTATTAATTATATGAATATTTATTAAGGGATACTGTGGCTAAGTGGAGAGGGCCGACCTTCAATCAGAGGATCGGTGGTTCGATCCCCGGCTCTGCTAGTCACATGTTGATGTGTCCTTGAGCAAGACACTTAACGCCAAAATGTCTCCCGTAGCTGTGCCTACGGTGTAGAAATGTGATAGAATCTGAATTGTAAGTCGCTTTGGATAAAAGCGTCTGCTAAATGACTGTAATGTAATGTAATGGATAAGATAATAGAGACTTTATTGTCATCCCTCAGTGCAGTACAATAGGAACAGAATTGTGTTTCTTCTGGTCTTCAGTGCAAATCAAAAGAATGAATGATGCAACATTCAATGGGAGTGAAGGAAACGTTCAGACTGCACCCACAGTGCAACTTACAAAACAGGTACAAACATGTGCAATATACAGGGCAATGCAAGACAGTGTTGTGAAGATATGAAAAAGTCTAAATATAAATGGGAGTATAAAAATAAGTGTTAAGTCAGTCAGTCGCAGTTTGTGGGTGTCTGAGTAAGGTGCAAGAAATCAGACAGGCTATAGTGACCTCACACTGAGTTCCAATGTTTGGATTGGATTAGAATAATGTTTTCTCATTATATTATTATATTGTTTTGCCAGGGTACTAAGAGTATTACAATATTATTTAATATTATATTATACCAGTTAAATAGATGATTGATATGTAAAAATGATTCTATATTTTGTTAAAATTAAAGTCATCGTTATACCCACGAGCAATATGGTTAGGATTGGTTAAACAGATTAGACAATTTAAATGCTGAATACAGATGCTCAAACATCCCCAGTTTGTTTCTATTTATCTCTGCATACTCATGTGGCTTCGTCTATCTGTTCACTGTCTATGCAAAAGAACATTTTAAAAACAGTTGAAATACATATAGAGATGATCAAACAGTTAATGAATACATTTGGCATTTAGTAGTAAACTTTACCAATAAAACCCCCAGTGGGGCACTGTGGAGGAATGGTTGGGCATGGTTTAATTTGAGTTTAACAAAACTTGAGCAGCTTGACAACCCCTCGCCACTACAGAGGATTGTCAAAACAGACAAAACAAAATGCACAAAATAATTTGTTCATGGGACTGAGTGAATTTATAAAGCCTTGTAATTGCCACAAGGGGGTGGTGTTACCCTTTACATTGCATAGAGATCCACTCTAATCAGACGACAACATTAGATATTAAAACATTACCAATACCATATTCAATTTTATTATGTAAACAAAATATTTTCATATTTAATGTGTTTACTTCAAAGAAACATAAAAGAAGGCAGCAGGGTCGTTAACGGGCAAAGTTGCTATAAAAAATAAACCATAACGTTACATGTACGTTAACTAATAACTAGATACATGGTGTACATATAAATAACGTTTCATTTTATTTCATGTAAGTTTGGGTATTTTATTGTTTAATGCTAGAAATCGTGGGTTCACTAGACAGCGCGTACGAGGCAGCAGCCGCTGAATGAGCTGAATGAAGTCGACGGGAGGAAGTGGCAGTTAATGCAGCTCCACACCTTTCCGGTGTAGCAGCACTGCGACCAGCTCGACTTACAGGAGAAAGACGAGAGCTGGGTGTATTTATCGAGACAGGAGGGGGAGATAGGAGGTAAATTGATCATATTTTAATGTTTAACTCAAGGAGATGTGAGTCAAACATTTTGTGACTGTCTCGTGTATTTTGTATCCAGATATTATCAGTTTGCGATAGCTAAGTACCGTTATCTTGTTAGCCTTAGGCTAGCTTGCTAGGCAACAAGCTAACAGTTAGCTAATGATAGCTTGCTAGCCCTCTTTAGCAGCCATGAGCGATAGCTTGCTAATTTGGCATGTCTGACCCGCCTCCTAAATGTCTTTTTTTTCAGGGGGATAAGAAGTGGAGTTGCATGAGTGGATACACGTGTTGCTGAGTCACCGAGGATTTCTTTCGAAGACGCCGGCAGCAGGGTGAAGTTACCCGGCGCTACGCTTTATGGACTAGCCGCTGAAAGCTGCTTTTCTCCTCCGGTAGCGGTGAAGAGAACAAGGGCGCACCCGATGTGGAGGACCGGACACCAGAAGGAACTCACAAATACCGCGGCCTTTTCGGGGCCTTATCTACACACGTCTTCTGCTCTCGGCACATTTTAATCGCCACAGCCTGTCTTTGACACATAGCTTTATGTTGATTTGGGCAACAAAATGAACGTCCAGCAACAGCTGCTGCCAAGTTCTTAGTGTAACCGTGCCATGTTGTGCGTAGGGCCCGCAAACACTGTGATACTTTGAACATAAATGTCCCACAACTTCACTGGAGGCACATACTTTAAAGTAAAAAGCCATTAAGTACTGTTCAGTTAGGTGTGCATTTTTGACTTTTTTTCACCACATATGCACTTCACTGAGTCATGTTTTCAGAAGTAAGCCCATAAACTGAAGCTATAACAAAGTGAATCATCATCGGCACAGTTAACAGACTTTTTCTCGTTAGGATCGAAGTATTTATGCACAAGAGTTCAAAATGGGTAAAGTGCTGTCTAAAATCTTCGGCAACAAGGAGATGAGAATATTAATGCTCGGACTTGATGCTGCGGGAAAGACAACAATCCTTTACAAACTGAAACTCGGACAGTCTGTCACCACGATCCCCACAGTCGGCTTCAATGTGGAGACCGTCACCTACAAAAACGTCAAGTTCAACGTCTGGGACGTTGGGGGGCAAGATAAGATTCGCCCTCTGTGGCGACACTACTACACGGGCACCCAGGGGTTAATTTTCGTGGTGGATTGCGCGGACAGGGATCGCATCGACGAGGCGAGGCAGGAACTCCACCGCATCATTAATGACCGGGAGATGAGGGACGCCATCATCTTGATATTCGCCAATAAGCAAGACCTTCCGGACGCCATGAAGCCACACGAAATCCAAGAGAAGCTCGGGTTGACCCGCATCAGAGATAGGAATTGGTACGTTCAGCCCTCATGTGCGACCACAGGTGATGGACTGTATGAGGGCTTGACATGGCTAACCTCGAATTACAAATCTTAATGATTGAGTGCTGACTGTTTTAGGTCAAAACTATAATACCGTTGCAAGTAACAAATAACTTCTCAAAATGAATATGGTTAAGAAGAAGAAGTTGATTATCTCCCATTTATTTTTAATACTACGTTTACCCCACGACTAATTTATCTTTAACTGGGTTTGCTGGCTTAAAGTTTGCTTGTACTCTGTAGCAGGCCTATATCACATTCATCATCTTGGGGTTTGCTCGATGAATATTGAATAAATTGGTCCTAATGTTAAAGCCAGAGAGATCACCGCCTTTGCCTATTCTTTGCCCTGTTTGTATGATTATTTTTTTCTTTCTAATGAAGCTGAAGCGTTTGTCTTCATTCTTGGACTAAAACTTTTATTCAAGGTTCTTCAGTCTCTGTTGCATTGAACTCTGATCTTTTTTTTTTCCTGTCTTTCTGAGGTGAGATCTTTAATGTCACGGTATACTTGATGGACTTTGACATCTGTTTGAACACAGTACTGTGATGAAAAGTATTTCTTAATGGTATTGACTGCTGCAAGGGAAAAATAAAGCAGAAATAAATCACCATTGCTTACATTTCATTGACATCAGAGGAAGAAAACTACTTGAGACATGTTTCGATACCCCTCCCAATCCCCCTCGGTGGGCTTTATAGTTTACTGATTGACCTTCCGTGTCACGTCTTGATACCTAATTGTGCTCGATATTCAACAAATGGGCCTCCAGTAACTCTTAAACATGCTTGTTGGGATGCATTTTTGATTTTGGGTGACATGTTGTAAGTTGACTCAATCTTTCCAAAGGAATGTCATTCAGCTCCGAGCTCTCTAAATCTGATTCCACAGTTGATTAGTCTCAGTATCGGGACATTATATGATAGCCTATATCTGTAGCATGAGTACGAAAGTACAGTAACCCTACATCAGAGTCCATCTGTTGTGCAGTCAGAGGGAGCTGTGTACTGGTGAAATGTTGAAGACACCCTGTGGTGCAGCTCTTACTCTTATTTTGACTGGGGGGGGGGGAAACCATGTACAGAACAATGTCATTGTAATGTCTTATTAAAAAAGTGATTTTAAATCTATTTCTGTTTGTTTGTTTTTTCAAGGATTAAAGGCAGTTGGAGTAACTAGGCCTGTGAGTGATCTGCCAAAAGTTATATTCATTTAAGCTATTTGTAAGTAGTTTAACATATGAACAGCGGTATAAAAAAAAAAACTGGGAAAGTTTCAAGAATGCTCCTAGTTAAAAGTAGAGGTCTGTATTGTTAAAATTCTCTTGTGTTTTAGTGCTAGTGGGCAGATTCTTCATAAAGGGTTTATGTCCACCCTCAATAAGTGGTTGGCCTCAGTTCCCTTGCCAGTAAATGAGCGGGGAAATGTACAAAACAGGAAGTCCAACTGCTGGTGTTTCTGGAGCAACAACAGAGCCACGTCATAGTTTGCAGTGGAGATATACAGCTGAATTGTGAATTATTTTTCAATGTTGCGTGTTGGTTGTGAGGCACAGTTGAGTTGATGCTGAGCTGTCAGCTGTAACTTCCTGAGTTTGCTATATTAGTTGGGACTGGCATCAAAAAGCGAGTCTCGGTTGTTTTGATTTAGCGGGAATGTTGTGTGTTCTAGTTGACTAATGCAGAGCTGGTGTTGAGAAATGTAAATAGGATAAACGCTTGAGTTATGAGTTACATGAACAGATGCCGGTTGCTAATGAGACCATTTATGCACCTTTTTAAACATGGGAGCCACTCACAACCATGTGTTGCACTCTTTCCACATAATCAGGAGCATAATCTGTGTTTTTATATAATCTCTCAAAAGTGAGTGTAATCTCTGTCCGATCTTTAGTGTTTCCAATATGTTGGGAAGATGAGTGTCTGTATTACTCCCCTTTTCTACTCTGCTAAAATGCTGACATTTCATTCCTGCTACTGCTGAATAATCATTTCAGTTTAGGTATTTTTGTAAAAAGTTCCTTTAAAAGTTCTAATGTTTAGTAGTAATTCTGACATAGTGAAAGAATGTTTTAGTTTCCATTAAAGCTGATTAACAAGTGTGTTTGCACTCCTGACAAAGACAGGATTAATGGTGACAAATGGTCTGACTACTGTGTTTAGGGCTACAGAAGATTAGTCAGTAATATTCCACAGATTTTTAGGATTCTTCCACTCGGCATACTGCAGGGCACTGTTTCCAGTGTTTTACACCTCCACATAAAAACTGGCACTATGTAAGCTGCTCAAAAAGCACAGAGTCTGCATTTTTTTTTTAGCTTTGCATTTACAATAATAGGTGTCAGTTTGACACTGTATCCTACAAATGTTTGCATCTACGAGCTACTGGCTGTATAATCATGGCGGCGGATTCCCTGTGTGGAGAATCTGGTGCTCAGCAAGTTGCTGTAAGAGGCCTCAGGATGTTTGCTTTAGCACCATAGAGGTTTCCGTCACACAGGTCAGGTGACAAAGACAGATTTAATGCTGAGATGTTCCGCACAACCCACACAACTCTTGCAACCGTGATTTAAAATGCTCCCCATCAGAAAAAAAATCGAAATGATCCAGGAAGTCCAGGAACTATGCAAGCTTCCAAGGGTATTTGTAAATACTAGCCTTCTATAAGGTCTTGGTCAAGGGCCTCCATTAGATGCTGATGGCAGTTTAATTGGGCTGTAATGGCCGCTTTGGTTCCCACCACTTCATTACAACCATATGATCCTCACAGCTTTATTGGTAACACTGGGGCCCCCAGGGCAAGGACAGAAACTGTAAGCAATGCTTTATGACCTCTCCTCTGTAAAGATGAGACCTCCTGGCCCTTATGTCGACTCCCTCTGTGCTGGGCTGGAATGCCATACACTTTCTGAGAGGAAAGGTCACAGAGGAAAGCTCAGTAATAGCTGTTTGGTATAATAGGCGTCATTCCTCTTGCTTAATGAAGTCTTAGACTGGTGTTGAATATAATTGTGTTCCCTGCAGCACAGCGACGTGTTCATTTAGCATCTCACCAATGCAAAAGCATTATTTCAGAATCCTAACTCACTGGTGGCATAATTCAAAAAGTAAAAAGGTAAGGGACTTAAATACCTCTACAAGAAGGTACAGTATATGACAGATTTGTCTCGGGCGGCCACAACGCCTGTTTGTTAGGGAAGTTCCTATGACAGCGACCTGATGAGATCTCTGCCAGTGTGGCTTGGTGCTTTTGGTATCGTCACATACGAGGATGACTGTGCTACAAGTTTCCTGTAAGTTCCTCTATTCTACATAGAAAGAGGAAGAGTGGAGAGAAGTTGAAAGAGACCCCACTCTCTGTGAGCAGAGTTCTGCAATATTGGAACACACCTTTTTTTCTTCTTCTCCCTTTGACGCAATGACATCTGTCATTGCGTCAACTTGACAAAGATTTAAAACAGCTCAGGAATAACTATGGTGACTGGTGTTACAGCTGCACGTCTGATATGCCTCCAAACCCAGCCTGAATTATGCTTGTGGTTTTCAGGGGTGTGGTTTGTCTTCCTCACTGTCTTCACTTCCTCATTACACCAGCTGCAGTGTAGCATTTGCGCAGGTAGGACTCATGTAATACTCCTTTATGACTGAAGTCATCGTGGCTTAACATCGGCCTACAGTTCAACAGCCACACCCAGCTGGATGAATAACTGTAGGATTTGAGATGCCTGCAGTCACATGTATTCTTGTGCACATTGGCCAACAACGTTACTAAAGCGGTTTATTTATCTGCCAAATGGTAGGAGGGAACACCTACTCTAAGCCACAGCTCACACAGCTTGGTTCAGTGGCTGCTTATCCTCAAGGACAGTTATAAAAAAAAAAACTCTCCCTCCGTCTGCTGGTTAAGTTCTCTGCACCTTCAGTAGCCTCTTTGAGTGAGCTGTTAAATAATGAGCTCACGCAGAGCTCAGTGTAAAACAAGTCCGGAAGTGGCTGAAAGTTGTTTCAGGTTTCCTGCTGTGGTTAGCGCTCTTGAATGCCACGCTGCAATGCAAACCCCTCACGCAGACGCACTCTTAGCTGTTTGTATTGTAGGTGTGGTTTGAGTTGGTTTTGATTGCAGGTGTGTGGGTGCAGGTTTTTACTCAGAAACAATCTAAAAAAAGTGTTATGGTTTGATTAGGGGCTATGCTGTGGTGTGGGCCAGCTAAATAAGGTTGAAAATGTGAGGCTGTGAAGTCCAAGGTGCACTCTGGGCACTGGTCCTAAATACATTCCATTCATATCTGCAATGGAAGGTTACTTGCTGTGGTGAAATGAAAAACTCAGAGAAGCATACAATTATTATTAAGTGCTGGTAAGTACTCAAACAAGCATTAACTACATCATTTAAGCCACTAACCGTACAGTTTTGTTTGTAGAGTCTCACTGGCCTCTAATCATATTGTTTTTTCCACTTTAAAAACCATCCAATCTCAGTTCCATTACATTTTTTTATGCCTCGGGGCATCTGTTTATATTCCATTATGTGAAAACTCTGAAAGTTGTCCACTTGGTTCCTCTTGAGAATTCCAGGATGTTTGACACAGCTGTTTGAGTGTGAACCAGTGTGTCTCTGGACTCATGTGCTGTGTTTTCCCAGCTGTAACACACAGAGAGTAAAGAGGATCATAGCTGAGGGTTAACCATCTTGCCTTCAGATGTAAGCAGAAAGCAGTGCTATGTATATGAAAAGGGGGGGGGGGGGGTCAGCATTATGGATGGTGCTGCGAGGAATGGAAATCTAAGTGCATCTGTTTCTGAAGCAAGATGAAATCAATTGGATGTTTTTTGAGATTCTTCACCACACAGTATGCAGAGCATGAACTGACCTTTGCCATGTGGCATCTGTAATTTGGATTTACACAACCACCTCAGCACGCACCGAAACACTTTAATACCAAAGTATACAGTAACATAGAGAAGAGTCACGATCCACCAGCCACAATGTATTCACGCACAGCCCCTACACACTGACTGACACAAACACAATCACTGTTAATTACTGAGGAGACAGTGTTTAGAGTGACACTACCTCTGGATTAGACAACAGTTTGGGCTTGGGAAGAAATCTCAGTTCTAAGGCTAGTCAGGTGCTACTACTCACACACACAGTGCAGAATCAGACTACTGAGAGGTAATGACTTTGGAAAAGGTGACACACATACACACACACAGAGAGAGGGAGAGAGAGAGAGATGCTGCACCCACCATTCTGCAGTTCTTCGCTTGGTGCTGGGCTGCCACACATTCTAATGATGACAAATACATCATTGCACTAGAATGCAGTAGGGACAGCAGTCACAGGCAGTCAAGTCTCCGCAAAACCTGTGGTAGTTCAAGCAAGGAATCAATACACCATTCCAGTTTTACTGATACCACGCTAGAGCCACACTGAACCATCACTAATATTATACGCAGCGTTTATTATGACCTAACACTGCATACAGAGACTAATAGGAGTTATACAGCTTTGTGTTCAGCTCTTTTAATTTTGATATGGACAATCACTGGTGTGTCGTAGTGCTAATATGCCTGTATTTACAGTAATGGAGGAAGGGGGCAAGTGTGCACCATATTCTCACAGTACTGGATTTGTGTCCCCTCTCAACTGCAGCACAGCTGTCTTAACAGCACCCCCGCCCTCCTCTTGTTCCCCTGCGGGGGGGGGGGGGTGACTGATCACATGCTCTATTTTGGAATGGAGCTCTGGCCTGTTGTCTCTTTGTGTATAGCCTAAAGTGAAGCATTACCTGAAGCATAAAGAGAAAAAGATGATCTGTGTGTGGAGGTGGAGGGTTAGACACCTTTACATGATCAGAGGAGTCACACATTTATGCAGCCGTCTTCTATTTTTAATCAGCCCAGTTTGATGTCTATTCTCGAGCCACTCCCTAATAGCTAGCGAGAAAATGAGTCTTCCTTTCTGGAACAGCGTTTCTTGGCTCCAGGCAGCGTGATGATGGTGACACAAAGGATCTTCTGTGTCACTCGGCTGTGATGCAGCAAAGTGGTGCACACCACACAGGCTGCACGGAGTCAGACTCTCCTCCACCCATCTGGTTTGGAGGGGAGCTGCACTGCTCCCTCATGTTTTCTTGTTTTAAAAGAACCAAAGGGGGGGAATACATGCGCATTATGGAGTCCGTGCAGATGTTTTTCCCTATGTTGTGTGTGCAGAAAGTGCAGACTGGCCTGGTGTTGAATTGTACATGAATCTCAGGTGAACGAATAGCACACTGAAAAACAAAACAGCCACGACGAATTTCATCACCATGCCATGATCAATAAATGGCCTATATGTTAAAGCCCTCTGTGTGGCCTATTTATGAGGACATGAACTGTGTTGTTCTTACTGCAGGTTTTCAACACAGGTAAGAGCTATTTCTACTAATAGCACCATCTGTTGGCAGAAAATACCCCCATTCTGTCTTGGTGCATGCTGCATGTACGCCACATGTTCAGTAATGACTCTTTACGGTCACTGGAATCTACTGGTACGCGTATAGGATAACAGATTAACAATTAACCGCTGCTTCACTGTGGGCTGTCCTCATTTACTCCGAACCTCCCCGATTCCCCTGTAGTGCCAGCCTAATTAGCCAACCACAAGAAGACTATAACTACATTATATAAATGATTTTGGGTTAACAGAGACTGGAAAATAGATTGTAAATGATTCGACTGACAGAGATATGGGTGGACGTGGACAGGAGGATGAAATGTTGACACGCGGAGCTCGCCTCCCGTCTAATCTCCCAATAACCCCTCTGGGTCCCGTCCTCGCCACACTGGGGGGACATGGACTTAATACCAGCTGTGAGTCAATTTAATTAGCTGAACATATCCTGGTCACAGCCAAAGGAGACCTCAATAGTAGGCTGACTCAGATTGTAGCAGTCCAGCTGGCCCAGGCAGAAGTGAGAGTTCAGAGATGGGCCACAGGGAGAGATTATTGTAAATGATCCGATGTAATCATTCTAGTAACTGTAACAATGAAAGAAAAAAACATGAATGTCACTATTTCTCTTGTGATAGGCCATATCATCAACCAAGATCCAGGGGTCAGATTGTTAAATTGTGATATTCAACCACACCTCTGTCTTTCTCCGTCATAGGCTACATTTAAACATTCACGATCAGTTGGAATAATGAACCGAATAGTTTGAACAGGAAGAGTTCTACTGGTTCAAGTAGCAAACAGTTCATGTTGCATTTAAACGATGATTTGGCATTAATTATGAAGAGCTGCTTGTTTCTGTTAAAATTAAAAATCAAATCATTAATTTCAGACGCAGTACGCCATCACAGATGTGCCTGCCGTGGCCTACAGTAGAAGCACATTTCAGGCAAGGTTAGCTTTGCACTCCAGGATCCATATAGAGAAAAAAATGAGGATGAGCACGAGGAGCATACTGATGCATAATCAAACTTTGCTCCATACTGCATTGTTCTATAAAATGATTTGATGATTTTAATGAGACGTTCAGTGTTGACTCGACCCATGTCAACATCAACATAGCATTTTTATTTGGTCTGAGCGTTGGAGGCCACCCCGCTCATTACGCTACAGCTCCACTGTGTAAACAGAGAGCAGCATGAAAGGCTGCGAGGGGCCCCTGCATGCCTGTGGGAGGACGGGCGTACTTCATGGTTTATGTTTGAAAAAGAGCCATAATCTTCCAGCTAATCTGGGGCTTGTGGTGGAATTCCCCATGCACTGAGGGCTAGGAGCTAGCATACACAATGTTGGCCTCAGTTTTTAAAAAGCATGGGTAAACTACATAAACATAAACTATGGATTGATAAATTTAGTCATGATTTATTTTCTCACCCCTCTCAATGTGATAAATTCTAATAGTGTAACAATGTCTTTGCAACTTAAATTAGAATGAAGTTATTAGATAACCAGTTTGGCTTAATACTCTAATTGCAGGTTGTTGTTTTTTGCACAGACTAAACATTTACACACCTCTGAATACTTTTTTTGGATTTAAGCAACCATTGCCCCCTAGTGCTCAAAATGGGCAATGTCTGAATTGACATACCTATTTCACAATTAGAAGAAATCCTTTAAGTTACAGTGAAAACCACTCTTACAGCAAGATGGCCGTCAGTAGCTGCTCATCTCTCGGGGAAGGTCAACAATTTTAATCTTACATGTGACTGAGTATTATCCAAATGTAATGACCTGCAACAATGTTTATTTAGTCATGCACAGCAGAAATGCTCAAGAGCAAAAGCACCGTAAGTCTCGTGTTTGCAGTTTACTGAGCTGTAAACTCTGGGCTTTCACTGTGTTTTGAATGAAACCGTTTTAAAAAGATCACAGACATTTGCAAGACTGATCCTCAACCTCAAACATACAAATGAACACCAAAAGAACATGGTTCAGTCCCTTCCTGGTCTATTTGCGAACCCCTCTCGCTTAAACACATTTGACTAAAGATAAGCCTTTGCTGTCATGTCTGTGCTTGCACATGTCTGCCATCTACCTTCACAGCCCTACAATTACACAGACCAATGAAACTGATATTATATAAACTTGGTTTAATAGTGTATGAAAACAATACATTTTACAATGTTTTTTTTAATTTGCCATTTTGTTTTACTCAAATCACTGTACCAGCACAGTCATATATATAAGAGCCAGGAGTGCAAAAATGAAGATACATCGATTAGGGGCACATCAGACTTTTCTCCGGATGAGCAGGATGTGGATGTCTGGACTACTAAACTCTGGGTCTTGCTTGTCTGAAGGGATCTCCTCACAGTCGAAGTTTTCTTGCAGCAACTAAAAGATAACAAAAAAAAAACATACTGAGGGATGATGCCATATATCTCATCTTCTTAATATGTATTTACTTATTTATTAGTATTAACAAATGGAACACACAGTTGGGCTCTCACCTCAAAAAACTGCCTTTCCACTTTTGGGTTGACACCCTCTGTGCGCTGCTCATAGCAGCAAATAATGCAGGTCTCTGGTCCAGAGAGCAGCTTCAAGCTCTCCACCAGTGGAACAATGGACTGTGTGGAAATAAATGATCAGAGATTACAAAGAGAAATGCAGTGTACACGCATGTTTTATTCAGATTTACAATGATGGTGATGCAGTGCAAAGTTGCAAAGGGTCAAGTTTAGATTAAAGTAGAAAACTCTTGTAAGTTACCTGCTCATAATAGATGCAATCTGCCATAAGGACATAATGTGGGGGAGGCCAGAAGTCAGACACATCTTCACCCCTATAAAAATAAATCAAACCGTTTGCAATCTGTTGAAACAGTGGCTTGGATATAGAAATGTAATCCAAAAAAACAAAACATAAGTACAAACCATTTCAGTACCTTGGCAGTTACTGATCCACTACTGATGAGTGCCTGGTTTTCCTGGATGTTCACTCTGAGCAGGGTCTGCAAGTCCTCCAGGTCCGTCACAGTAACTGCAGCTCTATGGGATTTAGCACAAAGCAATGAAAACTGCCCTTTGGCTTTCTGTGCGTTGGTAGTTTTAATATTCTCATTAAGGTTTTAATCAAAAATAAAAGGATGTCATGGCTGTCGTTCACTCAGCTAGCAAGCTAGTATTAACTGTATGTATATCGATGCTTTAAGGTCAGAGTAACACGTAAACACACAAACTAAGCGGTCATCTCACCCCAGTGTTGCTGCCATCAGACCAACAACTCCTGTCCCAGCTCCTAACTCCACTACCCTCTTGCCCGCCCAGACGTTCACTCCAGAGGACGGGTCATAAAATTGTTTCGTCTCTAAATATTTGGCCAGAACGATGGCCGCATCCCACACGACACAGCCAACGTCTCCTAAGTAGCACTGCTTCACCTTCAGGGTACACCCGTTGTTTCTCTCAATTTCTCTCACAAAATAATCCCCCTCATCTGCGTCCGCCGCCATGTTGGCCGCGGCAGGAACGGGTAGAGGACTTCCGGTTTGATCTTTCCAGAATAAAAGAGTAAACCCTTCATATCAGGGCAAGTGCACCGAATGAACAGACGTTACACAAAAGGCAGACAACTTATTTTTTTGCACAAGAACAAATTATTAGCAAAATGTTAGTATTCATTCTGTAAAATACTGTCTGTGGTAGTCATTATTCTAATAAAAGTAATGGAGGCCCTTCAGCAGCACTGTCAACTGTTTTGAGATATAAAGTGATACAGCTCTTTTTCTAATGTAATATATATCTAATATATTTAATAAATCTAAAATAGACAACATAAGTTATGTCCTATATGCAGTCTATGGGTATGTCAGGCCTCCACCACAAGGCACAGACAAATATTTTCAGACTATAAGGTCAAGATCTTGACCTCAAACACGTGATGCATATTGCTTTGGAAAGCTAATTTGTCAAAACACCCCTCAGGCTATGTATTATCATTGTATGTATGTATGTGTACTTCTAGCTGCTTCCTCTTTCCTTCTTCCTCTTCACTCGTTTTAGTTCCTCTTCTTGTCAAGTCATGCTTTGCTTAACCTTTTGGATAGCTGTTACCTTTGTTACCCAGCCTATTTTATGACGTTATGGTCTAGTGGCAACTCATGATGATCACATCTTTGTATAGGGTATTTCTGTGTAACATTGAATTGTGTAAAGTGATATGGTTTTGTTCCTGGTTTGACGGTTGCTTTAAAATCTATACTCCAATTCATACATCCCCAAAAGTAACTAAATCAATCATCCAAATGAAAAACTATCCAAATGATAAGTCATACAAACCATACTATAATCAATTTCACTGCGTATACTGTTCTCATCGTGACCATTTCCATTTCACTGTGTGCCTCCTATTGGCAATCTACAATTAAGGTGCTTTCATTTCATTTTCAGTTTCAGATGTAACTTGAAAATGTCAATCAAAATCTGTGTTATTTCAGAAAGTTCCCAAGACCTGGTAAAACTAAATAAATAAATACAATAAAAAAGACTATCATGTGACTATTAATATGAGATCTCTGAGCTCTTCTTTTTATAATGTGTATAAACTCGTTATCCATGAAAAGAGCCCATAGACACCGTAGTCTACTCTGAATATCACAACAATTGTTTCTTCTTAATATCTTTCGTTTTCTTTTTTACTGTATTATGTTTGATCTCCTATATTAGGTCAATTAAACTGAGTTATTGTGGATTTGAGGTGCACACTGCATTCCTGTGTGTAGCCAATCAATCAATCATTTAAAATATAGGCTAAATAACTATGTCAGTAATGTCAATCAATCAATCTGTCAATCGTCTTGGTTTTAAAATGTCACGTGACTGATTTGCGCAGACGCTAGTTTACAGGATCCGACATGATCGCGCGCGTAGCTAGCAGAGGCGGGTTTGTTAGCTAACAGTTAAAGCTAACTGTGAGACTTCTTTGCGTTCCACATAAGGCGTCCGTGTTTTTCGCAAATTAGGGTTTAGTTGACTGCAGCTTTTTTTTTGTTACTAGCATTCTCAAATGTATTTATTAGTTTGGTAATATACCGCTCTGCCTTTACGAGGTTCTAAAATGTTTCGTAGCAGCACAGAGGAGGTCGGTGACACCTCGGAATGTGGACAGACATGGGGGGTGTCCCTAACGGACAGAAGCAGACTAAATGAAACTACCTCGTATGATCCCGGATCAGCTTCCTCCGGTTCATCCCACCAAAGTTTAGATGAAGGCAGTACGAGCTCCAGCCACGGTCCATCACTCCCCCGAGCGGCCTCAGGTGAGTTTAGTTTAAGCTAACACTTAGCATCTTTTACTGTCACAACAGTAGCATACAAAATGAGATTAGAGACATTATAATAATAACAATGGGGCCCACATTTGTAATACTTAAAACCTTGTCTCTGGGCTCGGCAGTAATAATATGACACAGGCCCTCTCCTCATGTTTTGTCTTGACATAGGTCAGTTGCATCAAAGCTTCCTGTTAGGCAGGATCAATTCATCTCTCCTTGCATCTACCTCGGACAGCTCCTCCCTCTGCAGCCGTGGAGGAACACCAAAACTCAGGAGGACACCAGGGTTTGCTGGGGCCACACTCGCACAGCTAGCACGCACCCCATTGACCGATCACACCGGTACTTCAGCCCTACATCATGTTTGAACATGTCAACATGGCTGAAGCTGTGTTTCTAATTCTGATTCCTGTGTTTTTGCAGCAACAAGCAGCTCCTCTGCAACAGCAACCTCCGGTGCCTCTGTGATCGTGGCAGTGGTTGAAGGGCGCGGTTTGGCTCGGGGAGAGATTGGCATGGCCAGTCTCAATTTGAAATGTCCAGAGCTTATACTCTCGCAGTTTGCAGACACTGGGACGTATGCCAAGGTAACCAATCCGTGGTCAAAATCTACAGTACAACCTACAGGCTTGATTGGCTTGTTAATCATGGCTATCATCAGCAGAGACTATGAAATATAGGCAACTCCTGTCTCATTCATTATTTTACTCTTCTGAAGGTCATAACCAAGATTCACATCTTGTTGCCACTGGAAATACTTATGCCAGACACAGCCAGTGAGAAGGGGAAAGGGACGAAGCTGTTCAACCTCATCACAGAGAACTTCCCGGTACCAATACAGTATAGGAGTCATAAGCAAAACACACAATTCAGTGAAACAAATGCATACTTTCAAAGAAGAAGGTGGCTCACTCATTCACTCACTCACTCCTGGTTGGCACTACTGTGAACTGTGTATGGTGCATCCCACCTATTGACATGTGTTTTTGTTCAATGTTAATGTGTGGTAATGTTTACATATTTTTATTGTCAGGGAGTAGCTTTCACTGCTATCCAAAGGAAGTATTTTAATGAGAGGAAAGGACTGGAGTACATCCAGCAGCTGTGTGCTCCAGAATTTGGCACTGTCCTCATGGAAGTGCAAGCCAAGTACGCCACTGAGTACAATAATGTATAAAAATAGAAATACTGCAACACAAATCTTTTGTTACAAATGATCATGATTTTTTTGTTCCAGGTATTATTGCCTAGCAGCAGCCGCTGCTTTGCTGAAATATTTAGAATTCATCCAGAACTCCGTCTATGCTGGCAAGTCTCTCAAAGTGAACTTTAAAGGGAGTGAACAGACTGCAATGATTGACTCTACATCTGCCGCCAACTTGGAGTTGGTTGTCAATAACAGAGACCACAGGTAAGAGGGCAAGAGCATGACATGTGTAGTGCTTGTATAATCATGTACAGTGAGTGTTCAGTCTGTCTCTACAGGAGCGAGCATACTCTTTTAGGGGTGCTTAACCACACCAAAACATCTGGTGGTGCGAGACGGTTGCGCTCCAATATTCTGGAGCCTCTTGTTGATGTGGACACCATCAACATTCGCTTGGACACCATACAAGAGCTGCTGCGGGATGAGGAGCTCTTCTTCGGCCTGAAGAATGGTCAGGATTTAATCATACGTTAAATGTAAAGTGCATGCTGGAGATGGGAGCATAACACAGTATTTGACTATGTGCTCTTTTTGCACTCCTTAGCCATAGCTCACTTCCTTGACATTGACCAGCTGCTCTCTGTTCTTGTCCAAATCCCTAAGCAGGAAACGGTACGTACAGTACTTTCAGTACTCACAGTTGCATAAGATGATTTCATTGCAGTGGAATGTCTTTTGTGTGTGTGTGTGTGTGTGTGTGTGTGTGTGTGTGTGTGTGTGTGT
>NW_022280037.1:3612766-3614827 GCF_004355925.1 Anarrhichthys ocellatus | reverse complement strand
GTGTGTGTGTGTGTGTGTGTGTGTGTGTGTGTGTGTGTGTGTGTGTGAATGCTTAAAGACACTTGGTATTTCTTTCCCTTTTCATGCCTTTTTCATTACGGTTGCTTTGTTTTTGCAGGTTCAGGTTGCTGAAGCAAAGATTACACACGTCATTCAGCTGAAACACACATTGGACCTGGTGCCACGGTTAAGGGTCTGAAATTTCTTCAACATCATCCTGTAGCCATGAATAGAAGGAGAAAAAAAGCTTTTTACCCCACAGTATTGTACTAGTTGTTATTTAGTTAGAATGTAAATTGCAAGTCCTTTAAACATTGCACTTTATGAACAGATGGGGTTGAAGAATTGCAACACGGCTCTGCTCAAGGCCTACAGCACCGCATTGGAAGACAATAGGTACCAAGCTTTCTGCCTATGTTGTAAATATAATACACATTTACTATCGTGTACTGTGTACAGACTTCTGCCACCGTATTTGTGTCCGCCTCAGGTTTGACATGATCCTAGAGCAGATCAAGACCGTGATTAATGAGGACACTACCTACCTGAAGGGGAGCCTGAACATGCGCACCCAGAAGTGTTACGCTGTCCGCCCCAACATCAACGAGTTCCTCGACATTGCGCGCAGAGCTTACACTGAGATAGTGGACGACATTGCAGGTGTGTAGTCTGTCCGTTCAGTTAATATCTTTGGTTTGCGATGTTTGTGTATGTTATTTATACATCCAAGCTCATTGAATGGCGTTGTGTTGCACAGGGCTAGTGAACCAGATGGGGGAGAAGTACGGTTTGCCAATGCGTACCAGCTACAGCACAGCTCGAGGTTTCTTCATTCAAATGAAGCTCGAGGGAGTGGTCTTACCTGAAGGGAAACTCCCCTCTGAGTTTATCAAGGTAAGTCCACGAGAGGCGGGGCTAATAGACTAACTAAGAACAGAAAAACGAATTGCCCCTATCGGGACAATAAAGTTAAATGAAACTAACGAACACAAAAAAAAACGTATGCCACCGCAGGTCACAAAGCACAACAACAACTACGGCTTCACCATTGCAGACCTGATGAAGATGAATGACCGCTGTGATGAGGCCCTGAGGGAGATCTTTCACATGTCCTATGTGTAAGGAGATCATGATCCTATCACTATAGAATATGACTGTGCAGAAATGTGCCTAAGTTCAAAGATCATCTTTAAATATTGACTACTACTTTTTGTCCACCAGAGGGTGCTATTTGTTAGCTAATTTCCCTCCTGTGCAGTGCCCCTGTAGCATCTGACTTGTCTCCATACAGGGTGATATGTCAGCTGCTGAGCACTATCCACCAGCACATTCACTGCCTTTACAAGCTCTCGGATGCCGTATCCATGCTGGACATGCTGCTGTCACTGGCCAATGCATGCACCATCTCAGACTATGGTAAGTATGACTCACTGTCGATTTCCAAGTCTGTCAAACAAACTGTCAAATTAACCTTAAATAAGAAGACCGACATGTTGTCTGAGGGAGTGATGTGTCCACACAAGGCAGCACCCAGCCAACGTCACACATGACAGCCAGAAACTGCTCCTCTGAGCTGGCAGTTCTGCTGGCCTCAGTTTTGTGAGTCGTGGGCAACACCAGCCAGATCAGCCACGTGGGTGGTGAGCGCTGGCCCTCAGCTGTCTGAAAGCATATCTCCATAGACATGTGCTGACTGCCTGCCCCCCCCCCTATCCCAGCCAGCGTGTACTCAGATTACCCTTGTTACATAAGTGTGCGCTAATGTGCTGTATTCACAGAGGCAAATCTCCTCAGCAGAAGAGCTATAGCTGGCTGTAACAACTGCACACACCTCTGTCAGAAATAAGCTTTTATTATATTGTGACACACTTTTCAGTTAAACAACTGGCAATTAAGAACTTAAAATATAGAGATGAAATCATATATCTAATAATTTAGTCACAGTTTACTGGCTTTTTAGGTTTGTAACAAAATTGCCAAACACTAACTCATACATTGTAGCTGTATTTTAATGCGTTTTGATCATTCCATGTTATTATTATATATATATATATATATATA
>NW_022280037.1:3589386-3612666 GCF_004355925.1 Anarrhichthys ocellatus | reverse complement strand
CACATACACATACACATACACACACACAAAATTCCAACAAGTCGATGCATTTTTGATCATTGCTTTGTCTGCCAGTGCGCCCTGAGTTCACAGACACACTGGCCATCAAGCAGGGTCGTCACCCCATTCTGGAGCGGATAGTTGGACAGCAGCCTGTATCGAACAATAGCTACATCTCCGAGGGCAGCAACTTTGTCGTCATCACTGGACCCAACATGAGCGGCAAATCCACCTACCTCAAGCAGGTGGCGCTGTGTCAGATCATGGCTCAGATAGGTCAGCGGCAAACAGTTCAGCCTCTCATGAATTTGGAGTACAAAGCTGCACAGTGCTAGGCATGCACTTGGCTGGATGTTTGAGTAATGCCATTACATCATTATTCCAGGCTCTTTTGTCCCTGCTGAGTACGCCTCTTTCCGTGTTGCTGACCAGATTTTCACCAGAATAGGTGTGGATGATGATTTTGAAACTAATTCTTCCACCTTCATGTTGGAAATGAAGGAGGTATGTTTGTGTGTTTGTGTCTTTTTTTAGCATTAGGGCTGCTGATGATCTTTAATTACATATATGAGGGAACTAAAATCACAAAATGATGATTGACTGCATATCTACTCCCCAAAGATCTCTTACATAATCCACAACGTGAGCGACAGGTCCCTGATCATCATAGACGAGTTGGGGCGGGGTACCAGTGCTGAGGAGGGCATCGGCATTTGCCACTCAGTTTGTGAGTTCCTTCTTAGCCTCAAGGTAAGAGTATGCACTTATCCAACCCTGCACTGATATTCCTTTGTCTAAGATGAAAACCAGTTTAACCAGATTCGTATGCTCTATATGACTTGTTTAACTTGTTGTCGGTTGTGTCACACCTCTTTGATCAACAGCAAAGAAGCAAAGTCAATACAGGAATAGCTCGTCTTTTTAGTTTTCTAAAGTGCGTGCTGTTTCCCGGCTGTTTGCAGGTGTTCACCCTGTTTGCCACACACTTTCTCGAGCTGTGCCAACTAGAGTCTCTTTATCCCAACGTGGAGAACCAGCACATGGAGGTTCAGCACACACGCAGTGGTGACACTGGTGCAGAGAGTGTTGTGTATACATACTTGCTGAATCGAGGATGCTCTGAAGAGCGACACTATGGTACAGAAACCAGTGAAATCTGACTACAATCCTGTGGAAACTGGTCATGAAAAAAAGGTTACAGAGCTTGTTTTTGCTCTTCTAGGTCTGAGAGCAGCAGAAATGACGGCACTTCCCTCAAACATAATCCAAGAGGCAAAGATGATTGCCTCCAAAGTTAGCCAGCAGCTTTTGGTATGATTCCTGAAAAATAAACATATTGGACCCTGAGAGTCGAAGGCTGTACAGTGACCGATAGCACAAATATTCCCTGTGAAAGGAACAGTATCCATGGTGTGGTTTATTATTGTTCTAGGCCAAACATCACAGTGATCCAGGAACACAGAGGCAGAGAGCGGCGTATAAGCTGGCCACCCGCCTCCTGCAGACTGCCAGGAACTCCAGACTGGACCGTGACAGCTTGCGTATGTATCTGAAGGGCTTAAAGAAGCAGTATGAGGCAGAGCTGCTGGCAGCAGGGCAGCCAGCGTCAATTGACACAGAAGAGGAATGACTGATTCAGCCTGAAATTAGTCATTCAAAAAGATAATTGTTGATGTATCATTACTGGGCATATTGTGTTGAGATTGACATATTTAATAATAAATGAATTTCTTTGAATTTCAGTGGTCATGGCTTTCTTTTTAGACAGTCTATTAAAAATAATATTATACCACATGTTAGTTTGGAAAATGTTATCTAAAACATTGTTGCAAAATATGTGTTGCATCCCTAAAGTAACACTGTCCTTATACCATAACAAATTAAAATAAACTTAGTATGGTTAGGTCACAAGATATACAACAGACATAGTGAAAGTACACATATAATGTGCTCGTGTTTTATGGACTTTGGGGAAGTGCAATGACCACTCCCCTCTTTGATTTTTGCCGAAAGTAAGATTTATGAGCCGAGGCTGTCTCGAAAAGGCGGGGCTTGCTCTTGTTTTTTCCTTGCGTAATAACGTCTCCTGACGGTGTACCTGGAGTCACAAAACAAGCGTTCCCCTGCAGCCTCCCTATGACCCGCCCCCGCGAACCAGAAACAGGAGATAGTCTGACGGATAGCGCAGAAGAAAGCCAGGCTGGAGCTGACCCGGGAAGTCGGAAGTCTGCAAGAGTCAACGCAGAACAACGCCATTTCACCACCAGTTAAGGGAACAGCAAACTGACGCTACAGGTATGCCGTGTTTATCGGCGACATGTTGTTTATTTCTTGTCGAAAGGCCGCGCATCTCAGTCTTAGCACAGCTAAGCTCTTTACCCGGGCCTGGGAACGGCCCTCAGGACTTGAACGGAAGAATGAAGCCGCAGACCGGGTCAGAGATTTCAGGAGAGAGGGAGGCTGGGTCAAGACGAGGCCCGTGGGGGCAGACGTCCACGCCTCCATACGGGCTGCGTGTATGTGAAAGATATACACTTGGGTGTTTTGTTAAAATTTAGGTGGTCGGTTTCACCCCTGAACACTTCCTCTGTAACGTTACTCATAATTGGTTTGGTGGACGAACGGTAGGTAGTACGTGGCGAACGTTAGTTGGCTAGCTTCTACGTTAGCTAGCTCATTCATAACGCTGAGCTCGAGCCACTCTGAGACTAACTTGGGTCCCGAGACGCCTTTTTCCCCTGTAAGGATATATCGTTCAAAATAACTAGTGTAGCAACTAGGTTAACGTTACTTTTACCGTTAGCTAGCCTCCACTGTTTCAATACACGTTTTTTTGCAAATCATGTCGGTGAAGTGAGCCTGTCGTCGACATGTGTGCCTCTTGTTTCGCTTTTATGATTTATTTGATTGTGGCGTTAATGTGTGACTTGAGTTAGCTGGGCTAACTTAGGCACCGAAGGTTAACGCTGTAGCTCGTGTTAGATCAGATCTGATGTATCTGTGATTGCAGGATGTATCACCAAGCAGTCTTCTTGGTGTAAGAACAGCTGCCATTACGTATCTTGGTCCAATAGTGTGCACAAGGCCGGCGATTAGACATGACCGAGCATGCTGGGACATTTGGTACTCTACCATTGTGAACTGCCCTTGATGAATTTTGAGGAGGCTTCCTGGACATCAAAGACCAGTCGTGGTGTTGTACCTTGTTTATGGTACTTAAAATAAATGAAACTTGTGTTGCTACATCTGCAATAAGGTGGTGACTAAATATATGACCGTCACACTTTATCTGAATCTGTCAAAGCACCTCATGACCCCACTTTTAGAAACTTTGGCTTTAAGAGTCCATAAAGTTATTCCTGAGCTTCTCCTGTCTTTTGGCGTAGTGTCAGTCTGTCTTGTTGGCTTCTTTGTCGATTTCTTTGAAGTCTATCTGTAGATGAGCTCTTATCTCAGGTGTCTTGGTTGTACTGTTTTCTATACCACACTCTCATGTTTACATGTTGTGGCCTGACCAGGAAGATCAGACGGGTTTCCCCACTATAATCGGATGCCCCACTGTGTACTTTGCTACTTTCTGTTTAGTTTATTACTGTAATACTGATAATGGTAAAGTATTAGATTGTCATCTTTGCAGCCCAAATATTCAGACACTCATCTCCCAATTCTCTCACCCATTGCTCTAAACTAGAATATTTGAACTATCTGTAGTCATTGAAACTTTAAAGATAAATGGTGCTGTTATCGGAGAGTAAATGTAGTTCCATGGTCTTGTTTTTTTCTTTTCGAAATCATGTCTAAAATGTGTTTATTACACACATGACCTTTACAGTTGCAGAACAGATAACGTATTTTGTAAACAAATTATTATTTGATATGACATTTTGTATAATTATAAACTTTTGAGCCATTTTGCAAAGCACTAGCACCATCATAGTCTACGTGTAGAGTGCTGCATGGACTTGTTCTCAAGTACGGTCTGGACTGCTTTTTGGGCCCGATAGTTATCAGGAGTTTTCTCTCTGTTCGCGTCTGCCAAATCAGGAGGCTTGTCCAGCCAAGTGGCTAGATTCCGGGCAGCCAACAGCCCGAGAGGGCTTTGTCCTCGGGGCTCATTCTAATGCTGGGACAGGGCTCCGGCTACACAAGGAAACTCTTGCACCTTCCACTCTGAGGCCTGGGACTGAAAGGAAGAAAGCAATAAATCGGGCTTCAAAACGTTTACGCCACTTACTCCACCCATACTTAATGTCAAGAAGCAATGTTGCTTTGAGAATCATTTCGCAGCTTCATTTAGTCGGACATAGGCGTTTCCTGGAACATACAATGAATGTGACGTAAAAAATAACTTCCTGATTCAGTAGCCACTGAAAGGTAGCAGTTAAAACCTTGTTACCCAGTTCATCCGTGGTGTGTATGAGGTGTACTATGGCTTCTTTATATCTTTGGTGTTATTTTATAAAACTTTGGCCTAGTTGATTAATTTCTACGTTTTAGACATTTTAGTCTTACTCTCCAGACCACTGAAAGGCGTTTTTGTTCTTGGCATGCTGCTCATTGGCCTTAGTCTGTGCTTTCTGTGTTGTCATTGTAATACGACACACTTTCCAATGAAGTAAACTGCAGAAGATAAGAAAAAAACAAAAACTCAAAGTCCAATATTTTCATGTTTCCACTGTGCTCTATAAGCCAACTTCTACATGCCTAGTCACATACACATAGTATGAGTTTACCCCCTGCTGTAGCCTATGGAGTGTGAAGGATGCGTGCTCTTTGATACAGATGCCATACAAACACCTCAGAAGAAGTGTTTGCATTGAATGTATAAAGCAAAATAAACATTTAATAAACTAGTAAGATCCGCCAATCCCATGTATTCATGAAGCCAGCGTCAAAGCTCTTCTAAAAATGGCGTAATATTTTTTCAGAGTAAAATGTGTCAAAAATTAAACATTAAAACAGGCCTGGTACATTTTTGTGTGTTGCGGAAGATGTAATTGGAGGTTTTTTGAGATGGGAGTGAAACGGGGTCAACATTGCACTATAAAGCTAAGTCTGTCAGTCCTCAGGAAGCCCCGTAGTGGAAAGTTATTCTTAAATGTATTATCATGGGTAATCTGCTTAATCCAAATGACTAAAGAGGTCTGGTCTACGACGCTGACTCCTACACTATATTACTGCCACAGATCCTAGGTATAGGATGGGATTGTGCAGCACTTCAGGTCACTCACTGTCGGTGCCACTTGCATTGTTGACAACACAACGCTGCTGTTGTAACCCAGGGCTTAAATTGTCCCAGTTTTTCAAAAACGGTGCTTTTGTTGCTCAAGGCATCGCTGTTTGTAAGTTTGCAAGACATACTCTCCAGATGCAATAATGTTTGGAAAGAGATCTATTTATTTTACAAGAATCCTTGGCTCTATTATTGACTTTATCTCTTCAAACATCGCAGCAACACGTAGGGATTTTTGATATGCCCCAGTGAAGAAGATGGGGCATAACGGAGGAAAATCAAGAGAACTGAAGGCTCTCTGTTTGAACAATCTGATAACTTGTCTTGAGTAATCGCATTAATTTATATACCTATACAGTCCACTTTATCTTAGCAGCCATCTCCTGAGGGTCATTTATTACAGTTGGTTTGGTTTATAGTGGCTTTTAATGATTCATTGTGTCTTTTACATTCTTACTGCGTAGCCTTGAAGAGACAAACATTAGCTTGGGTAGATGCTAATTTGATTAAGTCTCAGGACCTCTTCACTCTGTTTGCCTGCAATGGAAGAAGAACCCCCCCCCACCGTCCCCGCGTCCCGTCCCGTGGCTTGAAGCAGGCAGGGGTTAAACTGCAGCTGCAGCAGACCTCATCGGGTGACACTTGCATGTGTATTTTTGCCTCTTGCAAATCCATCTCATGAGTTTCAAATACCACCATATCGTCTCCGTGGGGGCTTAAGGAGGGAAGTGAAATAATGCAGCCAGTCATCTTCTTTTTAGACTAGTTGTCTCTCTGATGTTGTTGATCTATATTGTCCCCTGTTAAACCAATCTATCTGGTTCTCACCAAGCTTATTGTACATGAATCCATATAAAGATGGGGAATTCAGGCTGTCTCGCTGGGGTGGTGTTATCTAATTGGATCATATCACTAAGAGAGGACAGGGTGTCAGTGAGAGTCCTTTCATTCACACCCTCTCAACACCATTAGTGGACTAACACCTCCACCTCTCATATGTCAAACCTTCACCAGTTCATCCATAGCAAATAGATTCATTTTCATTCAATCTTTAACATGTTATGTTCTTGTGATCTATGGATTTGAGCAGCCTCTTGCCTTTGTTGGCAGAAAGCCATTACCTCAATGTCATACATTAAATATATGGAAAATATTGGCAGATGCCAGACTATGTTGACTGTTTGCCAAGTGGCCTACATTTTTATTTATTTTTTATTTTTCTTGTCTTCAGAATGGCGATGGATATCTACGACTCTCAGTACCTGCTGATCCTGGCCCCTTCCCTGGTCATTGCCCTCATGTTCCTCTTCTTCTGGCTCTTCATGAAGGAAACCTCCTACGATGAGGTTCTGGCCAGGCAGAAACGCGACCTCAAGCTACCACCATTCAAGCCAGAAACCCGGAAGAAGAATGAAAAAAAGAAGAGCAAGAAGAAGGAGATTGCCAGCGGAGGTGGAGGTGGCGGCGGAGGTGGAGGAGAGTCGGAAGAGGATCTTCGGGATTTTGATGTTGCTGATGGCGCCAACGGCTCCACTCTGGAGGTAGAGGAGGAACCTGCACCAGTAGCTACACCAGATCCTGCTCCACCGTCACCAAGTCCCAATGTGCCTGTTTCAGTGTCACCTGAGGCACCTACTGGTCTGAGGGAGAGAAAGAAGAAGGAGAAAAAGGCTGCCAGGGCTGCTGCAGCGGCCGCTGCCGCCGCCGCCGCTGCTGCAGCAGCTCCTTCTGAGGAGCCTGAAGTGAACGGCTCACAGCCGATCAGTCGCAAAGCACAGCAACCTTCCTCCCCTCAGCTTGAGGTCCAGGTCCAAGCCGCTCAGGCTCCTGTCCAGGCTCAGACACCTCCCCAGATCTCTGGGAAGAAAAAGGAGAAGAAGAAACAAAAAACCGAGTCTGGTGAGTAGCTAATAGTGCAGTTAAAAGTGGGTGTGCCACCGAGCAATTTCCATCTTTTCCATGAGAAACTAACAATTCAATGAATTTCTCCTAAGTTACAGTGAATGACCAGCAGCCAGAGGTGATAGCTGAGCAGCATCCAGCTCCAGTCAAGAAGGAGGCTCCTATTATGTCTGAAACCAGAGTTATGGACGGTGCAACCCCAGCGGCTACCGGTGGCAAGAAGAAGAACTCTGCCAAGAAGCAGAAGACCGAGCATACTAATGGTGATGCAGCGGTCGCACATGCTAAATTAGTTTTTAAATATGAGGACTTGCACACAAACCAAAGCCTAAACCTGTCACCTTGTAAATCCAGTAGATGAAGCCCATGTTCTGGTTGACAATGTAACTCCTGCCAACCACCAAGCGGGCCATAACGATGATGTGCCATCCAAAGGGAGTGGCAAGAAGCAGAAGAATGAGACTGACAAAGGCAAGAAAAAAACCCAGTCTGAACCAGTATTTGCTTCTTTTTTTCATATATACTCTCCAGCCATATAATAATGTGCTAAATTGCATTCTCTATCTTGTGTGTTTCAACAGAGAACACAGGGGTGAAGCTGAAGGAGCTGCTGTCTGGTCTGTCCAGCCTGCCTCTGTCAGAGGCCGAGGCTGTCAGTGTGATGGTTCTCCTCCGGGAGAAGAGCCCCAATGCATTGGATGCCTGGCACAAAGTGAGAGATTAATAAATGTTACATTTGGTATTTGTAGTTGTACCTTTTTTTTTTTTTTGTAACGTTATGTGTCTCACCACCAGTCTGCAGGTAGGCCTGACCCAGCTGCACAAGAACGAGAGAGACTTCTTACAACTCTGCAGGAGGAGGCTTCCATTGCAAAGGACAAAGTGAAACAGCTTAGCCAGGTCTGGATTCCTATGTTCTACTTAGTGAAGTCCTTGATGTAATAAATGATTTAATGATTGTATAGTGTATAGAGTAATTCCATTTGTTTCGGTGAAGAGCTTCATATGCCGTCTTACTTCTGTGCTTCAGGAGCTTCATGTTGAGAAGCAAAAGACAGGCCGGGTGGAGGCCGTGATGAAAGAGCAACGTACAGCCATGGAGAAAGAACTGGGCAGCATGCAAGGCAAAGCACAGGGCAGCTACCAGGAGCTTCAGACCATGCAGATAAAGGTTTGCAACAGTACAGTTATTACATTATATTAGACACTGCTATTATCAGTACTGTGGGGGAAAAATGTGAAGGAACCCAGACCTCTTTTGGCCTTCTTCTCAAGGCTTAAACCTCTTGTTTATGTGTAGTTCCAGCAGGTGAGGGAGCAGCTGGAAAGCCAGATCACTCGGCTGCAGCAGGAGAACTGCATTCTGAGGGACGCAGTCAGCTCTGCCACCAACCAGATGGAGAGCAAGTCAGTGTTGCACTACAATAGACAATACCCTACTGGTCATGCTCTCTAGAGTGTCATAAATGGCTCATCTGCTCATCTTGGTGAAACAGTCCTAGGGATTCTATTCATATTTGAATTTCACATCATTGTCTCTATATTTTAGCTCAGATCTGAACATTATCTTCTGTCACATTAAGAGATCCATCTGTATGCACAGTAACAGCATATGAAATGCCCCATACATTCATCAACAACATCCCACAATAATGCCCCCATTAACCATTTTCACTTCACTCATTTGCGCTTGTGTGCATTTCTTCCTTGATAGGAATTCAGCAGAGCTGAACAAGCTGCGTTCTGAGTACAGCGGTCTGATGAAAGAGCTGGCAGACAACAACAGCAAGTTGCAGCAGGAGGAGCACCAGAGGAAGTCACTGGAGGTCAACTACAAGCAGAATGTGTCCCAGCTGGAGGTACACTAATCCAGATGCACAATATGTTTATTTAGCCTGTGCTTCAGTATCCCCAGCCGAGAGATGAAAATGAACTGAGCCGTGCCGCACGGCTTCAGATCTGGTTAGCCGGGTGTGGAAGCATTACCAAGGAAATGGGAGGAGGTTGTAGTGTAAATCCAGGGGTGGGAGATGTGTGGGAAACAGAACCTGAGTTGGGAGGATTGTGTTGGCTTGGGAAGCTAGAACGTTTGAGGCTTTTGTGCTGTGTATAAACACTTTCCTGTGAGACACCGAGAGCAGCCTTTCCTGTCTTTTCATTGTCAACAATCAAAGTCGGAAGTTTAAGTTGCTGGCTTTACACAGAAGACTCTCGGCAAAGAACCTGGTAGCCATGCCAAGAGTTGATAGTTTGATGACAGAAATCCGTTTTTCTTTATTGCACAAAATACAATTCTAACGTGGACAGGATGTTTTGTAATGTGGACTTGCCCGTAACTTAGTTTGGCAGATCCAAAGTTGTGTTTCAATTCTTGAGGAAAAAGAAATCCAGTGAGAGGGAAGAAGATTGGTGGGTGTCATTTGTTAGTTTACCTGGTGTTGCGTGGCGGTACTGCACTTGTGTATTATAATTTGTTGGAGAATAGTGATCGTCAAATTGGATACATCTCTCCATCCCCAGGCCCAACTGCAGGATGCTAAGCGACGTTGGGAAGAACTGCAGAACTTCCTCCACAATGTCAATGCTGAGAGAGAGAAACTCCAGGCCTCAAATAAAGGTGATTAAAATACATCACAGTGATCCTATAACTTAATCTTTCCACTGTATTGAAGTGAATCGACGGGCTACTTTCAGCAGCTGATTGTCTGTGTGTCTGTGTGGCTGCAGAGCTTCACGGCCAGCTTTTGTCAGTGGAGACTGAGATGAACAACAAGAACAAGGAGATCCAGACCCTACACAGCAGTCTGACTGAAAACATGCTTTCCAAGGATCGGCTGGAGCAGAGAGTGATGGATCTTATGGAGATGTCCCAGCACAGTATGCCTGATGACTCGCTGCAAATCCGGGTTCAGGTGAGCAACACCTCAACATCCTACACAATGTTACAGTACGTCTTTACTTGTATTGGATCCAATTATATATGTGTGTGTTTAACAGGACCTTATGAATGAAAACAATGGTCTTCAGGTCCAGAGTGAGACCCTGCAAGTCCATAATGAGACACTGCAGGCCCAGATCTCTTCACAGGTATATGGGTCAACCACATTCATCTGTGTGTAATAAGACAAAGATGCCAGCCTGCCTTACAATATGTATGTAGGCTAATAACATTTGTTTTTTTCTCATTTAGGTCACCCATGTCTCTCACATGGAGGAGCTGCAGAAGCTGTGAGAAACAATTTTGATGTTTTCAGACCTAGCGACTGCATTACGAGTGAAACTGTTTCTCATGTGCTCTCCCAACTCTTCCCCTGCTCTCCTCAGATTGGCTGATAAGGAGTTGCAGAGAAAGAGTCTGGAGGATTCTCTAAATGCTGAGAGGAGCAGTGGGGCCGGTAGAGAAACCAACATGCAGGTATAGTCACCATCTACAGCTTCCTATACTGACACGCCATTGGTTCATTAGTCTGCTGGAATTTAGTGAAAGGTGTTCGAGGCCTCTTTGTGTTGAGAGGGAATATGGATTGAAGACCATGTGCACCATCCTGCTAGAAACGGGGCATGTTGGATCACATTTGCAGATATTTTGAGTGCCATTGCCAAACGGATATCATTTATTTCACAGCTTTATAAACCTCAGACATGCTTGTAGAGTGTTGTGTCATTGCTCAAACTAATGCACTGTCGTCTCTCTTTCCTGTTTGTTCACCTGCAGGCCTTGCACAATGACAACATGTCCCTAAAGGCAGAGGTCCACAATCTGCAGGCACTGATTTCTGATCAGGTTAGCCGTGTACCTTTACCTTGTTTTTCCAAATATAAAAGGCTGGTATGTGTTTGTGCATTCTTCTGGTTGACACACCCACTCTGTTTGACTCTCCCCATGCAGACTGCCTCCCAACTGGCTTTGGACCAGTTCCAGAAGAGGTGCGTGTGTGGAACACTGGAACATAGTTTGAATGCTTTAGCTGGTTGGGCTTGTTACTAATAAGTCCTAATGAATATCTGAATTACTTTCTAAAACTTTGCTTCCTACCCAGTGTCCGAGAGAAGGACGACAACATGAGAACCATAGAGGACCTGCTCGAGAAGGGGCTGATTGAAGTGGCCAACAAGGAAGAGCAGCTCAAGGTGTTTTTCTCTTGTGCTGCCTCACACTCATTTAACTGACATCAGCAGGCTTTAAGGGACTCTGCATTTTACTTCTTGCCTTGTAATCACAAACCCTAATGGGCAAAAATCTTTAAGTCATTTCTGTCCCTGATGCAGGCTGTAAGAGAAGAAAATGAGGCACTAAGAGACGAAACCGAGGCCCTAAAAGAAGAAACCGAGGTCCTGAAGAGAAAGACAGCAGAACAGGCGAGTTGTCTAAAATCTTCACTGAAAGGAGTTTCTGGTTTTTCACAACTTATTCTGTACTCATTTCTTTTTGAATTGTCTTCTCCACTAATCACAGGGATCATCAGAGTCCATAGTGGAAGAACTCCAGATAATGTAAGAGCAATCAAGTTCACTTTTGATATTTTGGAATCATGCCAATGTAATAGTACATAATCATCTGATCACCCAACCCCATCCACAGCACACAAAGACTCTTAACTTTCGTTTCCTTAATGTCTGTCAGCAAGCGGCAGCAGCTTTGCCAACCAGCTGATTCATCTCAAGTCATAAGTACATGTTATGAGACCAATGAACATTACTTACTCTACTGTAAGCATTTCAAAGCAAATTCCTCCTGACACTACCGCCTACTCCCTATGCATACCCCTGATAGCAATTCTCCACTAGCACGACAGGCTTAGTAGTGTTAAATGTCCTCTTGCAGGGGGTAGCATTATATTTGTAATTCTGTGTGACTTCAAACTGTTCTGTATGATGAACCGTTGCTCACTTTGCTTTATAGGATCAAAGAGAAGGATGTGATGCTAAAATCTATGGAGGAGAGTCTACAGACGGCACAAGACGGCAGCTCTACCAGAGAGAAAACGGTAGAGGTACGGGCTTGCATTTTGGGTTTGCATTTTGAAGTGTTTCCCTTTTTTTATTGTTCATGCTGTGTTGTCCTACTTTGAGCTCTTGTCTGAGAGGTTTTTTGTCTCTCAGGCTCTGGAGCAGCAGTTGGCTGCCCTGCAGGCGGAGATGGAGCAGCTGAGACAGAGGGAGACGCCAGAAGAGTTGACCCGTTCTGGTACCCAGCTCCAAGAACTTCAGGCTCAGTAAGTTAACCCCCACACTTGAACATGTAGTCCTCTAGCGTTGCCTTGCAAATCAGACTAATGATGAGCACATCTGACCCACAGGCTAGCAGTGAAGGACCATGACATCCAGATGCTGCAGGCTGAGCTGGAGGCAAGAACTAAGGAGCTGAGTGAGAAGGTGGAGCAGGTCCATCAGCAGGTGAGGAACAAAGAACTGCTTACTCATCGGAAGTGTGGCATATTTTATGGTTGGATTGCTAGTTAACATAGGAGAACAAATTTTGTTAGCGGAAGTTGGCTCTTTTGACTAGTGACTCAGAAAAGACCAAAGAGTTCATGTTTGAACTGTTATTAAATTTCCTCTTTTTTTCTATGAGAGTAATAAAGAGATCAAATCCTCATTCATTCGTAGTTTTAATTGAGTCTTTTTCCCTCCAAATAGCAGTCTCACACTGCAGTGCCAAGCCCAGAGCTTCTTACAGCGTGAGTAATGTTACGATAAAATACATCTTTCCCACATGTTTTCATTTTAAAGGCCCTTTGACTACACAAGAATCCATGAGATCTTATTCATGTCCTTGTCGTTGTCTATCAGGTTGTCAGAGAAGGAGAAGCAGGTCTCAGATCTGCAGGGTGAGCTGGCCGAGCTGAGGGACTCCCTGGAGCTTCATAGGAAGAAGAACAACGTAGGTTTCCTGCAGCGATTACTTGAACTGTGTAAGACCGTAGCTGCCCTGCAAGACATCACCCCCTCCCTTTGTGTGGTACCCCAAAACGCTCTCCCCTCACACTGGAGTTGCACACTGCGTACATGCATCCATACTGCCTTTTTTCCACTTAGTCACACTTGTTTTTCTTTTTGTTCATTTAATAACAAATGGGAAGCTGTCTCTCGCTAAGGTTGTATTCTCAACACGATTGTGCACATTAGTACAGATGTCTATTTTGATTTGGATTGCTGACGCTGTGTGTTGCATAACAGGGCTTCTAGCCTACTCTTGTTATGCTCTCTATTGGCCTTGACTGTTTCGGCCAGCTTGTCGGTGCTTGTTGGTGATTCAGAGCATTAGAAACTCACCTACCTAAACATACAGTTGTGTGAAAAAGTGTTTGCCCCCTTCCTGATTTCTTATTTTTTTGCATGTTTGTCACACTTAAATGTTTCAGATCATCAAACAAATTTAAATATTAGACAAAGATAACACAAGTCAACACAAAATGCAGTTTTTAAATGAAGGGTTTTATTATTAAGGGGGGGGGGGGAATCCAAACCTACATGGCCCTGTGTGAAAAAGTGATTGCCCCCCCCCCTGTTAAAACATGAATTAACTGTGGTTTATCACATCTTTGGAATGCTGAGTTCAATTTCTCTAGCCACACCCAGGCCTGATTACTGCCACACCTGTTCTCAATCAAGAAATCACTTAAATAGGACCTGCCTGACAAAGTGAGGTAGACCAAAAGATCCTCAAAAGCTAGACATCATGCTGCGATCCAAAGAAATTCAGGAACAAATGACAAACAAAGTAATTGAGATCTATCAGTCTGGAAAAGGTTACAAAGCCATTTCTAAAGCTTTGGGACTCCAGCGAACCACAGTGAGAGCCATTATCCACAAATGGCGAAAACATGGAACAGTGGTGAACCTTCCCAGGAGTGGCCGGCCAACCAAAATTACCCCAAGAGCGCAGCGACGACTCATCCAAGAGGTCACAAAAGACCCCAGAACAACATCCAAAGAACTGCAGGCCTCACTTGCCTCAATTAAGGTCAGTGTTCATGACTCCACCATAAGAAAGAGACTGGGCAAAAATGGCCTGCATGGCAGAGTTCCAAGACGTAAACCACTGCTGAGCAAAAAGAACATAAAGGCTCGTCTCAGTTTTGCCAGAAAACATCTTGATGATCCCCAAGACTTTTGGGAAAATACTCTGTGGACTGACGAGACAAAAGTTGAACTTTTTGGAAGGTGTATGTCCCATTACATCTGGCATCTGGCGTAAATAACACGGCATTTCAGAAAAGGAACATCATACCAACAGTAAAATATGGTGGTGGTAGTGTGATGGTCTGGGGCTGTTTTGCTGCTTCAGGACCTGGAAGACTTGCTGTGGTAAATGGAACCATGAATTTTGCTGTCTACCAAAAAATCCTGAAGGAGAATGTCCGGCCATCTGTTCGTGACCTCAAGCTGAAGCGCACTTGGTTTCTGCAGCAGGACAATAATCCAAAACACACCAGCAAGTCCACCTCTGAATGGCTTAAGAAAAACAAAATGAAGACTTTGGAGTGGCCTAGTCAAAGTCCCGACCTGAATCCGATTGAGATGCTGTGGCATGACCTTAAAAAGGCGGTTCATGCTCGAAAACCCTCCAATGTGGCTGAATTACAACAATTCTGCAAAGATGAGTGGGCCAAAATTCCTCTACAGCGCTGTAAAAGACTCATTGCCAGTTATCGCAAACGCTTGATTGCAGTTGTTGGTGCTAAGGATGGCCCAACCAGTTATTAGGTTTAGGGGGCAATCACCTTTTCACACAGGGCCACGTAGGTTTGGATTTTTTTTTTTCCCCTTAATAATAAAAACCTTCATTTAAAAACTGCATTTTGTGTTTACTTGTGTTATCTTTGTCTAATATTTAAATTTGTTTGATGATCTGAAACATTTAAGTGTGACAAAATAAGAAATCAGGAAGGGGGCAAACACTTTTTCACACAACTGTATATATTTGGACTTTGTTTTTTAATTTTTGTATCTACCGTGTATACATCTTCAGACATTACCTTATTTTAAATAGAAACTACTCCCAGAACATTGTTACAATACATATCTTGCATATTGTGCATGTTGCTTTGACCCACACAAGGTGCGAGACTGAGACTCTCAAGGCTATTTGCATTCTTATTTTTAGCTGTTGGTGAAAAGCCGAGTGCAGCGATCTTAAAATGAGAAATGCATCCGGATTGTTCTGTTACTTTACCAGTGTTATGTGAAGGGTCACTGAATGCATTTTTCCTGAGGCTGAACTGAAGGTAGTATCTCTCTGGAACTGACCAAAACAGGAGCTCCGGGAGAAAAACTGGAGTGCAATGGAAGCTCTGTCAGCCACCGAGTCCATGCTTCAAGGGAAACTCAGCAAAGCTGTCAAGGTTCGACATCCCACCTCAGTCTCCTTCACTCTAGTTCCGATCTGATGCATCCCCCCCGAAAATCTGTTTTTTTGCCATAATTGACCCAGTGAGAATTTTTATTTTATTTTTTATTTTTTATTTTTTTTGACACCATCCATAACAAAGCTGCATACTCATTTACCTCACTGTCCCCTCTGTTGTTTGCCCTCAATTGGCTTTGTGTTGAGCTCTTGATCTAAGCTACTCCCCTTTCTAAATCTCAGGCTTTACGAACTCAACAAATTTCTAGGCTGTAAGCTCTGAAATGTATGGAAGAGTTCCCCCTGCCCAGAGCTCAGACTGATGCTAGGAAATGAGTGTGCAGTGACCTAGAGATTGTTTCACTAGATGTCATTAGATTGAGATTCATGGTAATCATTTTTGCCACTTCCTGTCTTTCTGTCATGCGACTCATTTCTAGCATGTTTTTCCCCCCATTCTGCTTTCTGACATCCGTGCCGTCAATATCACCAGTTAATCGATGAAAATCTGTTTAATTCACTTTGATTTTAATGCGGTTTATTCTTTTTGAAGGAAATGTGATCCTTCAAACATTTGTTTTTTAATGGACATGCAACAGTGGCCTTATGTTTTCCAATGCTCCGTACTCGTGACTGAAAGATCTTTTTGTAAGAACGTAGTTCTTGTAGCTGAGATCCTAGACATAGAGTGGGCTACCAGATAGCCAGTCTATTTACAGTTCCAGTGAGCGTATATTTTTGCCCTCCTCCCCCTACATTAGGGAAGGTACACGCTAAACCATCGGCACCGCAGCTGCTCCTCTGCCATTTGAGTACAGTAGAAAGCACCTTCACAGAGCTGAGCCAGGGAGTTCCTTGGCAGCTGCTGTGTACTGTCAGTGCACGCCGGCTGTATTCAACTCTGTACAGTCGTCTCAGAGCTGCCTTTGACACGTGTGTTAATGTGAATAGTGGTTGGAGTGCCAGCTGGCTTGTGCTTGGCATACGTACTCCCTTCAGGCCTCAGAGTGACAGTGCATGATGCTTGCTTATTGTGGGAGGACTGATAGCTACCTTCTTATTTATTGAAGACTTTCAAGGTACTTTGTACAATTTCATGAAAGCAGATTGATGTGTTTGTGGTTAAAGGAGGACTGAAGCATGTGATGTGCTCTGAATCCGAGGTTGCTGACACTTGGTGGAGGCGTGGCCTGTTGAAGGATGCTGAGGTTTTCTTGTGCTAATTGAAAGTAGGAGCAAGATGGCGTTTATCCTAATGCTGTAGAATTCTAATTTAGGATTATGTTAAGTGAGTCATTCCTGTGACATTGATTGGAGCGGCTCGATGGATGAATATCATGGAGAGTAGAAGGAAAAGCGCTTGTCATATCTCTCTCTGATGACCTCGTCTTCGAAGAGACTCAACTATTTGAACAGTCGGTGCTCAATCTCTCCTCCTCTCTCTTTTTCTTTCCTCTCCCATCGCCTTGTAGGAGAACCAGACGGCTCTGGCAGTGTGTCAGGCCGAGTGTCGAGAAGTCCTGCACAGATCTCTGCCCCATGTGCCTCTGCCCAGTGAGCAGGTATATTTAGTATTAGATTTTGAACCCCGTGCAAATCTAACTGTGTTACTTCTCACCCTGTGTCATGATGTCCCTCTTTACTTTTGATCTCTTCTTTTCACCAGAACCATCAGGAGTGGCTCCACAGATTTGAGGGGGCAGTAGCTGAATGCTCAGCTGCGCAATCCACCCCTGCATCAGGGGACTCTATGGTAAATAAAGTGGAAATGTAAATCTTTCCTCTTCAACTGAAGAAATCTTTAGCAACAAATACTTCTCTCTCTCTCTCGCACTAGGGACTGGTTGAGAAGATGAAAGAAGCTGAGGAAACCCAAAGGATTCTCCAGAAGGACTGTGAGACGTACAAGAAGGTGTTGGCAGAGACGGTGAGATGAGGTTTTTAACGTTTGTGCTTCTAAAGCGGTGTCTGTTGCCAAAACTGAGCCGTCGTTCCTGCTTCCTCCACAGGAGGGCATCCTGCAGCGCCTCCAGAACAGCGTGGAGCAGGAGGAGACTCGCTGGAGGGGGAAGCTGGATTTATCACAGGGCGAGCTCAGAGAGGTATGTGTTCAGGTTCAGCAGGAGCCAACTCCCAGCTTGAATATCAAAACACTGAATATTGCACAGTGTGCTCAATTCATTGCATCATTCTTCTGTCTCTTCCCTTAGATGAGCCTGAAAGTCACAGCTCTGGAGCAAGAGATCGAGAGACTAACTGATGGAGCAGAGTTGGAAAATGTCAGTCCACTTAAAACACACTTTTCTTTTTTTTTTTTTTTTTATGCCTTATTTATAAAGCTTATTTAAAAGAAAAACATTTCAACACCACCGTTGCATATTGTAAGTGCAGCTGGATTTTCTGAGCCCTGCGGTTGTCGTTTCCTAAGCCCTTCTGAATTCTCCTTCACATCTTACCTCGACCTCATGATGTGTTCCATCAAGGTCAAGGAAAAGCTTAACACACTCGCATTCCTTCTAAGACTTACTGTAATTCAAACATTCTGCCATTTTAACTCATGTTTGTCTCGGTCATGAGTAACTCTGAACCTCTGTTGTGCTTTGTAGCTGAGGAGAGAAAAGCAGCACTTGGAGTCTGAGTTGGAGAGAGCGGAGCGTGAGAGTGCCATCTATGTAACAGAAGTCAGAGAGGTGAGCAGAAACACGACTCCTCCCTTGTGATCCTCCGTCACGTCATAAGAGAACGAGCTCCGTTGTGTTCATGGCATGTTTTGTGACATCCTGTTTATTTGGGGCATATGAAATCCACTCGACACAGACACTAAACATTGTCGAACTGGAAGCACACACAATCTTCACACAGTCCGCTCTTGCAGTGACTTGGTTACACCACTCAACAGACTAACTTAATAATTTACAGTCATGCACAACAGGATCCTGTGCTTTATGTATCACTACACGGCTCCGCTTAATAGCATTCCCTGAGTACACTGTGTGCTGGTAGTGACTCACAGACTCCCATTAAACACATAATCTCAAACTTAATTTCAGCTCAAAGATCTGTTGACTGAGTTGCAGACCAGACTCGATGGCTCATATACAGAGGCTGTCAGACAGAATGAGGAGCTGACTTTGGTAAGCGGGGCTCACCCTCCAGCTGGAGCGCCTTTAAAACCTTTCCCTTATTGCACTCGACGGTGGCTCTACACTGACTGCTACAACACGGGGCTCTCCATCTTCTGCTTGTGCGGGTCATCATCCATAACCTCAGTGAACCAAAATAAGATGACCTACTCCTGAAGTTACGAGTGGAGTAGGTTCTCTTATTTTAGGAGCCAGAACATGTGACTTAGTAAAGTAGCAAACATCAGAGGTTGAGAGTGATGACTCGCACTCTGTGGTACTTACAAGACTAACTCTTCCTTCTCTACACTGGCACTCCAATTCATCTCACTTTGACTTGTCAGGCATCTAACAAATGGCTTTCTCGTCAACTTGCCTTCCTTCTGCGGAGTCCCAAAAGAGTGCTTAATTTTGCCGATCGTCTGCTTTCATTTTACTCCACACTCTGAACTGCACACTATTAAACCCTCTTCAGCCTTCTCACAAACCCTGTCTGTCTGTTAGTCCCAGCGAGCCATAATGTCGCTGGACAATTTTCTGTGGTTTGTTTTGTGAAGTGCTGGTAGTCTGTAGATTAGTGATGAAATATTGTCTGTGTTCAGACCGACAATAGCGCCATCAGAAATGTAGCCTCCTGATTAATTACGAGGACTTTAAAAAAAAAAAAAACCTCAAAAGAAACGACACAGGGTTGCCAAACTTTTGCTTTCATTACTACAGTGTCCGTAAGGTGAATGATGTAATTTAACTCTTCACAACGACTGCTTTACTAACTTTACAGAGTTGGTCCTGTTACATGACCCTAGTATGGCATCTGAAATGCCTTTTTAAAACATGAATGCATTTCTCAAACTGGACTTCCAGGATGGTGAGTCATCCTCTCACCTGTACCTTTAGCAACATGCCCACACCAATGCAGCCACTTGCACTCTTTTTATACAGTGCTATTTTGGTTTGAACATTGTCTGAGTACGTTAAATCAGCGCAAATGTTCAGCACTTTAATGTATGCATTTAAAGGGACAGTTCACCCCCAAAACAAAAAAGGCTGCAATGTATCTTTCCTGAAATCATGACTAAGTTACTGCTCATTTCCATAATCCACAGACCTTGTTGAAACTCACAATATGTATTTTTGATTTTGGGGTGACCTGTCGCTTTAATTTTGACAGAAGGCTCTGAATACATGTTCTTTGTACATATGAAATGGTACATGTATAACGGGATTCACAGGTGAGACTGGGAGGCTCTTATGTGCTGTAGAGCATGTGCTAAGTGTCTGTTTTGATTCCAGCTGAAAACCCAGCTCACCAAGACTCTGTCCAAGCTGGAGAGCGAAGAGAATGAGCGGCAAAAGGTGGCTGGTGACCTGTCTACGGTAAGAATACTTGTTTATATTTGATGAAACTGTTATTATACACTGCTGATATGGATCCAACTCCAGGCCACGGTGTAAACAAGTTACCATGGTTATCTATGCGGTCCTTTTCCCAGGCCCAGCAGTCTCTTGATCTGATCCAGGGGGAGCTCTCAAAAGTGACGGACAACGCTGGTGACCTGATAGAGAATAGCAGCCTGTCGTCACAGAGAGTAAGAGCCGCGGGCAGTGTGGGTGTACGTCTTTGCATGTATGGTAGTAAGGTGGTCACACTGAGCCCTAAACCTGCCGTTGTGTCTCTGACAGGAAGAGATTGACAGAAAGGAGAAGATGGCTGCAGGACTGAACCAAACGGTCAAAGAACTGCAGCAGCTGCTACAAGGCATCAGCCGGCAACTCACCAAGAGACAGGAGGGGGTAAGGCCTGTTATTGTGCTGTTCTCACAGCCCAATAGAACCTTATGTCGTAGGCTTTCCACTCACAACAGTGTATCTGAACAATATACATGTTGTGCTTTCCTCCAGGAGGCTGACAAAGAGCTGCCCAAGGTATAGTGAGAGGAGGACAAACGCCCACGCAGCCACCCTGACTGCACTACAGAGACCACCTTTGACCTTTTGGTCTCATCACTACCACCGTCGCACATACTGTCACACCCAGCCGTCCCCTTTTCCCAACCACCTTCACCTGTACTAGAGGCAGCCGCCAGCAAACCGCTCATAGTCTGATTGTTGGCCGTAAGGGAGCAGGTAGAGGTTACTGTTAATTCGAAACACTCCAGACACTGTACCACAACACACTACTCCACTCCCACCACATTCCTCTTTTTCAGCAGCATCGCCAGTTAATTTTTATTCTTAACTTAAAAGTGACATCCAATATATTTTTAAACTGTGTGGCAACCATTCCTCTGTTTAAAAACACCTTTTGTTTTACAATGACCTCCTTTTGAATACTGCAGTAGTATTTGTTATTTGTCAAGAGAGGGCAGTGATACAAATTTCCAACTTGTTGAAACAAACTTTGGGGTTTCAGTCCTCTTTTTTTCTTAACTTAAAGGTATGTATTGTTTAAATGTATCAGTTAGGACCTGCTGAAACACACTATGTTGTTGCTCTGTTTGCCTCCTGACCAGAAAACTATCTCAAACTGTGGATCATTGTGCATTCATGAATTTATAGCTCCATGCATACCTTGGCTCAGTGTTGGGTGGGAGAAGGGAGGTCAAAAGGGGTCTCGGCATATCAGACGGGTCACTACGTGACTAACTATGGAGATGCATGGACATATTGTAGTCAGGTTTGTACTGCAGCTCCAGAGAGAAGTAAGCCTGTGACCCTGGCTGTGAGAAGAGAAGGCCAGGTCAACAGTGTAGAGGTTTTTAATCCTTCTGCAACTACTCTAGGAATAAGCGTCCCATATCATTTGTAATCAACACTCGCTATATTGTTGCTAAGTTCATTAACACTGAAAATTTTGTTCTTTTTGTAACCGGCGATGTTAATAAAAGGGATGCTTGATGAGTCTGACCGGCATCCTGTGTTTAATCTTTCTCCTCCACTGCACTTCTCGCTCCCCACCACTGGGGGGGCAGCATGCAACTTTAGTTGACACTTCACACTAATTTGATTCATAACCTTGAAAAACCTGAATGTGCAAAGGAAAATTACAAAGCTTCTGCTCATGCTGGCAGGTGGAAATATTGCTTGGCAGAACATTAGTCTGATTTCCCTGGACATGATAAACAGGTTTGTCATGTCCTGTTATTTCAGGTAAGTGGTTTGTATAACAGGAGAGGAGGTGACACACTGTGCAGCCTAAATCATGGAAACGTTTGGGGTGTGACCAGTTTCCTGTGATGATAGCGAGCTGTATGATCTCTCAGAACAAGAGGCTGTTTTCTCAGCTTTACAAAACACTTCCCATCAGTAAGAAGACATAAAAGGAAGTTTCAGCTGGTAGCTGAAATAATCAAACGCTTACCCAGAACAATGTGTGACACTTGTTTGTGGTCACTTGTTGATGCTGTGAGTGGCTGAGTGTGAAAGTGTGTTGTAAACCCAGATGTGCCATGGGTGAGCTTTTCCCTTTTTAGTGTTTTAGATTCATCGTCGCCACTACCAGCTTTCTATTTGAAAGGATAAACGCACTGTATGACTGGCCATAACTTGACTTTGGGTGTCTTTACAGAAAGCTCTTGCTGTCATCTTTCGCATGTTAAAAGGCCTTTGAAACAGGACTATTGTGCGGGGGGGGGGGGTGGTGGTCAGGTCAGAGGCGTGAGCAACATGGGATCAGCACATTCCTCGCATTCACCCACACCGTCATGCTGCAGTCAGCTGATTGGAGATCTGGCATTTACCCTCATGGAAACCTTGCGACAAAACAGGCTCTGTATCTTTAACACACTCGTCATTAACTGGATTACACAGGGAGTGCCTGCTGTGTTATTTATATATATATATATATATATATATATATATATATATATATATATGTATGTATGTATGTATGTATGTATGTATGTATGTATATATATATATATATATGTATATATATATGTATATGTATATATATGTATATGTATATATATGTATATATATATGTATATATATGTATATATATGTATATATGTATATATATGTATATGTATATATATATATGTATATACAGTCCCCTGTAATGTAGCTGATTCCTAATATAGAGGCATGGACTTAAATGTCTTGATCCCTTTGAATAAAATAAACAAGCTGTTTGCAATACATTTCACTGTATGATGATTTCTAAAATTACAAGTTTATGATGTTATACAGTTCTGTCCCTTTTATCCCATATATTATGTCTCAGTTCTTGGAATAGCCTGTCGTCCTATGTGCGTCAATAATGAAAGATTTCAAATTATGGGGAAAGACAAGCAAAAAATCTGCCTGGGGTTACACTTTGTGACAGCCTCCTGACTTCCATAGAACAGCCTGACGTGTAAAGCCCGAGCAGTGAGGAAGTTAATAGGGGCTTTGTCTTTCCTATGTCATCATTGCTCATACTATTGATCTCAATTGCGCAATTAGGCTTGTTGCAGTAGGCCTCTGCTCTTCGTGCTTCTTGCCTGGTGACATTTAACTCCTCCTACATTTTGCTCTCAGACTTCGCCAGCACAACTTTCAGCAAAGGAGCCCACTCCCTGCATCTGCTCTCCATCAGTGTGGTATGTGCTAGAGAGCCTTTGATCTCCCCCCCCCCCCCCCCCCCCCCCCCCCCGCGTCCATCTGTACACGGGCGCGGGGGGGGCGCCGCG
>NW_022280037.1:3572371-3589286 GCF_004355925.1 Anarrhichthys ocellatus | reverse complement strand
CCCCCCCCCCCCCCCCCCCCCAACTCTACTGTGTGTGCATGTGCATGCGGGAGGGTGAGTCAGACAGACATAGAAAAGACTGTAGTGCTCGTTTACACAGACAATGCCCAATGGATGAAAGCAAGCGGAAAGACAGTGATACAAAAGAGCAGTAAACATTCATTATACCCACAGTTTTAAGTCCAGCCTCCAGGCCTGCAGTTAAAGGCCTAATGCCGCTTGATCCTTGTGCACAAGTGCTGGAGGAGCTGAAGTCCACTCCTCTGTACTATTAATGGACAAGTATGCACAGCCATGAACAGAACCAACAAATGCCACTGGTTTAATCTGAGTTGTAATGCTTACAAATGGAATAACACAATGTCTCTTTTTGTACTGCAGAATTTCAGTACTTAAAGGGTGGGGAGGCTTCCTCCATGGGCCCCGGTGACCCCCTGCTACCTTTTGTTTTTGTGTCAAGTGATAGAGAGCGCTTTGAAACTGAACACCAGTTCAAACAGGAGGCCATAATTGCAAAGGCAATAGGACCACTGGAGGGGCCTGAAGCAGTAAGGGCACCTCCAGCCATGAAGCTCCTTGTGAAAACAAGACAGGGGCAGTAAAATGTTGATGAGAATGCCAGACAAAGGTGGAGAAGTGGCACATTCATCAGAGAGGCGTGAGAACAACTGGACTTGTGGGGATATTGGAAGGTTGAGATTTTCCTTGACATCCTCTCATAAGGTGTGGACATTTGGTTACATGAGCCATTCTGTGAGCCATTCTCAGAAGAAGCAATTAAGCAGATTACTAGGCCATGGTCGTTATTATTAGACTGATTTGCATCTTCTCACATGGAGCCAGGTGAATAATAAGCTATTACAGAAAGAAATAAGGATGTACCTGTAGGCCAGCAACCAACAAAAGGAAGGATGAGAATAGGAAGCTAGACAACTAAATGAAATGATAAAAATGAGCAATAGTAATGTGAAAATAAAACTCCCAGGCATGCAGATAAAAAGTCACGTCATTGGGTTGCACAAACAATCACATGCATTAGCCAACTGCAATAAAGTCATAATCAAATAAAGTTATTGAAAGGGCCCAAGGGGTCAACAATAAAATGAGCAAACCTGATTTCACCATCACGTAGAGTACATGATATCAGTAGAGTACATGATATCACAATCAGGAAATGTACCAGGAGGAATATCGTCATGTGTTTCCCACTATTACTGCCCCACCTTCTGTAGGCTCATATAGGCCTGTGCAACTTTATACAAAAGCAGTCATATCTAATAATATTATGCGATCCTCAATACATTTGTGCCGGGGAAAAAAGCGAGTGATGACAATATTCAAAGGATATTTTGACGAAAACATGCGTAAACCCTTATTCTCGTTCGATATGGAAAACTGGAAACTTTACACAAACACACATCAGAAAAAATATGATCCCTTTAAGAATTCCCAGATTGTACTCTTTGTTTACATAACACAGGGTGCGATCCATTGACTATGTGAGGTGGCAAAAGTAGGGAGTTTTACTCCAAGTACCATAACGTTTATTTACCCAACAATAAAGTCAACGAAAAGTACTTCTATCTAATGTATTTAAGTACATTTATCACCTCACACAGCACACTCGGGTCCAAAACACTATTTTAAACAAATATGTGGTGTGGCGCCCCCCCTACACAAAGTAAAGAACAAGGCAATGGTACATTCCGGCCCTGCTCCTCGCTGTTTTTGTATCTGCTTCAGAGCGGATTCAACCGCCAAGTAAGTTACATTTTGCCATGTCACGCTAAAGTAGTTTGAGACCACTTTAATGATAGAAAACTGGATTGTCGTGGGCACAGAGACGTACGCAGCTGGATACAGGGTCTGACATGAGAGCCCGTCGTGTTTTCTGAAGATAATCCCCGGTGACTGTTGAGCCGCTGCTCTTACTGTAAAGCTAATGTTAGTCAGTGAAGCCAGAAGCCTCATGTTTTCTTCGAGCCAAGAGGAGCACTGCGCCCCGTCCAAAGACCCGGTGAAGTACGGGGAGCTGGTGGTGCTGGGGTAAGTTCAGCCTTGCTGTATTATTTGGGATAACATAACCTTATAGACTTCCAGTACGAGAACGTGAAGGCGGGTGTTTATCTGGAGGAAGTTTCACGAGAGGGCACCCGCATAGGTGACGTAGCAACGTTAAGTGTAAGTTGGTAAAATAAGGTGTGAACTCTTTCACTGTGTTTTTATTTTAGACAAACATCGACTTGTACACAGCTATCTTTCTATATATATATTCAGGAAAAAGCATCGAGCCCAGTTTTATAGTCACGCGCTCACGTTACTCCACTAATCAGGACACGTGCACAATCAGAAATGTGTACGTTTACACGTCCCCGAGGTGGTGGCAGCAGTGCTTCAGTCTCTGTTTTTTTCATCCCAGTTGTCAAACACGGTAGCTACATTTGAACCAACCAAAGTGTCCCAAGGTTGGTTCAGGGCAACTTAAGTAACCCGGAAACCCAGACTCTGTCAGCAACTCTGACCCAGGGCGCTCGTTCCGATCTTAAAAGTTGGGTTCATGGGGTTTTAGGAATTCGGAAGTGGTGCTGGTCCCCTCCCCCAGCCTCCAGGCTTCTTCCTATTTTCTAAACTTATCTGCAGCTCAGACCGCACAACTTTACACTGTGGTCGCACTACAAGGCCATGGTTTGTATGATGTCCATGGTGCTAGAATGGACCTATAGATCATTGTTGCGTTCAATAGTTTAAAATCACACACCTTGCTTATCCACTGACGTGTCCTGTCCACACGGTCAGGTAGGGGACCTTAACTGTTGGCTTTATCACCACTAAAGCCCAACATCAGCTAGGATACAGTCCTTTATCACGATATACAATTCTAATTCACAATATCCATGTAAATCGTGTCATAATAATAATAACAGGGAAATGTGGAGTAACTGCATGGATACAATTGCCAAACATGACATATCTGTTCTTAGTTAATCCAGCAAACTAAACACTTGGAACTGATGACTGTTCATCATTTTTACAATAAAATAAATACTTAAACCATCACTCACAATCATCAAAATAGTTGCTGATTAATTTTCCTCCGATCGACCAATCAATCGATTGTTTCACACTCACCACATGCCCAGTGAGATCTTGTGTTTAGGCAGCATTTCACAGGTTCTTCCTTTCAAGTTTTACCATTTACACTGAAAATATCATATTGGCACCAATATTGCAACATGTCAAACATCACCCATCCATAATCTGCTGATGTTATAAAACCAGGTAGTTATAGTGTCATTAGTATACGTGTCTCATCCTGCCACTGAGTAAAAGCTGGTGAGTCTTTTTTCAGGATCTGTTCAGGAGACTGTGACCAATTATCATTCTGAACAATCATGTTTGTATTAATAATCTGTCGGGGCCCACGGCTGCCACAGATAACGGAAAACACCTGCTGTGTCATCAGTGATTTGGGTTTTTGTCCAGTTCGGCAACTGACTTAAAATGAGCATTTTGAGGTGTTTGTGCTCAACACGCTGTAGAGACGACGTGTCTGTAGATCCTTGTAAAGGGTACACATGCAGAGCATGGTGGAGTGTACTCCCACACCCATACTGCTTATTGCAGGGGACAAAAAAGCGCTGACTGCTTATTACCCCGGGCTGAACGCATGGCGTGTGTGTAGCTGATACTTTTGTTCTCTCTCCCGACATAAAGACACATATTTGAATCAGTTGTGACGGGTGTATAATCACTGCGATGACATCACATCCCCGCTGATAAAACTGATGGTAGACAAGATAGCTGACGGCACGGAACAAAGCTTGTTTGAGCAGCACTTCCCTCGGTGGTTTGTTGCCATGACCGTGGTGGTGGCTCTTATTACTTGCATGGCTGCCCCCCCTCCCATCTCTCTGCTTGGATGGATTGGCTTGGTGCTGGTCAGTGAGGAGAGGGGGGGGGGGGGGGGGTATCCTGGAAATGAAAGGATGGATTGATCAGGACTCAGCCTCTCCTCCGCTTCCTCTGTCCATTGTGACTGGGAGACTGGGCCTATTGATTGAACTTTGTACACGTCTCCCGCTAAAGAACCACTCGGTAAAGCAAGTACACAAATCAACGTCTTTGGTAAAAACTGGCACAGATTGTTTAGATGCTGATGTGGTGTTCATCAGTCAGATGGGTACTTAAATCTGAGTCAGTAGACCGATGATCTTCTCCCTCACCGTGCCATCTGGCTGCCTCCCATGTTGTGATGATTTACTGTTTTATATATTTGCACAGTTTAGATTGACCCACTTGAAGCACTTACAGCCCGTGTTCCTACTTTTGCAGCGTCATCTTGCCTCTGTGACCCTCCTCCTTCTGCGAACACTAGCCTTTTCATTTAGCATAAGAGGTAGGAGGTGCTGTTGGCTCCTCAGTGCAGCCCCGGGGACGATAAGGTGATGTGCCAGAGTCTTCTAATCCCGGCTCCTAAACATTGGAGGGTAAAGCCGCGGTCTTGTCTGGCACAGGTCAAAAGGGACGGTTAGAGGGCAGCTTTAAAAAGCCTGAGCCTAGTGTGACGGTGGCGCTTCCTAAATGACAGAACATTGTTCCTCAATGCAATGCTGAATAATAGAAAGAGTTTTTTAAAGAGCCAGGATTATATTCTGTGGTTAGAATTCATCATGGAGAAATGCTGAACTGCATATCATCTTATTGTGTGCTGTAAATGTTTGAGACATCAAGGCAGGTATCCAACTCAGACATACTATATCTGTCTAGTCGCTCTTTATTTAGGAGTACAGAGTCAGGATGGTGTTGATTTAGCTTCAAAAGTGTGTTTATGAATGATAGATCATCAGTATTCCTTTTCCACATGGATCTTTTTGGACCATTTTACGTTATATTTCTCTAATTTTGAGGTGTTCTGTCCTGTACCGTGTTACCGGATTGTATGTAAAAGACAACCACTATTAATAATAAACATTAGAATTAAAAGCCTTTGCAATAGTGAACAATCTAAACACTAATGCGGTTATGTATCCACTATTATTTAGTCATTTCCCTGCTGCCGTCAGTGTATTGGTACTTTCATTCAGTGCCTCTCTAGCTCTCTGGGAGGCTTGTCCTACAGGCCAGCTTTGTGCACTGTGCTGACTGGGACCATGTGTTTCCATGCCTGGCCAGCCGTGAGGAGACACGGGACAGGTGGACTCGCTTTGGAGGGGACGTAGGAAGGAGCAGAAAGGGACCTCTTGTTGCGACTGTTGCTTTTGTGTTGCAACAAAGATTTGCAGATCGTGTCGTGGTTGAAGAGTTCACTCCCTCGTGATAATGCATTGTTACGCAAAACGCCAGGCTTTTAGATAGCGATATTTGCGTTGTGCATAGTGTCCGCTCAGCACACCGTGGTTACATGCGAGTGTGAGGCAGACGGCCTGTGTGTTGGATGGGGAGTAGAGCATGGGGTGTCCCAGCTGGTGGATGGGGAGGAGGAGCGGTCCTAATGGAGAGGGGGCTTCTTCATTCACGAGGAGCTGCCGAGGCTCGGTGCCTCACAGCAGACCGAGGGGCAAAACAGAGCATTCTCTTCCAGTGTTGCCGAGGCTTTGAAATTAAGATCTTAGAACTTCACGTGTGTGTAAAAAAAAAAAAAAAAAAAAAAAAAAAAATCCAACTGTGAGAAAACGCTTTTCAATCGCGTGAGCCAGCTTTCCGCCCACACTGTGCTTTCCCAAAGTGATAGCGAACCTGACGTGCATCTTAAAACCCGGCTCCTGCCTGGGACACGCAGCAAAAGAACAGCTGCAGTTAGCACAGAGTTGGCTCACTGAAATCACAAGTACCAGAGTGCATTATGTAATAAGAGACATCCAATGTAACGCTTAGATTGCTAATAGGGGGCATTCGATTTGCCAATGATGTAATGCACGGAAAAGCTCTTTACAAAACGGAAATGTTTTCTAAGTCTCCCTGTTTACTTGTTCTATGAATTCAGCCTTTTAAATGTCATTGGACACATCTTTCTGCAGCTACTAATGATGGGAAGCATTTTCATAAACATTTTTTTAATGCTAATTTGCTGTCCTTTCCTCCCCCCCCCCCCCCCCCCCCCTCCTCCCCTCCCGTGGCAGGTACAATGGCTCTCTGCCCAACGGAGATCGGGGTAGACGGAAAAGCAGATTTGCGCTGTACAGGAGGACCAAAGCCAACGGTGTTAAGCCGAGCACTGTGCACATCCTCAACACGCCACAGGCCAGCAAGGTACAGACCGCATCAGAGGACGAGTCCCAATGAACAGCCGTCTGCTTGTTTGTTATTGTATGTTTTTGTTGATGTACGTGTGCAGTTTTTCATTCACATTGTAACTGACCTCAGCAGATTAAAGGTGGAGGAACGACAGTTGAGGGAAAAAAAAACACCACAGACGTTTTCAGAGCAGCAGAGTGATTTTTTTTTTTTTTCAGTTGCTTATGGAACTTGCAGTGAGCTCCGTTGCATTATTGTTGGCAGCCCCGCATGTTGACATTTCCAGTACAATAACTGTAGTTCCTACCTGGGCCTCATAGCTTTTCTTTGCCTGCCAGAAACTGCCTCGTCCAGTATAACACGTCTGCATTCCTGCCTTTGGTTCCCAAGCAAAAACTGCTAAACAAGCGAGAGGAACTGCTTACCCCTGCACCTCTCGGAGGCCAATATTCCAGACATTTGTTGGGCGTTTAGATCGGTTGGCAAAAGGCCCTCTGGTTCAGGTTACTCTCACCTTGTGGAACCTGAGTCCTGGTCTCTGAGGTTTTCTCTGTGACAGAGGCTTCTTCATCGCAGAGATTGTGCATCATTCCGGTTGAGTTTGAGTTGAAATGTGGCCTGTATGAAATATGGCTAAATGTTTCTGCTGCTCCATCCTACGAGTTGATTCTCAGTCAGAAAACAATGTTTGCACCGGATCCGAGCGTTTTTTACTGCACAGCTCAACTTAGCAAAGAGTGCCCTTTACGCAATTAGACACACGACTGTCTGAGAGATGGGAGCTGCCGTGACCTCCTTCACCTTTCAGTACTGTCCCTCTCGGCCACCCTGTTACCAGGCCTTGGGTCAGGAGGGTCGATTGAAGAGGAAGTTGTTGCAGTTGGCTGACCCTGCACCCTCAGCTGTACACACAGCCAAATATAGCCATTCCTTAAGAAACTAGCAGGGTGGTGAGCTTGATTTTAGGAGAGCCTTCTTTTTGATTAAAGAGTAAAGTCAACCAAGCCATCTCCTGTTTTTTATTATTTTCTTTTTTTCTTCAGCAGTCCACCAACTCGCTTCAGTCTCAGACGAATGAACTGAGAGTGCTCTGTGGCTCAGAAGCTCACGTGTCTGTGCACACTCTGGTGTTCATGACGGATAACGAGGAGCTCCCATGATGCCTCTGCCAGCCTCCTATTCAAATCCAGCCCCGGCTTTTCTCACCCCCCCCCCCCCCCCCATTTAATCTCAATTACGGCATTTGCGCAAGTGTGATTGTTTACATTGGCCTTCCTTTGGGGACTGGATCACCGGTGGTTTTATTTCCAACCCTTCGACTGAGAAAGGGTGTGTGTGTGTGTGTGTGTGTGTGTGTGAGAGAGACACATTTTGGGGGTTGGGTGTTGTGCTTATAAAAATATATGTTTGCATGAACTTCTTTCAGCGGAGCACCATTTGTTTATAGCGGCGCGGTCGAGACGATGACATTTGTGTCATCTGTCTCTGATGTGCGTGGATGCGCTGATGACCCACTTTCTCTCTCCCTGTTGCACTTGGGGGGGGGGGGGGGGGGTTTGGGAAATGGAATTTGCAGATTAGAGCGCGATGATAGTGGCACATGTGGTAAAGTGTTGATGGGAGCGGGGGCTGAGTGGCTCTGACCCACCCTGCCTACACTACACTGACTGAGAGCAGCTCAGCTGGTCGGCGAGCTCGTGTTAAGTGAGGCCAGTTTATGGTCACTGTCACGGGAGTGTGACTTATCATGCACTTCCCCGTTTCCTCTACCAGACATTCTTGCCACAGATCTTTGCTTATAGGTAATATAATGAAGAAATTTTGTTGCTTTGCTGTTTGTTATAACCCAGTAATAATGCATTGTAATAAAACGCCTGATGATGTTTTGTTGTTGTAAATAACAGGGTGGAAAGATATATTCTCTCCAGCTCCTGTTTGTGAACCGTTGGCACTCAGATCTGGTGTTAAAGCCACAAGCCAAGACATGAAAGGGTTTCTACTGACGTCACTATAACACAACACCGTAAAACACCCCCTTGTTGTTGGTGTGCTAAGTGCTTCAACCTAAATAGTTAGAATATATATTTGTTGTGTTTTAATGTGGCATCACAATAGGTTAGCATGTTTGTAACGAGTTGGTTGTTATGCTTCAGGCTGTGAACTGTAAAGGCCAACACAGCATCTCCTACACATTGTCCAGGAACCATACGGTGGTGGTGGAGTACAGCCATGACAAAGACACAGACATGTTTCAGGTGAGAACCCAGGAAGAGACACTGTCATCTGTTAGGATTGTGTTTAGAATAACACGTCCTTTCCCAGAGTCCCATTTATCCAAATTTCTCCCTTCCTGAACTTAACACTGCCCCAGATTGTGCACGTGCACTGTCCACTGTTCTGTCTTAATCTGAATGTACAGCGAGGAGACGACGACCAGAGGGAAATCAGCACTGCAGGCACATGCTTCACATTCAGCTCTGTTTTGTGTCCAAGTGTCTTTAAACAACGCTGACTAAATAGTCAAGCAGCAGAGAAGTGGAAACTAAGATACAAGCAACACTTGTAGATGTTAGAAATGAGGAAATGCTTATTTTTTTACCTCCGCTTGTTAAGTTTAAGAACCGTTTGGATATTTCTTTCATGGGGGGGGTGTCTGATATCACATGCAATAATATAGCATGCAATTCATTGGTTTCTGTGTTGCTTTGTAGATTGGGCGTTCCACTGAGAGCCCCATAGACTTTGTGGTGACTGACACAATAGCAGGAGGCCAGGAGGGAGAGGAGACTCCCATCACACAAAGCACCATCTCCCGCTTTGCGTGCCGAGTTGTCTGTGAGCGTAACCCGCCTTTCACTGCTCGCATCTACGCAGCTGGGTTTGATTCTTCCAAAAACATCTTCCTCGGGGTAATTACCAGTTTTACTTGCACTGCTGTCCTATTGGAGGGCTGGATGGCCAGTTTGTTTCTTTCAATCTAGTCCTAGCCGACTTCTAATCAGATAAACAAATTCCTGTCACTGTTTCACTTTCGTCTGTACTCCGTCTCGCCTGCAGGAAAAAGCCGCAAAGTGGAAGAACCCCGACGGTCACATGGACGGACTGACAACCAATGGTGTGCTGGTAATGCACCCCAGGGGCGGGTTCACGGAGGAGTCAAAGCCGGGCGTATGGAGAGAGATCTCTGTTTGTGGGGATGTTTACACACTGAGAGAGACCCGCTCAGCACAGACCCCAGGCAAACTGGTCAGTAGCTTCATACATGCGGTATATACGTACACAGCAGAAGTGTCACTGCGACTTAAGTGGAGCAGATGCAGGATCAGGCAGATGTTTCTCAATGCACAAATATGTCTGTGACGGTTGCATGCATGTCCAAAGCATTCTCTCAGAAACTAAATGTGCGTCTGCAGGTGGAGCATGAGAATAATATACTGCAGGACGGCTCCCTGGTGGATCTGTGTGGAGCCACGTTGCTGTGGCGTACTGCAGAAGGCCTCTTTCACACTCCCACCCAAAAGCACCTGGAGGCTCTCAGGCAGGAGATCAACGCAGGGCGCCCCCAGTGCCCCGTGGGCCTCAACACGCTCGCCTTCCCCAGCATGCAACGCAGCCGCGCCCTCTCCTCCCTGGAGGACAAGCAGCCGTGGGTCTACCTGGCCTGTGGCCACGTTCACGGCCACCACAACTGGGGCCACCGCTCGGAGCAGGAGGCCAGCGCTCAGCGAGAGTGTCCCATGTGCCGGGTGGTCGGGCCCTACGTGCCGCTGTGGCTGGGCTGTGAGCCGGCCTTCTACGTGGACACGGGCGCTCCCACTCACGCCTTCGTGCCGTGCGGACACGTGTGTTCGGAGAAGTCTGTCAAGTACTGGGCCGATATCCCTCTGCCCCACGGCACCCACGCCTTCCACAGCGCCTGCCCCTTCTGTGCCACCCAGCTCGGCCTCACTCAGGGCTGGTCCAAGCTAATCTTCCAGGGCCCGGTGGACTGAGCCGAAGGGTCCTGCTCCGGCAGAGGAGATTAGACAGGAATGCCAACATGCTGTGAAACTGTTCCGATTATTTTGTGCTTTCTTTTGTTCATGTAAGCCAGCTGTGGGAAGAAGTAAGTCTTCTCAAGTTCCGGTCATATACTGTGGATTCTGCACAACAGAGAGCCACTACGGCTTGTTCAGGGGCCTCGCGTGGCTATTTGGATGGCCACTGTGGGATACAGAGACGTGAAGCACACTGGACCACAGATGCCTTGCTCCTCCAGAATGAAATACTGGTTCAGCTGTTTTAAACTACAAACGACTGCTGGTTCTCCATTCCGAGGGCTGGAGAATTAAGGTTGTTGAAGGAATAAATTGAGAATGATTTAAAGTTTTTACAGAGCCAGACAGCTGGACTGTTGGCTGGGAGAAAAGCCAAGAGAGACTCTGGGTCTAATGGCTAACTAGTTAAGTGCTCCCCATTGCCCCGTCGGCCCTGAACCCCCTAATGGCATCTAGGTCATGTAGTTCTCCAGATTTGGGCTTCCGTTTGCTAAACAGACTTTAAGGACTTAATGTACAGAGATATAATCCAGTGCCTCAAATCCCATTAAACGGTGGGAATATTTTTAATAAATGAGAGAAGATGGCAAAGGGAGAGATAGTTTTGCATTCATAAGACATATGGAAATGACACATGGATTCTTCAACACGTTTGTATCTGACAGAAGAGGTATTTTACTACACTGAGGCCCATGTAGTGTTTTGTAATTCAAATGTTAATATATTTTTCTCCTGCATAAATAACGTGTGTGTGGGTGAGAATGTGTGCATGTGTGAGTGTGTATGTGGGTTGGACTCCCTTTGGGCTTTGTTTAAATCGGCCTGCATCATTTCACCCCGATCCCCTTTCTATGATCTCGCCCGCCACCCAAAACACTACCAGAGAGAACAGGAAGCGAACCAACCTCGCAGGCTTTGACAATGAATGTACTGAAATACATCGACTCTCCTCACTGGTGGTACTTTAACCATGCAACTAACTTTCTCAATGGCTGTGCTGTTACAGCTACAGGCGAGGCCAATTGGCAGTGAAAGATTAGAGCTGTACCACCGTATGCATCAGCCGCACCTGCTCGCTTAGCTTGCTAGCTAGCCGTGCCCCACACACACACACGTACTGTATTCAATCTGCACTGTTGTTAGCTTTATCCCATGCTGGGTCTGATCCAATGATTTGTACGCTGTTAAACCTGGGCACAGTCTCAGCAGCATCCAGAGATTATACCAAATATAAGGAGGAGCTGGTTCCCCCCCCCCCCCCCCCCCCCCCCCCCCCCCCCCCCCCCGCCACATGCAAGATGTAACGACCACTCTCTCCGATCCAAAGTGTTTCTGTAAACAATCCTAAACCCAAACTGCTGCTACGGTGGAATGTTGACAGCTCTGGATTATAGTCGAGGCTGTTCAGCTGCTAGCAACCAGCTTCAAGGGAATAATGATATTATCACACACCGTGCCAAATTTGGTAGGTTCTATTGTGTGTGTGTGGATGAGTCAAGTTGTCCAAAAACCCAAGCAGCAGATCAATTGAAACTGAAGAATCTGGGACGAATCGTGCATTCTTCTGTGATGTTCGCTTACCAGACTGTGCCCATATGCAGAGTGTAGTTGGAGGCATTCATTCCGCCTCTTGTACATCAAGTATTGAGCGTTAGCATTATGAGATGTTGAGGGTGGCGTTGCTATTAGAGCATTCAAATGTTCTTCAGGTTGCATTAAGGGTGAATGGAACTGAGAGAGGGGCAGAATCCACCTTGATTAAGGGCGTCACAAAAAACACATGATCACAGTAGCAGTGGACTGCTGGGGGATTTGACTTTGTTGGCTCCTTCTTAAAAGAAACATACCTATCCGCAGCATTACGCTTCACTCGCACCACAGAGCGTAACTTCCGAGCAGGGTCAAGTACTAAGCCGCATATTGTACAGTAGCATTCCTCTCCAACACTTTCAGCTCCAACACTGTGCCCGCCGCTTAGGACCGTGTTCTGTAACAGCTGCTGAGTAGCGGCCCCAAACATTCCTGGTGGGAAAAAAAGGGTGGGGCCCTCGGTTCACCCAAGGCCTTGTTCAATGATTTTGTCTGTACACAAGCCATAGAACACACTGATGCTCCCCATGCCTCCTTTGCAAAGAATAAAAGTTTTTAAATGTCTTAAAGTGAGTTGTTTCTGATTTTAGGCTGAGAGTCTGGTACGGTATGGATGTGATATTCAGCGGCTTATGAAGGCATGTGCAGTTGACGGAGCTACTTTTGTGAGGCCTCTCTGCCTTTTGAACTGCAGATGTCTCCAGCTGTGTACGCACAACACAGCGGTAATATTTAATCACAGTTACATATGTGTTTCATCACTCAGCGTGAGCATTTCCCCGCTATCTTGGGTGCCAAAATGGCCCTTTTATTTTCATAGCTCTATCAAACCCAGTATTCTGTGAGATAAGAGACACATTTTTCTTGAAGTCTGTTTTGTTCACGTTTCACGGTGCATCGTATCAGCTCCATCTTAATATTTACCAGAGGAAATGAGTGCATGAGCAACCTTCGCCGGTGTTCAGTGCCGAGTGTAGTCTCCCTGTGAAGCCACAGGAGGGCACTATTTCCTCAGCAATAGAGAGGTCGGCACTATATGCCCACCGAACCACTGAGCCTGCGGCATTGAATAGCCAAAAACACAGCAAAGAAATGGACGTTTGATGTTAATGATGAAATATACTCGGTATAAAAACATTACAAATACATTTAAAGCAAGAGAAAATGAACGGACTAAATATGCATGGCCATAGGTGCCTGACAATAATTACGCTACCACAGGAGAGGATATAAATTTATAGTTGGACATTTACTGATTCATCTTTAACATCCCATGCGTCTTCGTTTTTCTATATATTGTTTTTCAAAATTAATTATACCGTTCTTAGATTTATGCTAGATTCAAATCCTGGCATCGTACATAAGACATGGCTGACACATATGCACAGTAGTGAGTAGTTTTTAGCTTTTATTTTTATGTGCATGCAAAAATATTGTACCATGATGATGACATTTTCCATCATTCGCATGTGACTTCATCGCCTCTATAATAAGGGCACATGAAAGGGATTTAAATACATAACATGTCAGTTCGGCGTTTGGAGAGGAATGGAGCTGTGGGATGCCATGCTATCTAAATTAACATTGCTGCAGTAGATGTGAGATGGGTTCATGTCTGCACACTTGCCTGTTTTTCTGAATGACAGAAGAGACTCTGAAGGTGACAGCATGCTAATTTTGAGATCACTCGGTGACTCCCCTGCCTTAAGCAGGGCAGGGTTATGCAAATAAAGTGGAATGATACAATATTTTTTCTTGAACCAGCTTCCTGGATGAGAAAGTAAGGTTCATGTGCTACACTGACGCTGGTCTTAGTAACAGACAAACATCTCAGTGCTTCTATCATAACCTCTTTAAACCGAATTAACTTCTAACACTTTTCACAGCCGCACATCTCAATTTTACCGGATCATTATTTTCAGCTGCATTATATTTTTACTAAAAAGTTCCTCTTTGGATAAGTAACGTCACATACACATTCATTATTATTTAACCTGACAATTGAATTCAATACAGTGAGTAAACTCGTGATATTAAAGGGATACTCCAGCATTTTAGGATTGCAATTTCATGAAGTCAAGGAACCCACAAGGGAGAGTTAAAAAAAATAATAATAATAAAAGTTGGAAAAACTTATAGTTCCTATAGAATGGGTAAAATATGCTGAATCCTACATTTCCCGTCTTTTATTAGACTAGTTCAGTCCAGTTACCCCAATACTGCTGTTTTAATCTCAGACTCCAGTCTGCTCCATGAGACGAGAACATTCTGTCAGACTCGCATTTAAGAAAACTGCAAAATTTGAAATAGTGATCAAGCAATTTTCTTGGGTAAGCATTTAAAAATATATATTTAGGTTTTTCTGACAACAGCCAGCAATATAGATTAGATTATAATGTGCAACATCAGCTGTTACATACCAGAGGATACCTTCAATTGGCAGTTTTAAAGAGTTGGGCCTTAGTTCTATGTGCTTCCTTGTCCTGAGCCCTAACATGTGAAATGCCACAGGTGTCTGCGGGCTGTGAGCCAAGTTATCAGTAAGACACCTGAGATGGCAAGTTGAAGGCTGCGATGTTTACCCCAATTACCCAGCATGCAACTGAGGCAAATGATATGCAGATCATCATCTGTAAATAAGAGATAGTGCTCTTCCCCTCATTTAAATTAAGTAACAACCCTTTAGAAGCAAACACAAGACACATTGGTCTCCCTGGTTTTTAATATAATAAAGTTGCCGGTCATTTAAAAACAATCTCCCGATAAATTAGATGGTGGAGTATATTGGACGTTTCTTTAGTTCTGCCCAAGGTCAAACACCTCACACATCTCTCTGAATCTCACTTTTGATTCATGCAATTTGATCTGGTCAAACAAAAGCGTCACTTTTTCAGAGGTATTTTTTTCAGGTTTCAGCAAGCTTTGTAGCGCCAACATTACACAATTGAAGCTGTATGCAGTGCAGTTTGAAGAGGATTATGATTATATCAGGCCTATTTACTATTTCATGTGGCTCTTGATGATACTTTGTGCTCAGCCTACTCAGCTTATTACTTTCTCGATGAATAACAAATGAGTTGTCAAATAAAAGGCAAATAAACACAGGCTGAAGAGGAGCTGGAACAAATATTTTATTAGAACATATGAGGGGGGAAATAGGTTTGGAAAATCCAGCATTAAATTCAAACATTACGAGTGTACCTCTTTGAGCCTCTGATGCCCTCTTCCTCTCGTGTGCTCTCACAGAGGCATGGGGCGTCTCATCCAAACAAGGGGACAAATTACTTTAATTATGGAGTAATTGCAGAGTCATGTGTTGATTAAATCTTTATCAGTTCAAGTAAGTGGATTTCTCCCACATGGAAACCATGCTGTATTGCTCCCCCTCCTGCTCTGTCTACATTTTCCACCAACACCACAGTCTGAAATCAAATGTATTCCCAGTCTCACCCGACTCTCCCTCTCTCTCTCACCCCTGGGTCTCGAAATGATTGGGATTAGCATCATTTGGGGGAAGGGGGTTGTTTTACCAACTCTGTCAGTAGCCAGCTGTTTCTTCAAAATACCATAACAAACACGATAGCACCGGCGTGAGGCGGTGTCCTCCGCTGGAAAATGAGATACAAGATTTATCTTAGGTTCCCGGTGTTTGACAAAATTGAATCCTCTCATTTTAATTGCTCTCGACTAGGTGTGCTGCTCCAGGCGATGGAAACAGGAGCTCTGTATGTTGTCCCTTGTTCTCTTCAGACTATTATGTTCCATTGTGCAAAATGCCGATTATGATTTGCTTTATCCATGTCATCTATCTTATTTAGGATCATTTAGGTAGCCACATGCTACAAAGGAACAGCAGTCAGCCCTGTTATTATGTGTGTTTGACTTCCCTGCTTCTTGTAATGAGAACAGGATCACAGAGGAGAATTAATCCCTCTGAAGACGTATTCACTGGAGAAAATGGAGGAAAATTGACTTGTTTTGTTGATTTTTGTCGGCCCAGCATTTGATCCAAGGTTTGGAGTATTAATACAAACACTTGTCATGTGTCTTTTAGCTTTCGCTTGGCAGTTTATGCCCAGAATATTGCTCTATGTTTTTCTGAGTAAAAGGAGAGGGTGACAGTTTTGCATGACAGGAAATAGTGATTCTCCAGAGTGACTGGACAAACTGTCTACAGTATTGTATTGTGCCTCAAATGTATGTGTTGTGACATTACTTATTGTTTTGACCTTTTTAACCTGGGGAACGTCGACTAAACACTGTTTCTTTTTGCAGTGCCTGCACCAATGCAAATACCAGTGCTTGATCTTTTAACATCTACAGTATGTGAATTTTGTCACTCAGTGAGCTACTGTTTGGCAGTGTGAATGTTTATGGTATGAATGCGTGTAATATGGCTGTGAAGCAGATTCAAAAAGGCTTAACTGGATTACAACTCATTTCAAGGATGCTTAAGGTAAGATTAAAACAGATATGTGGTAAGTGAGGAAAATAGAAAATCAAATAGATTGAATTTCACTCACTGGTCTCGTAAGCCACTTGCTCATACATGGCTTTCCTGTGTGTTTTTTTGAGGCGCTGAGCTAAAAAAATCTTTCTATGTGAGACAATATGTAAATAGTTAGGGTAAAAAACGATTCAGCAAAGGAAACATACCCACATTTCAAACAACAGTTTTGCTCTGTTGGACCGTCACAATTCACCATTAATGCCCTTTCTTATCTCATGCTACAAATCCCCAGAGCTGGAACATTAGAAGTCTCTAATCACACACACTGGCACACATTGAGCGTGTGTTCATACACTCTAGCACCACACACACACACACACACACACACACACACACACACACACACACCTCACATAGAAAAGATAATGAATTTAATACCACCGCTATTACAGTCAACTAATGTTTGTTAATAGCCTGGTGCCATATGGAATGAGGGCCTCAACCATGTGGGTAATTCCTCTTTTTGGACAAGCTGTCCATAAAAAGGCCTTGCATTTTGTGGATGCATGTAGTAGAGAGGGGGGGGGGGGGGGGGGGGGGGGGG
>NW_022280037.1:3538296-3572271 GCF_004355925.1 Anarrhichthys ocellatus | reverse complement strand
AATATACTCGCGCCACAGCTGTGTTTTATCTTTCCTATCAGAGCTGTAATATGTGTTCATATTAACACTCTATTGAGCCTTTGTCAGTGCATATGCTATTCAGTTTGGCTGGGTGCAAGACTTTGGTTGTGGTGGGGGCACTAATGGAAGCGGTGGTTTTAGCAAGAAAACTTTATGACGCCCCCCCCTCTCCCCTCCACCACCTCCTCCCCAAATTCACTCCATCTCCTCCCCATATCCCTCTGGCAGCACTGCAGCCCGGCGGATAACCAAGCGTGGATTAGTAGTGACATCACACTGAAGAGATGGCTGAGCCCGAGTGTGAGGAAGGGTGAGTACTCGGGTGCGTTTGTGTGTGTGTGTGTGTCAGATGGGTGTGAGCGTTATGTGTGTGTGTTCAAGACTGATTAGACGATGAGGGTGGTGGTGAGAGGGAAGCGAGGATTAGAGAGCCATCTGAGAGTTGGCTAGGTGCTGACACCACTCCACCTCACCAAGGGCTCAATTTACTGAGGGATCAGACTCATTTATGCTGGGCTGGGATTATTATCAGTTCAACAAGGCAATTTCTTTATTACAGTCACCCTTCAACCTGTGAAATATGGACACTTGTGAGACATTTATGGGTGCATGTATCTTGTTTCACTTATAATCTACCGCTTTCCTGCAACAATTAATTGTGTATTTGCAGTAAAGTAACAGCATAGGATAGTGTGTTAAATGAAGGTTGTGATGTAAAGTTTTAAAGGAGTATCAAAGTGTCTCTGTGCTGGCAGTGTTCCACACAATAAATGCCTTTTCTTTCCTTTTAGAAAAGACTGGTAATAATAAAACATCTATTAGCAATTTCAGACAAATCCATCCATCATACTTATGCTCCCAGGAGTTTACGGAGGGCTACAGTGACTGTGACGTGGAGCTTTTTTTTTTTTAAAGGCTCAAAATCGCCAAATCCAAATCGGGTGAGACAGGCATCTATGTTTGAGTTTGGGTTTACCTGGAATGTCAACACTCTTAAGCTGGCCCCCTTTATCGAACCCCTTGTATTGCATTGAGCATCATTCACCCGATTCGTCGACAGCATCACAGTTGTTGTCTTCCATAAAAGTTTAGATTAAGAGTTCATTCTTGAGAAAAAGCAGTCGGCAAAATGTAGTATTTGTCTGTAGATACATTTAATAATCTAGCTCACATCCATATTATAGGCCTATTTGAAAAAAACTGAAAGTACAATGTAAAAAGATTTGAATAAAGTAACACAAATATGGAACAAATAAACAGTATTCATCCTTTTAGTTGTTTTCAGATCAGTTTACATAGAGCGTGTGTAGACAGTGTGCAGAATAATGTTGTAAAATATCACTACTTCTATGACTGCGTCAGGTACTATCGCGAGTTTATGTCGCTGGCGTGAATTGAGCCGCTTCTTCACGGGAACAGAAGACTTTCATTTTAGCTAACGTTAACTGTTAAGCCGCCAGACTTAAAACCGTGAAGTTAAGTCAGGTCTTTACTTTGCATCGTGTTACTGTAACTTCAGCTCTCGACTAATGTCGGTGTTCAAGTTACTGGTAGCGGACAGTTGTTTTTACAGCCCCCAGCACCCCAAATGTATCGATGCTAACCATACAGTCGATGATGCTAACGCTATGTGCTAACGGTATCAAGCCGTCTAGATAGTCGACATTAGCAGTTGTTTGAACACTACCGCTATTCAACATGTCTGCAGAGCCAAGGACAAGCTGGATACTGACGGGCACTACGGCTGCTTTAGTCGCCGCTCTCTATGTGCCCTGTGTGCAGAGGACGGTCCCCGGTGGAGACTCAGGTTGGTGCTAGCCAGCTAGCTCATGCTCCTCTGGTCACGTGGCTTTGTTGTGTTGCCAGCCATCCAATCGCGTGGCGCATTGTTGTAACGATAGCTGCTGCAGCTAAACGGGTGCTGTCCGTGGTGCTGCAGGTACAAAGCCAAACTTTTGCCAATATGAGAATCAAAAGGCTTGTATTCAAAACAACATACATAAACACACTAATACATTTATTTTGAAATACACATACGATTGGCGTTATGATTGAAACGTGAGACATATTCTTAGAAAACTCTCAACATCATTAGCTAATAACATAAGATTCAAGAGAATACCAGCATTGTTTTCTCAATCTACTAAATGCTATTGAATGAATGTTGGAGGCAGAATTCAATGAAGAGTAAATACATTTGAGATAATTCCTGCTGCACGAACATTTCTGGCAAAGAAAAATAAGTGTATTCTTGATGAATTGTCTGCCCCGGTGGGGCAACTGAGTTTATATATTCAATCATAAAGATGAGTTTTGAAAGGGTCTTAAAATGTAGATAATGCTTTGAGAAGGAATTCGGTGTTACTTTTGAATGAAAGGTTCTGAGAAGAGTCTCTTTGAAATCTAAAAATGTTTTAATCATGCTCTGATGTCAGTGAGTTTATACCTTGATAGTTATCACAATATTAACGTTGACCATTTAACCCACACCTAATAGTCTCCCGCACTGAAACCAAACATGTGTTTTTCACAGTCAAAATGTTGTCCCTTTTACATATTTGCAAAAACTATTCTTTAAACAACTTGTGCTTTTCTTTCTTCAGAAGCCGCAAGGAGAAAACAATAGTAGAGCATTATTTTTAATACTGAATACAAGGCCATGCCAGTAATATAGACACCATTTGTAATGACAAAGTATTGTAGACAGCCCTTGATGTATAAACAACGTGGGTCCGTTTGTTTACATTTGATATGTGTGTGCATACATTTCATTTGCTCTCTTCTGTAACCAGCCTTAACGGTGGTCCCACATGTATTTCACTCAGTACCGTCCTATGTTGTAGGCCAACACATTTTACAACATTCTTGTAATGCAGTTTATGAAGGACTGCCTCGCACAATTACAAACAGTGTTTAGAAGCGATAGCAAGGTTACAAACTTGTAAATGTGGACTCGAGGGCATGAAGGCTGTGCGTGTTAGGTTTGCGCTGCTCTGGCATACAAGCCGCTGTGGAGGGGAATGCTCATTTCGCAGAATGAAAGCGTGTGAAAAGCTCGGCCAGATATGAGCGAGGAGAGAGCAGGCAATTGGAGCGCGGAGTAGCCCTGCTGGTTGTGCTGCCACCTTGCAAACGGGGCCTTTGAAAAAACGGCCAGCCCCTTCTCCACAGTGTTTAGGGACCATGCAGGATGCCCGCTCTGATAGTGCCAGCTGAACACCCTTCTGAATTCTCCAGGTCTCCGTCTCTGTGTCCTAATCTCTTTAGGTGTGATGTGCCCTGGAGAGGCTTGAGCACAGCCCCGCGGGTACGCTGTTGTCTAGGAATGTGGAGTGTGGAAATGTTGGGGATTATGGGAAGACTGGTGTGGGTGCCCATACTCCACTATCACAAAGACTCTTGGCACCCATGCTGCTACCTCGTTGAGTCAATATTTTCCCGTTTGAGTATTGGGGCTGCAGAACTGCATCTCTGTGGCACCGAGATGGATGTTTTGGCTCAGTGTTAGTTTGAGTTTTCCCTGTGTTGAATGGCGTAAAAGTGTGCCACTACTGAGGGAAAATAAGTGAAATGAGAAACTGATGAGGGATGAGAAAAGTGCGATGTAAAATGATGGCGGGTAGCTCGCTGGCGGCTCATGCCAGGTGAAACGGAGCTGAGAAAACATTTAAGCTGTGCAGGTGCAGGAGCTCTGACTTCATGGTCCATTAGAGTGATAAGAGTTAGGGCTCCTCGTGTGGCAGAAATTTAGGCATAATAATTCACTGTATCGGCAAGGTTGCAAAATACGTGATGCAGCCAATGCCGTCTGAAACTCAGCCGTTCTGTTCTATATGGGTTGGTGCTGCATCAGGGCACACGTCTTTGCTCTTCACATGTTTGTTTTGAACTTCTACTCTGTAGAAGTAATGTTGTGGTTAAAATCTAATTAAAAACACTTTAACTTTTTTAATGTAACTATGTATTCATTTACTAGGCATCTTATTTGCAGCTTGTATGCTGGTAATAGACTGACTATCCCAACAGTGCTGATGTGGGAAACAAGGCCACTGCTTAATTGGCTGTACTGGATGGAGGAGATGATGAGTACCCATCTAGTACCAGTAGAGGGAGCTGTCTTGAACCCAAACATTTATCAATGTCATTTAATCTGAACCAAATTTCAATTTCCATGAGTGGGAGATGCAAACATTGGGTGAGAAATCAGTATAATTTGAAACGCTCCGGGTGTATTCTGGCACAAATGGGTTTGTGCCCAGATACATTAAAGCTTCCTCAAATAGCTTTTAGGGGTTTTCTTTTCACTTTGTGCCGCGCCTCACACAGAGCTTGTCAAAAAATTGTGCAACCGGCTCTTATTTTTTACAGCTTACCTCATTCTGTGACTGTCACCAACGTTGCCTTTCTGTTTGTGCCCGACGGACTAAAGGAGACAGTGAGGCATTGGGAGTGTGGGAGCAAGAGAGAGGCACGTAGAGCAGCAGAAGAAAGAGGAAGGAAAAGGACCCTGATGCATGGGGAGGATGGGACTGGAAGCATTATTTTCACATCAGCATAAGTGTGTCTTTGTGTGACAGAGCATTGGCGAGGGACTCTAATGGTGTGTGTGTGTGTGTGTGTGTGTGTGTGTGTGTGTGTCTGTGTTTATATCTGTGTGCATGTGCTGGAGAGACGGGGAGGGAGGCATCAGGGGAGAAGCGAGAGATGAAGAGAATGAGCGTGCCGCTTAGGAAATGTCACACTGGGAAGATTTGTAGGTTTTGATCCTGGCAAATTAATGCAAAACCCCAGTGCAAGTATTTGATTTGGGAAAACTTTGGGAGCAGACTTGTCTGTTAATAATAATTATTGGGTTTACATTAATTTCCTCCCCTATTCTCTTCCACAGGAGAGCTGATCACCACTGCTTGTGAGCTGGGGGTAAGTATTAGCTGTATTGTTTAATCAATTCACTCATTAACTCTTATACGCATTAAGGAAGTTTAATTAAGCATGGGCAGAAAGCAGATTAATTTACTTCAGTCCACAGGTTTTCCCCTTCTTTTCTATACACTTATTTTACTAAGTTGCATGTAGAGAATGCTATAATTTGCAACCCGTTTTTCAAATCCAATTAAAGTCAATGGTAAGGCGATGGCTTTTGTAGGCTTTGCCTTATGTACGGTATAAGGCTTATTATATCCACCCCTCTTTTTTGTGTGTGTGTGTAAGCCGCGAAGAATGAACTAAATCGGGTTAACAGTTATAATAAGTTTTATTATTTAATAAAGTTTATTACGCTGCTGTGATCCTTTTAGGGAGGCTGTGTCGGTGTCACTATGCCAGTAATCCTGCCGTTAGTGCTGCAGTCCGTGTGGCCTGCCTGTCTGCCTTTCAGGCCTCCCCAGGGCCTCGCAGTTCGTCCCTGGGCCCCAGGCTGCTGCCCCCCCCCCCCCACTGATCCCAAGAGCTCCAGAGTTCTGCTTCCCCATGCTCCCCGTGGCCTCTGTCCCCCAGCTGTGCTTTCGCTGCATGTCTGTCCATTCCTGTTGGCCACACAGTCGCTCCTCCACATGCTCTTAGCTGATGTTACCTACCTGTCTGACACCAACACGTAGTTCACCAAGCTGTCTGCTATCCTTTTTTCTTTCTTTCATTCTGTACACGAGTTATTGTCTTTTGCCCCCTGACTTCTTCTGACCTACATGCCCATCCCTCTGATTTGGGTGAAGTTGTTTCTATGTTTGAATGCTGCCATGGAGCCTTTTGCTGTGTCTGAGGTGACCAGGGAGGCGGTAGCACTCTCACCTTTCAGCTCTTTTTTTCTCATTTGAAGAGCTGCCCCCTTCTCCCTGCCTGCATGGCTTGTGTTATCAGTGCCAGGGAATGAGTCTGTGTTTAATGACTGAGCCCTTATCTGGGTGGAGGAGACTTAGCGGCTAATTGCTGTGATTGCCGAGATCCCCCAGGCGAGAATGACTGCGGCTTGGAGGTGGTTTGGGGGGGGCTGGGGCTGGCGAGCACCACGTGCTGTACCGCGGGCTCCAGGGAGCTGCACTGTCCTTGGGAAGAAGGCCAGAGAAAACAAAGTGAGAAGATGTAGAAAGAGAGGGAGAGAAGGGCTCTGGTGTCATAGCAGTCAGTTTGTTGTCAGGCCTTAAGGGATGTCTTGCTTTTCCATAACTGCAGCTCTGCAGCACACCACTACTGGCATCTACTGAGGGCAGAAGTTAACGCATCCTTACTGCTTCACCTCCTATGTTGTCATTCTGGCTTTCGTATCCTTGCTTTTTCTCCAGTTCTTTTCATTCCTCACATATCTTTTCAGAATAAGGTACATCTGCACTTTTGCCATCTTAGCCTGTTATCCACACAGGTACATCTTGAGTGAGGCATTACCTTGCTGTGAGTGTATCTCTCATTGAATCGTGGGATTTAAATCTCATACTTTGTCGTTTTGTTCTCAGGTGGCCCATCCTCCAGGATACCCTGTCTTTACCCTACTTGCTCGCCTGGCTATGTGTCTTCTGCCCTCACTCTCTCCAGCCCACAGTGTCAATCTGATGAGTAGCCTGCTGGGGGCTGCAGCTTGTGGTACCCTCTGCATTACAGTCTGCAGGTAGGCACATAAAATATACATTTCCAATGTCATTTTCCACAGTTTGTTGTCGTATTTGTGTAATTCCTCTGCTTTTTTTTTAAGCAATGTGTGTCAGTAAAAACACTGCCCAGACAGGCCATTTTAAGTGGTCCTGACTCTCTCTCTCATAATTGGCATCTCCACAAGCTGTGATGTCACAAGCTTGTGTGTGTATGTCTCAAATTTAGATTTGGGGAAATCACAGAGAAGCTTTCACCCCTTCAGCAGAGGAATCTGGCAGCAGGTGTCTTGCGACAAACTCTGCACATGCATCAAATCTGTACAGAAAAAGTCAAACATCCAAGGGACGTTACAATGAAAAGAAGACATTTCTTGAGTGGAGGGGGTCTTCAAACATTCCCTCACTGGCGTTCTGCATCTTGATGCTGTCTGGAACAGAGCGTGGTATTTTTGGGTCCTGACGGCGTCGCCCCTGATCCTCTGTTCAGTATTCAGGAGCAGAGCCCAGCCGCACTGCTCCCTCCCACCACCCTGCCCTGCCTGTTTACCCATCAGCCACCCATTGTGAGCGTGCGTGTGTGTGTATGTATATCGCAATTATCGTGCCCTCCAACCCCCACCCCGGCATCCCTGTTCTTCTGCCTCCCCCCCCCTCCCAATGCCCAGCATGCTCCCAATCCTGACATGGCACGATTTCTTATCTCCCCCTTCGTGCCTCCTGGATCACTAACTCTGCTCCTCCCTCTCTCCTCTCTTCAACCATCCCTCCCCTTGCTCAGTCATGAGCACAGTTTACGGTCTCTGCATTGCCATCTATCTACCACCCTGCAGCTTCTCCTGCTGCTGACCCTGTCATGTAAGGAGTATTTTACCCCTTCCCTCTTTGTGTGTGTGTGTATTTATCTCCCATGGTTTGGCTGGACTACCTTACATCACCCTTTTGCTGATCTTAGTAATTTTACACATCGGATTGTTGGTGGCAGCTTAGTGTCAACATTTTTCCTTTTTGTCACCGTTTATGCATACTGGGGCATTTCCAAGCATGTCATATACTTGTAATTTACTCTTCCAGAATAGGAATTGTTGAATGTGATGTAATTTTGTCCTGCTGTACATCTTGGCAGGCTGTGAGGACCCAGTTGTGGTGGGGGGGGGGAAAGCAGGTGAAAATGGAGCTCAGCACTGGGCCTATACTTCCTGTGTGCTTGGCCAGTGTTTGCTAGGGGGCAGATGGTCCAGAGTAGGTCAGGGTTCAGGGTCAGCCTTGCTACAGTAGGGCAGGGCTCCCCAGGGGACTGGCCCGAAGCCCAGACTGCATCAGTCTTCTCATCTCTGAGAAGCAGTAAGACGAGGGCCTTACTGCTTCTCAGAGGTGAATCAACACTTGCCAGCTTCAACCACTCTTCCGAAGATAGTACAGGAAAATAATGAAGAGAGGACGGCAAGAAAGGGAAGGAACACAGTGCTTCTTCTGGGCTTTTCTGTACTGCCCCCTAGTCTTAATACATTTGATGAGTTACCAGTCAATTGGAGGATTGGACTCTGTTCTTGGCCAGACATTTACAGATAGTTCTTTTGAGGCCAGAAAATATCCATGCAGTCTGGGTGATATTTGGCTCACAGAGTGCATGTTAACTGCAGCCCTGTTTGTAATCTCTGGGGATTGAGATCCAATTTTGGATTGTGGTCAAGTAAAAAGTCATTATGAGGACCTCCAACCCCACCCAGTACTCAAAAAAGGGATGATGGGTAGTGAGGACTTCAGCCAGAGTACACAGTCACACCGTGTAAGCTCTTAAGTATGAACGCATAATCTAAGCTTTCAATTTGAAAAATAAGCATAAAAGGTTTTAGTCATTATCTGCTCAGGGCCTAGTTTGGGATGAGCTTGTGGCTGTGGATCAGCTGGCAGACTCTGCCTGGTGAGGGGTTACTGGAGAGGGCAAAAGATGAAGAGGGTGAAAGAGTGGGGTTTCCGGATGGTCAAGACCTCCCTCCTGGTTCTGGCACAGAGGGCATTGGGTGCTTTGACCGTAGCAAGACGACTGGCATAGATTCCATGCCACATCCCTGCAGGGATCCTCTGGCCTGTCCCTCAGATGAAATGCCAAAACTGACCAGTTGACACCCGTTCGTACCTTCTCCGTCCTCGCAGTGACGCCAGTTTGCTGTGTCTTTTCCCGACATAATTAAGTTCCGATCTATATTTTGTTGTTTTTGTCCCTATGAGGCCCTTATAAACTTTTTCACTACTTCTTATTTTTAGGTTTGCCTCAGCTGAGAAGTAGACTTTCCCCCCCGCAAACAAATCATCGCTTTGTGTGATTATTTTCAGATGGCAAAATGTATTGAAGTTAATACGGGTACTTGAAGGCAGTTCTCTCAAATAGTAAATTGTAAGACCTTGAAATTCATCTGGAGCATACCCAACATGGCAAGCCTTTGATGTATCAATTTAAATTAGTCGGCCAGATTGCCGTGTTTAATGTGGGGGAATGTAAGTTGATAGGCTTGGAAGCCACTTCTCTCTCTTGCATAAGTTTAAATGTAGCACTTAGCCTCCCTTTGATTTGTCAATTACAGTTCTCTTGGCTTGATCATATGGTTTGATGGCCAAATTGCATGTCTTGTTATGTTTTCACACCATGGCCTGACAAGCCTTTGAGGATGGTGGACGTAACGATAATTACTATCGATTGCACTCGGAGGTTCACAGAAAGACACGTTTTTTGCCTGTGGAATGCTAAAAGGCCTCAGCCATGAGTCTCTGGAGGAATGCACCCTTCGTAGCGGGATAATCCAGACAGCTCGGTATTTGGTGCTCTCTCGTTTCACAGTTTATCTGCTAAAGCTGCTCTGAATCTCTGCTACCTGAGAAGAATCTCTCTCCATTCCCAGAGCTTATCCTGAGAAACCCGGAGCAGACACGTTGGCGTGCTGACAGCCTTCGGGAGCTGCAAAACAACCTCGCGACGCTCAGTCATCAGCACTTTCTGGTTGATCACGTGATTACATAACGGGGCTGTCGAAGCGCACCAAATGTGCCTGGTCTCCCCTTTCCCTGGGCGGCTCTCGAAAACAAAATGCACACCTGCGAGAGGCTCCCCCACCAAGAGCTGGCTCATGTGGCACAGCTGATACCTTAGTGGACCCGAGGGCGGGCGTGGTGCCATCCCCAGCTCCTTATAAGGACCTTCACCATATGGTCCCGGTGGCGCCGTCCCTCCTCGCTCAGGTGGGTTGTTTTTCCACAGGGGTGGGGTTGCATGTAACTTGTCGGGGTCACGTCAGGAGCAATGCGTGTGGGGAGCGTTGTTTCGCAGCCATTTGCCCAGTTTTGTTTTGTTCTTGGAAACGGCTGAGTTTTTGTTGGGTAACGTTCTCACCTCTCCCTGCAGGTGGCAAAGCCGCCCCTCCCTCTCACATCTGCTACGGTCTTTGTGGTAAAATCTTTGTCCCAAGTGGCAATAGAGAATACACCCATTGCTATTTTCTCCTGAAAATGCAGAAGACAATTTTACTGTTGTCTATTTAAAAAGGCCCAAATCTGTGAACCTTTTGTTCCATTTCTGCTGTATCTCATCCGTCATATTGTAGTCCAACAGACCTCCTTTACTCCCCCCCTATCCTCAGCATGACCAATGGTTCCCCCAGGACTCATCCTCTAATACAGTTAAACAGATGTCTAATGAAGATGTTATTTCCTCATTACTGGTTATGGGATGGGGATGGAGAGGAGGAGGAGGGAGGAGGGCTAGATAGACAGCAGAATACAGTACCAGTTTAATATTCCTTTCGCCCGTGGGCTCGAGATTGTGTCTGCCTCGGACGTCAATATTACATTCCTCACCCACCACAGGCAGTCTTAATAAGGCACCAGGCACGGAGACGGATCAGACTCGGCAATTACAATTCACCCAGAATTAGTTAATGGAATCTATACAGCAACATTTATGTATCACTGGTGTGTGCCTAATGACTCTGTTGGAAAAAGCAGCAATAAAAATGGCATTCAGTGAATTGCATAAACACGGGGTTCTTGTAAATTGTTTTTTTTTCCCTCTTCCTGTAATTTTTTGTGTGTTGGGTAGAGATTAAGATGGCATTCTGGAAGAAATTGTCATGTCAGTGGCTGCATTGTTTGAGCAGAATTGTGGTGATTAATTTTACACGCACTTGGAGCACTAGAGCTCTCCCCTGGAGGAGGGGTGTCTGAGCGCCGGGACCCTTCTTTCCCCTCCTCTCTGTTCGAGCAGACTGCCTCTTCTTCGCACAGCGGATGAGGCAGGACAGACAGGGAAGTGGCTGCTTTGGTGACTTGCTGAAAATTAGGCTGTGGCATCACAGATTCAAATACACTGTTTTAAAAGTCAGTTATAAACAAGAATTAGGGCCGGGCAATATCTAAAGAGGGATATTATATGTATTATATTTACCTCAGTAATAATAATGTATTATTTTGGTGATGGTTCTTTTGGAAGATGATTTCAAACCAAATTATTTTGAAAAATGAAAACAACATGATACAAACAAGTAGAAGCATTCATTGGGTATTTCACACAGATAGAACTATAACAAAATATAATGTAATGAAGCATAATACATCTATAAAACGATGGCTTTTTTATGGCTGAAATCAAGATCATTATATTGGTAATAAACCATTTTTTAAATGGGTATCATGATATTGCAAATTTATGCAAAACTACATATTAGTCAGGGCAATTAATTGTTACACTATATGCTCTTCACACACAAAGCATTAATATTATATAGTTTTGTTAGTCTTTCATTACAATAATCTTTAAATCATTAACTTAAAGGGGCATTGCAGTAATGTATTATTGCAGTTCCAGAGATGAATGTGAATAAAGAAGCAACAAAGGCTGAGATATTTTGACTTTTAGTGGCAGACATAAGTCAAGCCACCAAAACAGACATCTGTTTTCACAGGCTGCAAAAATAAAAACACAAAATGATCATATTGTAATGATACAATTCCACTGAAAGACGTTATTGCGCAGCCCTAACCCATACGTTGACCGACTTTGTGGTATTTTATTCAGTATTTGGTTTTGTGACGCATATCCATAAAGTATTATTTAAAAGCTTAAATTTCTATATCAATTGCTGCTTGGCTTTGAAATGTCAAAGCAGTGCACCAGACACTTACTGTCACATAATAGCTACTAAGTACCCTGCCTGGTGTCCTTGCCAGAGGAGAGCCCCGGGGTGTCAGCGAGGGCCAGCTGGAAACCTCTGTCTCAAGCCCGAGCAGGCCACCTCCTCTCTCGGGCTCTCTACACTCTTCAGGAATGTGTGATTCTTTTCCAGCGCCGCTTTTTCCCCCAAACCACCGCTCGGTTAGCGAACAGTGCGGCGCTGATCCGCGATGGCACAGCTGTGGTATTGTCTGTTCCCCAGGGTAGTGTGTGACAGTGCCTCCATTGGCCAGCTCCATTGTGAAAGCCTCAATAGTGCAGAGTGCTGGTGTAGGCTTTTTGTGTGCTGTTATTGAGCACAGACGACTGGCGCTGGCACGCCTCTGGCCCGTACTGTAGAACCGAGGGGTGAATGAGGCAGGTCCCATTTTGACACTTCAAAGTGATTATGCTGAGCTTTTGTTGTGTCCTTGAAGGGGGCATTGCTTACCAGAGCCCATTTTATCATTGCCATTCATTAGCTTTCTATTTACCTTTGATCTTTCTGTTTGAACCCGTTTTCAGAAATAGTTTTGTATTAAATATTTTCTATTTCATTTTCTATTTCACCATCTTCATTCCTTATGTATGATTTTTAGCCAAAAAAAAAGAAGTAATTATTTGTAACTTTCTTTTCTAACAACTCACGTTATTACCAAGTTTGTGCTTCATTCCGGACCTTATGCAAACTATTTGTCATTGGGTTAATTACCCAAGTGATGACACAGACATTTTTTTGGCAGGGCGGATCAGTTCAGGCTAGAATGGTCTCGTTGTCAGCCATGTTATTCTTCTGCCACGTCTCAACCAGGCCATTGTCACTGAGCCACAACATTTCAGCACAGCAGCATCCTGCACCGCATTGAGTGGTGATAACGGGGAACACGGCCACACCGGTGTCAGAATGTGTCCTGCTTTATCTGCGCGCCCTGGGAGCAGCCTGCAGAATGAGCTGCGGAGAGGCTGACTGGGACCCAGGTGGTCCCGCGCAGACAGACAGGTCATTTACAGCCTGCGCTCTACAGACATCACTGGGCTCTTACACACTGACAGGCTCTAACAGAGAGATTTGTCAGGCACTTGGGGAGAATAAAGAAGTTGAGGAACAGGAATGTGTATGTGTGCATGTTTGTGTGTGTGTCTCTGAAGATGTGACGAGTGCTTCCTGACTGTCAGACGATGCTTCGGAGGCAGGGACATGCTCGGTGTAATAACCTCGTTCACGGATCCCCGCGACTTTTGTGCACCCAGTGCTGCCCCAAAATCAGCCCCCCTGCTAGGTGTAAGGGAGCTATGGGTTAATTATCATGCAGGGAGGTAAAATTATGGGTGCGGGGGGTCTCTGCACCTCAACAAAAGGCCCCATCCCTCTTCATCCTTCCTTCAAGTTCCAACTAATTCCTGGAGCGGTGCAGTGAGAAAGACGCTGCTATCTCTTATTAAGACCCACTCCTAGACGCCCAATCAACACAGTCCACCCCCGCTTTAAGTGCACACACACACACACACACACGCACACACACACACACACACACACACACACACATATATACATATTCATTCACCAAGCTCGCCTTACAGTGAACACAGAGGGAAAAATAGCGGAGGGAAGGAGAGAGAAAACCCAAGAAAAAAGGGGAAGTAGTCAGCAAGCAAGAGTTTTTTTTTTTTTCTACCCTGCTCTCGCTCTCCCTCTCCTTTTTTTCCTGATTTACCGCGCTTTCCTCAGAAAGCTCCATTGTTCCCCTAGCCTAAGTCTCATCAGGCCTTTTGTGGCTGACTATCACAGCGGCAGGCAGAGAGCTGGAAATGTATAAATGGTATCATGCCTTGTGATTAATGGCGGTGCTTATGAGTCAGGTCTGATAACGGGCCTGCTCTCTACTCAATTTCAGATACCGTTAATGGAATCTGTCTTCTGCGATTGTAATGTGAGAGCGCCTAATTTGCTATGGAGCTTGAAGCTGTCACCGGCAAGGGATTGTGGGGTCATAAGGGACCTGGCAGCCGTTTGGCCTGCAGCTTGTATCTGCGGTGCTGAATAGAGCAGCTCTCTGCCTGTCAGTTAGCTGATAGGCTGATGAGGACTCTAAGCCACTCCACACAATGGCGGAAAGGGCCATACTGCCTGACTTCCCTAATTGTCGAGCCTGCTCATATTTCAGAGCCAGCATGCCGGGGACTGGGCTGCTTTTTTTTTTTTTTTTTTTTCCTCCTTTCTCTTTTTCCCCCTCTCTCTCTTCTTGAACTTTTTTCTTCCCTTTTCTATATTTCATCCTTTATCCCGCACACTGTCTCACCCCTTTAACGCACACTTCTCTGCACTATTTCTCTTTTCTTTCCCTTCTCGCCATCATTTGTCGCCTCTCTCTCTCTCTCCCCCTCTCTCTCTCTTTCATTTTAGTAAGTGGTGGGTCTTAGCGTATGACAGATTATCCCAAGTTTGCTTCAATTACCGCAAAGGAGATGGAGACAGTACAGGAGAGGAGGAAGGGGAAACTTTTGTGCACACATTATATTTAAGAAGCTGAGGATAAAGTACTATCTCTACCACGGTGGTTTCTGCGCCAGTCTGCTCGAGATCAGCTGCTGGGGAGGGAGTTCTCATGATATGTGAATGGCCCAATTCACTGGCTGTTTTTCAAGGTCTTGTCCGAGAAGCAAACTTGAGTCAAGGGAAGATTATAATGGGTCCCCACATTAGTCTGGGGGAAGCGGTGGCTTTTGTTACGGCAAAAATAAAAAAAATTGTATAAAGCTGCTGACTTTGTTGTTTTGCCTTTTGTGTCAGAAAAGTGTGACTTAGATCAAATAAAATACAAAAAAGAAATCACTTGAAGTTCTGTAGCCTTTAAATGTGACAAAGAACAAGTAAGGCTTGGATTGGTCTATTTGAATATTGGGCTGTCTGATCACTCAGTTTGCTTGGAATCAGTTATGTGGCATTAAATATATGTAGTTTGTTGTTTATAGTTGTTTATGATTATGAAGGCGTCTCCTCTCTCTCTGTCAGGTTGGCGGGCCCCGGCCCCGGAGCCGTGCTGGCTGGAGGGCTCTTCGCTGTGTCCAGGCTGAGCTGGCAGTGGTCCGTGGTGGCAGAGGTCTTCACCCTCAACAACCTTTTTGTTGGTCTGCTCTTCTTCTCGACTGCCAGCTTCCACTGTGCTGACAACGCCACTCAGAGGCGGAAGGTAAATCTTCCACCCACTTTGTGGACCCGTCTTTCAGTTTCCTCTGATCGATCCTTAGATGCCTCCTTAAGATGACTTCAAATTGAAACTCACAGTGCTGTACTCAAATGCCTTGTCAGATTGCACAATGGGGGGCACTATGCTGTGGCTTGGGGCTCTGTAACCAGCACACCCTGGTGCTGTATGTACTGGTCATCATTCCCTGGGTGCTTCACCGACTTTACTCTCTCAGGGTAAGTTCTTTTTATATAAGCTCACTTCGAACAGAGTCTAAATGGGTGTTTAAGAACCCTAAAGACGTAGTTTTCCCCGTCTTGTTGCCATCCCATCTATAGTGTAGGCACTTGCCATACTCTATACTAAATATGAAGTGGTGGAAAATGAAAATCTGAATTTCTTGGGATGCTGCTTTTTTGAATGTTGGTCAGTTTTAAGTTTCATTTTGGAGAATATAAGAAAATTGAAAACATTTCTCTCCAAACGACATCAACAGGAGCTGACTTTGCGTGGCCTCGTGTCTCTGGGAGCGTGTTTCTTAGCTGGCTTTCTGCCATACGTCTACCTGCCCATCTCCTCCTACCTCAACACAGCCCGCTGGAGCTGGGGGGATCAGACCACGCTGTCAGGCCTGCTAACTCACCTGCTGAGGGCCGAGTATGGCACCTTCAGTCTGGTACGTGCAGCCTGCCCTGCTATAATAAAACTAAAACCAACACACTATAGATTATATAGATTATGTGCCATTAGTTCGTACATGTACTCTTGTCACATTTCACTGTGTATCCCAATTGTTTTCATTGTATTCTTTTTTTATTTTTTTTATTTTTGTATGCAGGCAAAGACGGAGAGCTCTGTAAACCTGACCTCAATGATAAAGTGAGTCTGCTTGGTCTTTTTTCAGTTTTTTGTCCTTTTTTCCTTAATGGTACACACATTGTAAATACTAAACGCAACTATTTATCACATATTTTAAATTTAATTGAATTGGTAAACTCGAGAGGGACTTGATATAAAAAACAACAACTGTTACATCATCACATACAGTCATACACAGTATCGTGTAGATAAATTCAGCCTGTGCATTTAACCCATCCTAAGTATTAGGAGCAAAGGGCTGCACAGTGAGGGCACACGTGGAACTATAGACGGAGGACCCAACCGCTCTTTGTGCTGGCTTTGGTGTTTTACCACAGCCACTCCAATCTGTTCTGAGAGCCCGGAATCATTTCTGCAGCCCATCTCTCTCTCCCCCTCTCTTCTCCCCAGCAGCTTTTGTTCTTCCCATTCCACTCTCTCCCATCAAAGCAGAACTGAACCTGCTTAGAGGGCCAAATCGCTGTGTTCTGTTTCTCCAGCAGTTTGAAATGATCACTCAGCTCTGGTGTTTAAGCGTGACAAGCTGTGATGACAGACACTGCAATAGAGCTGGAGAAATTGTATTTTTCCACTCCAGCAACCCCCTCCACCTCCTCCACCCGATTCCCTCCCCTGCTCCCTGCTTCCACCACCACTGCAGTCATCCCACTCCTGGTATCTTTTTCCAGCTGACGGGATGTGGGTGCATGTGCGTCTTAAGACCCCCCACTACCAGCCCCCCCCGTTCTCTGCCAGGCACCCACCCCTTCCCATCACCCCTGCTACTTGATGGACAAGCACACCTTCAAGATGGGGAAGAGAGGCGAACATGACAGGCATGTCGCACTGGAGACGTAAACCCACTGGAGAAGCTGACACACACACACACCCACAAACACACGCTGGTGAGCACATTCACACATAGTGTACATTGGGAGATATAGAGACTCAATAAGCTGTCAAATAGAGATGGGTATTAAGGAAGAGGCAGGAAACTATCTCTCTGCTCTGAGCAAGCGCTCTGTGACTGACAGGCACTGTGAGGAGAGGATGGGGCAGCGGGGGGGGGGATGACACAATCATTCCTATCTGTCAATCCGATTGGATGAAGGAGCAAACAGTCCAAGGAGTTTGTTTTGACAGGGGATGGAGGGCATTTGATAATTAGTGTCCTTGAGTTCAGTAGCAGCGAGGGTAATTGAGCTTGTCTTTGGTGTCCGTCATATACTGTAAGTCATACGTTTGTGTGTGTGCAGGGCCCAGTTGGACCACTGCCTGGAAGACCTTTCAATTCCTGCCCTGGTGCTGGCAGGAATAGGCCTCCTCCTCTCCTCGTGGGACAGGTAGGATGAGTGAGACGCGGGCATACAAAACACCAAACTCTGTCAGACGCATCCCAGCAGCCACTTCAACCAAAATCTAATCCCCTGCAGTAAAAGACGGGGAACAAAACTACTGACAAAATGCTGATCTTAGAAAAGGAGAATACAAAAAGCCACTGAGGCACCCAACTGTCAAGGTGTCGCAACGCTCCACATTCAAATCAAGAGAGGTTGATGTTTATTTTGGATTTTCAAAGACATGTTTGTGTGTACAAGTAAATCGCTGCCTGTATTTATCTGTATGTGGCAGTGTGATCCAGTAATTCATTACAGCAGCGCCTTTTCTGGGGTCTGTGGGGTGGAGCTGATAAAGCCTAGCGAAGCCCTGGGCTCTCTAGTGCACCGGCCACCCCCCGCTTCCCCCTCTCCTGGGGCGCACTTTGATAAACTTGGCTGCACACACACACACACACACACACACACACACACACACACACACACACACACACATGAAAAAGAGCAAGGTCATTTCATAGGATGCCAAAAGGAAGCCATGCAAATGCTAATTTACCTAATGTTGAACTATGGAGTGTGGAAGAACATCAGAACATTTTATTACAAAAAGATTTTTTTGTGTGTTACTAACCGCGCATAATGTGAAGAGTAAAATAAAAGCACAATCTTGTCGGTATGCGTTAGTGGCCAGTGGAACCCATCAGATCAATTCGTTGGAAGGAAAGCCAAAAGTAACTTTCTCTGACTTGAAGGTGTCTCTTTCAGTTCAGATGATTTGTTATTGCCACAAGGCGACCGTGTGTTTTTCTTTTAGTGCGTAAGTACATTTTACAGCTGTACTGTAATGAGTTTGTGATTCAGCGGGTTGGCACCAGCTCATTATGACTCAGTCTGCATTAGAAAATCAATCATGCACCTCTTAGCGGGCTGGAGTATACATTTGCTCTCAGGCTTGTGATCTCCATCCCTGCATTCATGTTTTTATGGACTTATTCAAAACAAGTATATTTTTTTACGGAGTAAACAGACAATATAATACTGTATGTCAGGCTAGATATGTGGAAATGGCAGTCTAAGACTACACAGAACAAAATTCATGAAGTGATAATGAAAATGAGACTAGTGCCCCATCTTATCTTAGGGCGTTCCGCTCAGTGTCCTGGCTGTTTGCTGCCATGCTGGTGGTCTACTCACTGTTTTTTGCTTGGAGAGCCAACCTGGACATCAGCAGACCCCTTCTGCTTGGAGTGGTGAGCTATAAGACTTCAACTCTGTTTTACATCCTTTCTAAGTCGAGGTGTTTCTATTGTTTTCATTTACCAGAAGTGGTCTAAAATGAGTGCTTATACATTGAGTTACAATTCAATGTTCAATATATGAGAGAGCTGTGTACAGTAGGCGGTACACACATCTAGAAATACAAGCACCGAAACAGAAGTATATATTGATATTGATCCTGGGTTGGGTCCATTAGTAAACCCAGGACTGGACTGAGAATGAAAACCAACTACACAAACACTGCAGGAAACACTGGTGCATGTGTTTGTCTGTATTCACATGCACGCTCACTTCCTGCAGGTAGAGCGGTTCTGGCTCCAGAGTGATGCTGCAGTGTGTGTGCTGGCAGGCCTCGGCTTGAGCCGGACACACTCTGAGCTGGAGAGGAGGCTGGGCTGTGGGGGGTTGTGGAAGACCACAGGCTGGGTCCTCACCGTGGCTCTGCTGGCACATATGGTGCACACCAATCACAGGTGAGCATGGCACTCAGTCGCAGTAACTAACTTCCTGTTGGGTGTGAACAACAGAAAACGTCTTCACCAACTTGCGACACATCTATTTTGGCTTATTTTCTCACTGTGATCCCCCGATTCAGATATTATTGCAGATTACAGATCTGCGGTTAGCCTAGCCTGTTAGCCTGTTGCTTATTATTCAACTGCCCAGTCAAATAAGAAGACAAAACAAACACAATTAATTAAAAAACAGGTTAACCTTATGTTAGCTGGCTATTTAATAGTTCTAGAACCTGTAATAGGGACAAGGAAGTTAAATTACCGGAAGGTTTTGCTGACATGACTAATAACGTTATATCCCTTTGCACAATTTGTTTATCAGTTACCAATTAGGTAACCCTAGCTGGCGATCCTTCAATTAGCTAATCTCCAATGGGGGATACTAGTTAGATAACTTTGTTTGAATTGACAGTCTAATAATAAGCAACAGGCCAACACGTCTCAGCCATGTGCATCACTTTTTAGTGTCCCTGGAAACAGTTTCCGTTGTCTGTGAGTTTCTTGCAGTGCTTTTTCTAAATGCTGCGCATTTTGGTGTCAAATTAATGTTTTTGTGTGTCGTCAAGTTGGTGAAGATGTTTCCTCATTCGCTTGTGTTGTGTCTATTTGCAGTGCGTTGAGCTCTCAGGCCCACAACACTGTTTGCTCTTGGGTTGTTTCATTTCTAATCAAATGGAGCCAAACAAACAACTGCCCTTAAAAGACCATTTTCTTTTAGGGCTAAGACATGAGACAGTTTTGTACAACAGGAAATGTTGTGATCACAGCACAACAGTGAACTTCACAAACAAATACACACAACATGCTCACACATAACTTTAGTGTGTTAAGATGCTCTTGTTGTAGAGTTTTGTTTGGTTGTCCTGTCAGATTCTGTACAATCTGTGTGCATGCATCTATGGAATCAGTTTCACTTTACAGTATCCTTGTTGCAATAACCACACTAGAGCCAAATGTGTCCTTAGTTTCTTTTACTTCTGATGAGTAAAGTTAAAGTGAAATAAAAACTCTCCTTCTCATTCTAGTTCCTTCTGAAATCCCCTTGCATAAGTTTCCCCTGAGTCAACCTGATTTGTTTCTCCTCTGAGCTTCATACCGCAGGTCTGAACTCCACATGTCAGGTTTCTCTCTGCTCACCCCATGGTAGGGGCTAAAGAGAGGCACGGTTAGCACATAGATTCCACTCACAGAGCTCAGTCTGAGATGTTAGCTGTCCGAGAAGGCAGATTACACCAGCGTAGTGCTGGGGAGTGCCAGACAGCCATCACTGAGCGGCTTTGATCAAGGGGAGAGCATGGCCTGTGCTGTCAGACCCATCACACCTGTCTCCCTACGATTAGATAGGCAGCCAGAACACTGTGCAGAGGGGAAGGGGCGGGGGCACTGACAACTTACCCTCAGAGCACCTTGAAAGCGTACCTACAAACACCCACATACACACAGCTGTACACGTATCACACACTTCTAAACGGGTAAAGGATGCACTCGACACGATTTTTTAAATTCAAGTAAACACAACTTGTGTTTTGATGATGTTATACAGTATGATGGTGTATGTGCTGATAATCCTAAGGGAGTGCGACCAGAGCAGAAACAGTGTGGTCGAGAGGTTCGGCAGGGAGCTTCTGGCCTCCGTCCCGACAGACTCAATCATCCTGACGAGAGGAGATCTGCCTGGAAACTCGCTGCGCTACTTATACTACTGCCAGGGTGTGCGGCCCGATGTACGTCTGGTCGACCAGGAGGTCAGACCTGTGATTCGTCTTCTGTCTTTGTGGAAATGTTCTCATGGATGTTTTGATATTTGATACAAATCTAAAGTAAGAATAGTTCAATTTCAGAACCAAAAATCAACTCAAGTAGTTCAATTAGTAGTTCAGTTAGTATTGCAAACGTAGCGAAAGAAACAGGAATACTTACAGGCCAAGCAGAAGTTAAACATTATTGCATTGTGTTGAAATTTAAGGTTCTTGACAAAATTGCTTCAGTCTCTTTTGGTTGTCGAGTAAGAAAGATAGACTTCTTCAGATAAGGATGATTTCTGTACGTAACAAAAATAAAGGGAGATTTGTGTGGCAAACTATATCTTTGGACAGAATGGCAATTTACCTCGGCTGTATCATAACTGTTTAAAATTCATACAAAATCCGATAAATTACAGCCACACGTCAGGAAGTCTTTTGCAGGCTTTAGTATGTAGTCGTTAGTACATCGTACGTTCGTATATCTCTTCAGCGTCGCAATCATAAAGGGCTTTCGTGAAAACACGAGCCTCCAACTTTAACTTAACTTAAGTAAGAAAAAAACCCTTTGATAACTTCAAATGTGGAGTAAAAGCCACTGAAATAGTCAATAAGCCCTTTTCTTTAAATTAATTGTACCCTGCCAGTCATAGGGATACAAATAGTTTAACAGAGTTGGTGGTACTCTTTCTTCACTCTAGATGATGACATATGCTTGGTATGTGGCCAAGCTGGCGCAACACCACCCTGGGGTGCACTTTCCTGGCCGCTGGTGGGACCCAGTCCACCCCGAGAAGAGAGACACCTTCAGCCTGGAGCAGTTTCTGTCCCACAACACACAGTGAGTCACTGAGTCACCGGGAGAGAGCCGAGAGACAATGAAAGGGTGAACAGATGAATAGAAGAGTGTAAAATGGAGAGAGAGTGAATTGGGAGGGCAACAATGGCCCAAATGAACAAGTGGGTGATCTAATGAGGGAGAGATCAGTGGGATGAGTGCAAGGAGAAGATAAATCCGTAGAACTGTTGAGGCCGTAAAAGGAGTTTGATGAACTACAGAAGTCGACTAATCTACTTGATTTGGTTAAAACAGTCTCTGGTGGACTCATTGCTGCTCCCTGCTCTCATCACTCACTACTCCAAGAGGAATTTAGACACAGAAACTGTCTGGAGACCTGTTAATACCAAGCCCACCAGGGGGCAGTGTTTGCCAGGCCAACATGCCAGTCTCTCAGCGGGGCAACACTGACCTGTTGGATTAACCCTCAAGGCCCGAGTCTCTGGTGACTGGAGGGAAGCTAGAACGTGTTGTGATGTGAGGAAAGGTTTGTCTACATGGTGTTTCTCTGTCTCGGCCTCAGTGACCTGGGGAAAGAGGGGTGTTTACATGGATAATAAAAGAGGAAGTGAGAAAACCTCTTTCCGATGTTTTTCTGCAGGAGACACGTGTTTGCCTGCATCGGGCTACCTGAAGGAGACCCAAGCTGGGAACATAGCTTCTCTCGTTGGCCCCTGGGTGTGTGTGACTACTTGGTGCCAGTTCAGAGGCAGTTTCACCCTGAGAGGTGGGCCCAGCGAACTCGCACCATCTACAACTGGAGTGAGCCACACAACAGGTGCATACATGAATATACACAATCATTAACATCTCCCCACATGTAAGGGTTTAACACCTAATCTGAGTTTTCTCTTTTTCACTCTCTTAAGCCTCTTAAGTAGCTTTAAGGTTGAAAAAAATCATCCTATTCCACACTGTTAGACATTAATATATGTACCCTGTATCAACCTGTTCCTCCTCTCCATTGAAGCTATATGATAACACTGAGTGAAATATTCAAACCCAAAAGTCCATGTTTTTTACAGCAGCATCCAGTGGAAATATTCTCCGTCTTGTGCATCATTTTCTACACCTCTAAAGTTCAGCCTGACATATTTATCTCTGAAAACGTTGGGATCTCGTCTAGACTTTCTGCAGGTTTGAACACTGTTTAGCTCCACAGTATGAGTTCGTAAAGACTGGCCCAGTAGCAAGTCAGTTGGTTTAAGAGGATGTCATTTCCAGGAAAAACTAGAAGAATCCTCGTGCATATTGTTTAAATAACTCACGATTGTTCAATGAAACTAGAAATATTCCCTCAGAAAGATGATAAACCCCAACTAATGAGTCCTCACCGCGTATTTCATCGCCAACACCTCCTTCCTTGCCCCCTCGTCTCTCTGTGGTCTCCTCAATCGGCCTTCCAAAGACTCCACAGAGCTCGCCTCAGTGAGGCTGTCCTCTGTTCTCCATGCCTGTGATCCAGGTCTTTGTCAATTCAACCAGAGCAAGACATTAGCCCCTCAGCATTCTGAAACGAGACTGGAGATGAAAAATAATGAGTTTCTCATTGCATTTTGTCAATATCTGTGTCAAAAGTGGAATTAGTCAAAGCTCCATATTCTGCTGCTGTTGCCAGCAGCCCTTCATTCACTCAGATATCCACGACTGAATACTGTGACATTATTTCCCGCACCCTCACGACAAGCGTGTCCGCCGATGCCCACAAGCCAAATATTAGCTCGGGAACCCTGCTAAAATATTCTTTTGAAGAAGAGGTCAAGTGTTTACAGTCAACAAAGTGAAACAGGGAGACGTGGTTTTACTCCATGTCTAATGTTGCTCGCTGGTATTGTTGCTCAGTCATTTAATGTTTATGCAGCAAAGATTGATATTTAGTGTATCAAAACCTGCACAGTCGAGTGGAACAATATATTCACATAAATAATCATTTATAGTTAGTGGAACTGTGCACAAGCCAGAAGCTGTTTACATATAAAAAAATATATTTCTTTCACGTGTGAGCAGCTTCCATCCCGCGTCCTGGGAGTGTGTCGCTAATGAGGAGATGTGGCAAGCCAGGTACAGTCAACTTTTTTTTACATTGGTTTCATCTTTAAAGAGTTTGTATACTTTAGTGTGCAGATAAAAAGCTGCGTCACGATGCATACTAGCCCGCTAGAGCATCTCCATAAACCAGTCTTGTGCGGTAGAGCATCTACATGTACATTCTATTTGGTGGCGGCATCTACATAAATCACTCTATTGGAGTGGTGCGTCTGTGAGTGTGGATCTGCATGGCTCATCCATCCAGCACTTAGCCCTGAGCCCAGCGTGCTTTGTTTCAGGATGAAGACGGCTTTCTTTCTGTTTGACCTGGCAGAAAGGATGCAGGGAGAGGGGAAAGCTCGCCTGTTTGAGCTGTCTTACACCGTGAGTCTGACCTCAGCAAACACGCAACAACACTCTCCTTTACCAGAACGGGGCAGATTTAAGTGCCACACAAGGCAAAGTATATAATATTCAGGGGCTTTTTTTTTGTTTTTTGATGTAACATCTGTTGTCTGTGTGTCTGTGTGTTTGCTGGGCAGCTGTATAAGGAGATTGTGGAGGCCCACTCAGACTACCCTCCAAACTGGGACAAGAACTTGGCTCTGGCCTGCGAGAGGCTGCTACGATCGGGTCACCGGGGCTACAGTCCAGACAGCCTGCTGACCTGCAGCACCAAGCACTTTAGTCTCTACTTGGAGAAGGAACCCACAGATCCCCAGACACCTGCCATACGCTCTGCCATTACCGACCTGCTCAAAGAGAGGGACGAGCTCCGCCAGAGTTGGAGGCAAACCCCATAACAAGACCCAGAGAGACCGACATAGAGCCGGCCCACAGAGTGTGCCACGAGCCCAGCTGACGTGCAAGGCACTGGGGACGAAGTCTGAGCCAATGTACCTTTTCTCATGGTTTGAAGGTGGTGCTCCAAAAGACTGGAATGATGTTTAGTTCAAGTTTTGGCCAAATTGGACTTATGAGTTGGGAGTTGGAGTGAATGGTGATGCAGACGTACTGGGACTTAGATATCAAGCAGAACTCTGCACAAAGGACAGACAACTACCACTCGGCAATGCTTCATTTGATCAACGTTTACAGTTGACCAGGGACAGAGCTTGACTTCAGGAAGCCTCGACTGACCCCAATCAAACTGTGCACGCTCCCCTTAAAATCACCCATTCGATTGCTTTATCGTTATATATCTCGTTCTTTTTTTCTGTCCTCTTCTGCTCTCACAGCTTTTAACGCGCTGATTATTTTTGCCTTCCGCCACTGCTCTACTTCTCTTTTTCTCACATTAGGATGGCAAGGCCGAGATTGAGGGAAAACCAATTTGGGGGCAGAAATGGGGGATTAGAGCGACTGTTTAATCTAGGACAGACTTGTGCTGTACCACACAGACCTCACTCCGCATAACCAGCACTACCTACCCACCCACCCACCCCTCTATCCTCACATCAGTCTATCTTAGATGGTCCTTTAAATGTTTAGAAACTAATGGATTCGATGGGTGTTTTTTGTCCTCTCTTGCTTCCTAACGTGTAATCCCTCATGGATTTATATGAAATGTGAAATGTCACAATGCCAGGGACCCTTTTAGAGGTGCATTTCTGTGTGTTGATTTGTGTTTGCATGTTGATGTGTGTGTGTGTGAACACGCTTAAATCTCCACCCAAGCCTTTTCCCTGCCGGAACTGCATATAAACATAGTCGATAAACTGATCGGCACACTGAAAGGCAAATTACTTTGATCATCATACAAGCGCAAAATCATGCAAACTCTAGGGACACACGCAAGACCATCAGCCCATCAGCCCCCCCCCAACTCATGAGACTGTTAGCCCTGTGAAGGTTGTTGGAGGAACAATGTAGCACGGTAACAAAGCGAGTGGACCAGAGTCACATGTCTTTGGAATGTTCAGGGTCCAAGCCCTCAGTTCCACACTGTTTTTGTAAATGCTGGTGCTGAACCTTTTGGCCCTTGAAATGTGTTGCACAGAGGTGAAACCAGTCCTTTGCTATGAGGTTCATAAAACACTGCTGGAGGAGCCGGCTGTTTGAAACACCACTAGAAGGCGTAGGACAGTATAAAGTACATGTGTAGTTTCCTCAGAATGTAATCTTCCCTCTCTGTTCGCAGGCCTGGTTAGCGGCTGTCAGCTGGCTGGATGATGAGATTCGACCTGCTGTAGCACAGATGGTTTGGTTTCTCGTAGAAAGAAGGAAATCTGTCACTCTGCTTTTCTACAAATTCAAATATTTCAATAAAGATTCTGTTTGTTTTATTACGTTTTTGACTACTTTTTCCACGGTAGACGAGGCCTAATGTATATCAATATTGATTATATTTTTCATATTGTTTTTACATTCCAAACCGTTGCCGTCTCTTGCCTCCTGCCCTCCTGTTATTTTTACTTTACTTTCTTCCTCTCCTCGCCTGTTTTATCCCTCTCTTGTCTCCCACCCTCTCATCCCCTCTCACCCTGTCTTTCCCTAACCCCTCTGTTCCTCTCCTCTCTCCTGTCTCTGAGAGTCAGTTGCCCACCCTAAATCAGCAAGCTGCCGAGGATTGTGGGAACCCATGGAATCGCCGTGACCAGGGATGCAGGCAGGGAGCCACGGCAACGCTGGAATGTGGGGCGTCTGAGGAGATAAGAGCTGTGAGCCCAGCCAGCGAGAGGGGAGGGATGCAGCGAGAGAGGAGCAAGAGAGCGGGGGGAGGACGAGGCAGAGTGAGGAGGGTGAGACGGAAACAGGGAGTGCAGCAAGTCTGTGAATGGAGAGACAGAAAACACAACACCATAAACAGCCCAGAGAGCAAGACAGAGTGAGACAGAGAAAGCGGGGCGGAGGACTTAGGGGGGCACACACTGGAGATGGGAAGCCAGCCTTATTCCTCTTTGCATTTCATTTACATCCCTGGCCGTATCGACCAATCGGATTGGGAGCAAAGCCCAGGGCTTAGGAGGGGAATAAAAAGACAAAATGCCTTTGCTGCTCTCATCCCTCCCTGATAATACCCCTTCTGTTTTTCTTTTCTCTTTTTCTCCCGTCTATAAGTAGATACTGTCCGAAATGCCAGCGGAAAAGCGACACCTCCGCTTGCTGTGTATCTCAGATAGACCGAGCGGGAGCAGGGGCTGAAAAGACAGCTTTAGCAACTGGGCCTATCTCCTCTCCTCTCCCTGGCTGGATGGAGGCTTGGAGTGGAGGAAGGCGGAGGGCTGGGGTGTGTTGGTTAGTGTTTGGGAAGAGAATAGAGGGTGTGAGAGGCATGATATACTCAGCTGGCCACAGATTTTGCAGAATCTTGCACTCTGAAAAACTTTGCCTGCAGATCCCTTTCCTAAGCAGGAGAAACCTGTTTCAAGGATGTTTACGAGGTGCCACCCATCTTTGTGAAGGTTGCCAGTGCCTGCTACCAAACTCCACACACATTTTTAGCCGTGGATTGTTGTTATTCTAGTGCACTAAGTTGCAGGTTTATCCGAAACTCTTGTCAGTTGGTTAACTGCAATGTGTTAGATACCAGTCGATTTTCAATACAGTGGAACCTTAACTGTCACTTGACATACTTAAAGTTGTTGTTTTGGCTACATTAAATATTTTCCTATGGACTCAGGGATGTGTATTGGGTAGAATTAGGCCTATTAACGCCGGTCTGTGTTGACATGTCATGATTGACTTGTCTCAGGTTTTTGTTTGCTATCACTCTTGATGTGTGTGTTTCTCAGTGTGTGGTAGCCACCGTTTGTATGTCAGGTACAGTATGTTTGCAGGTTTCCTGAGTTTATTTGTCCAGGTGTTTGTAGTGCTCTCCATTGTGTTCCCTGTATTTGAGTTGTTATGTGTCTATTGTGCCTACATGGACGAAGTATTTTTGTTGTTTCTTTCCGGTCTTTAAAGGACTCTGTTATTGTCTTTGTGCTCACGTCTTTGTGTCGGAGCACCCAGACTATTGTACTGCCACTGCAGTGCTGGCATCGCTGCTGATATAGAGCTTATTGAAAGTGATTGTTGTTGCACAGATGTGAGTTCATCTCAATAGGGGTCTGAAGCAAAGCATTCAGAAATGGAGAGGGTCCTCTACCTGCCTCCACCAGACGCATGTGAGAGATAAGGTCACTTTAGGACCCTGTGTGGACCCGCTCCACCTTCATAGCATCCTCATCCTACTCAGACCACACAACCTCACCCCTCTAGTAAAACAAACCAAACAATAGAGGCAGATATGTGAGGGATTAGAGGTCAGAGGGTTGGGGAATGCAACATCTCCCTTTCCAGGATCAATCTTCAACCGCTTGGTAATCTCTGGCCCCAGGACCCCACATACCTCCAGTGGACTCTCTGGCTGAGAGCTGGCATTGCCCGGCTGTGTGAGCTGGTACTCCTGCTGGATGTGGGGATGCTGATAGGGGAGAGAGAGGGGGGGGGGGGGGGGTTATAAAGCTGATAGTGTGGATGGATAGAAGAGCAGAGGGATGAGTAACAAAGGGGACTCACTTTATATCTAGACCTCACCTAAATCCTCACCGATAGATGTGTAAATGTGTGTGTCTGTGTACTTTGTGTGCACACGTTGGTAAAGTTTGTTTTAATCTGTAAATGTGAAATAACTTTGAGTTCTTCAGAGCAAACTGAATATTATCCCCAAGTTCCCGTTGTTATCTTGTGTACACACATTTGTTTATTTGATACAGCCCCTCTCCACTACAGCACTTCTGTATATCAAATACAGCAGTGCAGAGCGCAATTGAAAATGGCTACCGTGAAGAAAGGTCTCTCTCTGCCTTTGACTGCGAAGAGGCAGAAAAAGCCCCATTCTCCGCTCCCTTCTTAGATCTATTTAAATAATTGAGGAGTAAACTGACAAATTAGGCACCTTTATGGACGCCCCTGGGCTCTCTCTGGGGTCCTTCAGTTTCCCCAATACAAGAGAGTGCCACCAGCCACAGGATAATATCTCGTGTGTGCTTTGAGAGGGGGGGGGGAGGGAAGCAGGGTAGTGGGCCAGGAGGGGTTTCGCCAATCAAGCGGGCCACACTTCCTCCCCCAGGTTCTAATTTTGTGCCACATTAAAGAGCTCGGCCTCCATTTAGGACACAGAGAGGCATTTTCATAATTTGCCGGGTCTCTCGACTAGCTCGGGGTGCCTTTTTTCCCCTGTCTCTCTCTCCTCGCTCTCCCTCTCACTCCGTGTCTGAATGGAAGGCCTCGGGAGGAAGAGGGGTAATTCATTCGCCTCCTTTCAACCAACCGGATTCAGTTCTGCATAATGTTGCTGCTAGGTGTATATTGCAGCTAATATCTATCTCTTTAATAATTCTCTATTAGACCTGAATATTATTTGCCGTATAAAAGCTAACACTGCCCATTGTCAGCTATACAAAAATGTTGTCATTCACGTTTTGTTGATACATTAAGGGTAAATTATATGCCTCTATTTAGCGTTTTCAGTTGAGGACTATGGTGTGTCTAATCTGTGACCAGGCAGCAATACAGCCGTGATGCTTGCATCGATAAGATCTGTGATGTAGTAGACATACAGTACATAATCTAGGTTAAGGTTGTTCATTTTCTCTGGCTGACACCATCCATTCATGCGCTGCAGTATGCGTAAGCATTGATTTATATGTGATTGGTCACATAATTCACAGTCTCAGGGGGCATTCCATCGCTGACAGACAAGCTAATCTAAAATCCCCCAATTTACAAATGAAAATCCCACCATCCAATTGAGCTAATGGAGCGACTTGAATGGGATAATAAGATGTGGTGTAATACTGTGTAAAAAGCCTGTAATGTTGTGTTGGTGTAAGAGCCTGTGTGACTGGATGTTTGACTGTTTGCAGTGATTACAGGGGCCTGCGGGCCTGGCGGCGGCTCCGTGGCTGGGACAGGGCGCTTCTCCCTGGGTAAGGAGATACGCCTGTCTCCCCCCCCTTCTGCCGGAGCTACAGGGACCAGTATGTCAGGAGGGAGAGTGCTCCCTGTGAGCTCCCTCTCTCTCTGTCTCTGTGTCTCTTCCTGTCTGTCTCTCTCCCTCTCGTTCCCGGTCTCGCTGTGTCTGTACTGTTGCAGTGCTTGCAGATGTGCACAAACAAGGGAGGATTAAAGCAAAACGAATCTAAACAGACAAATGGAATTAGAGTGATGGGTGTCGGTGGGCTGGTTCACAGTGATAAACATAATGATGCTCTGTATGTGTGCATGTGAGTGTGTTCCTGTGTCTAGGGGATTATCAGTGGTTAGGTGTGTGGTGTGTATGGCTGGGTGACTGCTTCTGGGTGTCTTTCTGTGTTTGCCTATCTGTCTGTGTTTTTGTAATTATGTGTGTGTATATTTACTCGGCCTCTACTTGTGTGTGTGATAAATGTGTTATTCTACATTGCCTCACAAAAACAAGTCTCTGTGCCCTCTGCATGTGCGTGGATACGTGTCTCTGTGTTATCCTGTTGGTTGGGGTCACATCTCCTTCTTGTCTTTCACAGTGTTTGTTTATATTTGTGTACTGGAGCTGTTGCCGACGCCTGTATGTCTCTACTGGACATCCAAACTCTTCACCCAATATTGACGCATGCCTAGAAAGATGAGAGACGTGTTTGTGGACTATGAAGGTCTCATAAACTAATCTCGCATATAGTGCCCTGCAGTTTATGTGCTGATGTGGTGTGCAGGCTTGTTTTCTTGTGACGGGGGGTCTGTGTGTTTTTGCGCTGAGGAGGTCATGAGTGTGGACAAGCCAGCAGGGGGGCAGTGATCAACAGACTGGGGCTCCCCTGCTGAGGGGCTCTGGGATTAGGGCTAAACCCTGCCCTGCCAGATGGGCACAACACAAACTCAGCATCGCACACCAGCACCGGCACCTTCTTCTGTGGAAAGCAGGCGACTGGAACCAGGGTGATACTCACTGGTGCGCTTCTCCAATGACTCGGAAGTCAATTACAGTACATTGAAATGGTCACAATAGATTATATTAAATTTGAAAGAAATACCTAATTGTTGCATTTAAAGAATATCCCTTCTTTAGAATTACTATGTCTTAGTTTCTTGTATAGATTGGTTACGTGTGTTCATAGCAGCCATTTTTGTAAATGTGTCATCGGTCATCTCTTCACAGGACCACTCAGAATGGCGGCAGCAGAAACGACTGAGATGAGGTATACTCTTCAAAGTGTCAGCTAGTGGACATCATGGCCAGTCAGCAGGTTCAAGGGTATCGGAAATGAAACTTACAGGTTGTTTTGATGTGCTGTATTTCAGAGCCACAGGCAACACTGAAATTATAGTGTGTGTGTGTGTGTGTGTGTGTGTGTGTGTGTGTGTGTGTGTGTGCAGGTATATGTGTGTGAGAGGGTAGATTGGTGGCTCAGGAATCAGCAGTGCAGTGTGTTGATTGCTTCCTGCTCGACTTTTAAAGCACACAACCGGCACTAAATAGTCTCCAGTTCAGTTCAAGAGTCACTAGATTTGTGTGTTTATTTCTGAGGTTATTCCTGCATACATTTATGATCTCTGGAAGACACTCTTCTTTAATCGTGTTTAATCACACTTCATTTACTATTACAGGAGCATAAACTGGGATTTTATGATTGCAAGCAGGTCTAATTCACAATGGTATCAGTTGCAGGATACTGTTTCAGGTTAGCTTTAATGTTAACTAAACAACGGCTCTAAAAGCCCTGATAGCATCCCTACAGAGGCTGTGCTGCTTCATGTACCTAAAATAAGTGGATTAAACGAGCCAATCAACATTTCCAGGATTAAAGTGCAATTCTCTGGCTAGCAGGCCTATTTGACAAAAACGTGTGCGTGGTAACATTCAGTAGTGTGCAACGTCAACCTGCCGTGAGTCTTTGTGATACTACCCCACCTGGATCTGTTATCCACGGGTTCCCCAGCATGACTTAGGAAATCGTCTCTGTATTAGTAGAAAGCAGATTACATGAGCAAAGTGTACAAACAAATACAAGATTACAGGCTGCGAACATGTTTCAGTCTAATGCCCTTTCAACAAGCTGTGCTCCGCACAATGCTTTTCTCTCCCTAAGCTAAATTTGTATTTCCCCTCTGATGTGAAGGCCTGCTGGCCAGCCATGTCTTCCACCAAGAGCACAACCTCTGTAATGACAGTGTTCCACACGGCTGGCCTGTCTCCTCCGCTGGTATTAGTTAGGCTTTGGAGTTCAAGTGACTACGGGGTTTAAACACAGATTCTTTTTTCTTAAAGGGGGGGAAGAAAGACTCGCTGTTGTTCTTGAAAAGCTGTGTTTATCCAGGATTAGAGACACCAACATGTTAATAATTGTTTCTCACAGAACTGCAAAGAAGCACTTTCCTGTAATCCCCTAATCAGGCATTACACCTCTGAGCGAAGCCACAACGCAGGCGCGTGGTGTCAGTGACGCAGCACGCCCACACTGTGTGATGCGCCCGCGTCTTCTCCAACCCCACGCCCACCACGATGTACAAAAGCACCTGCTCTAATCGCTTCCTTTTGAATCTGCTTTCCTGTATCCACTGCATCCATTTACTAAAGATCTATTGAGACAGTCATATTTATTTCTGTATAGTGCTGTTTTTCCGTGATGGATCTGCTGTGAATATTAGAACAGATGCATACAATTTGGCATGCACATATGTGACATTATTTTTCAGTTTAATAAGAGGTGATGTTTCAACACTTGACGTGTGCAATGGTAGATAAGGTGTTTCTGCTCACCCTGTTTATAACTTCTTGTACTCCAGAAGAGGTGTAAAGCATTGGCAGCCTTAATTAAGCGTTTCCTTTCCCCTTTAGGGTCATTTTGCTTTGGATGATGATATCAAGGCCGATCGGTGCTCTCTTTCAGGGTAAAAAAAGCACAATATTACCCTCGGACCAGTTTGAAAGTAATTTCTCCACCCTGCACATATGAAGGGGTGGAATGTCTGACCTCTTCTGATGCTGCCACGGTCACATAGTGTGCTAGTGGTCGGTCAGCATGTCAGTACAGTGGCACAGGGTCAGACACGAGGCCACTGTACATGCTGAGATGATGACAGGGCTGAGGCTACACCGGGAGTGTGAGGGCACGTCACACAGGCAGTCAACATGGGAGCTACTCGTTAACTTTAATAAGTCTGGTTCCAAGAAAAAAATCTGTAATCAGCAGGAGCTTTGTTTTACTTTACATTTATTAACAAAATATTTTCACACCATCTGTCTGGAAGACGTAGGACGAAGATGAATTATCAACATGAGGGTTTTTTTCCTTGCAATGCGTTAGTGTGCACGATTGTTTGGTGTTGCCTTCCTGCTTCACACAGATGCTTGTTTGTCCACATATTTGCTTGTTCAAACCATGCGCCCCAACCACGTGAGGCGTTTCAGTCTTTTCATTTTCACATTCAGCCTCTTCTTTCTGTTAGTGTTGAATGTTTGTTTGTTGTGTCCCTGGTCGCTGCCCCCTGTCTCCTTGCAGGGCCTGGTTGGAGAGTGCGAGGTGGGGATCGGCAGGGATTAACCTGGGGAATTTAATTAGTGGAGCTGTCGTCCCTGCCCTTAACATTTCAATCTCCGTGGGCTGGCTGGCGGTGCTGGAGCTGGACCTGGGATGGCTAGCTGCTGGGGTGGGAGGGAAGGAGGTGGGGAGGGAGGACGGGGGGGGTTGATGTTGGGTGCAGAGGAAGGACACGCGTTTGACAAACAGATTAGTCTAGCTCCCTGGTGCAGTGTTCCTGGTGGGGGAGGTGATGGAGAAGGATGGAGTAGAGAAGGACTGAAAAGGCATGAAGACTGCGTGTCTTTTGGCCTAAACACATTATTATAACTCTACATCATGATTTTCTTTTTAATCGTAATAACAAGCTATGGCCATGAGAGGGAGCACATCGTTTAATTTTTTAATTTTTTTAAATCACTTAGATTCAGTAGCTAATGCTGATAGCTAAAATTTAGGTCTTTAGAATACATTATTTATTAAAATAACATATGATACCTTTTTGGTATTGTGGAGAAACTGTTTTCTGCACAATATTTTTGGTTAAACTTGTGTTTATTAGAATCCCCAAGACTCATTTCCAAATGTACACCAAAAAACTAATTTTAAAACATTTGTTTTTAGGCCAAAGCATGTTGTAAATTGTATTTCCTTTTCAGTAACTATCGAGAAAATATTAAATTTTGTTATCATTTTGGCCGCAATAATGTTAATATCTTATTAATTTGTCCATCTAACAACGGCCGTCTTGTTGGCCCAGCGGTGGTGTTGGTGAGCAGTAGAAGGGGGTAGCCAGTGTGAGCTTGGGGGTAATCACTACTCAATCCAAAGCCACACTGTTGCATTGTAATCCTGATGCTAAACTCCCCATTAACCCATCTGGGACCCGACAACAGCCCACCCCCCC
>NW_022280037.1:3516711-3538196 GCF_004355925.1 Anarrhichthys ocellatus | reverse complement strand
CCCCCCCCCCCCCCCCCCCCCCCCCCCCCCCACCTGCCCCGCAAACACACACACTCGACTGTGGCTGTATGTTAAAGTGCTGTCTGTCCTGTTAGCGCCTGCTAGGGGGGGTCATGTCCAGCAAATTAAAAAAGCTGCTGTAGGAATTTCGCCAAGTCCCACAGGAGCGACCAGCACCCGTCCCTCTTCCAGCGCTGACCCACTGGTCACTGGTGAATCCCCTGTTTGTATTCCACACACACCCCGGCTCTGGGGAGCGCTCCCAGAAGCCTCCTGTGGGACTGCTGATAATTTAAGTCAAACATTATGTCCGCGCTTGTTTGACACCCATTTAAAGCTTTTCAATCACATGTGTTTGCTACAGTCCATTGCCCAGCCGTGGAGTGCTATCCATGTCACACCCTTTCAAAGACCTAATCAATTTTGTTTGATCAGGTTCCTCATGTCAAAACAATTGATTTTTCTTTTGGAATCCAATTGGTGGACTTATAATTCAGAGTAGGTTAGATGTCCATTTTTGTTTTTTTCAACAACGAAGCCAACAGTGGATTTATAAACCTGACTCCCCTCCCCCGGTGTGCCTCCCCATATCTTCCCAGCATGCCCCTCCTGGTGCATGGCCGGCCAGTGTCAGTGTGCCACTAATTAAGGGACTCTTGGAGAGCTATGGAGCACACTCATTAACGAACTGTAGCATCCTTACTGTCCGGTGAGAGAAGAGGGGAGGGAGGGCGTATTGGGTTTAATGCTCTGCTGGCCTCGTGGCCAGAAGGTCAGGGGGGGACCCACTGAGATGAAAAGTAAAGCTGGCAAATTAATATTTTTCCTGTTGGTTTTCAAAAATTATGTTGGGTTATTTGAAGTGTTTAGAGTTTGTTTTGGTTTGTTTTAAAAATAATTACAGGAATTATTCTTTTTTATGACCATTGCAAAGTTGCTCTATAGCAGTCATGTATTCCCCCCCCCCGGCCCATACAAAAAAAACAACTGCTCCAACTGTCCCCCTCCCTGCCACTTGTTTATTCCATTTTCATGGAAATGCAAAACAAAACAAATGGCTGTGTTTGTCTTTATGAAAGTAGGCCAAACAACCGCTGACAAACAAGAGGGGGAGTTGTAGGTCAGGGCGCCACAAGCCATGTGTAACCGTGCCTGACGAGAGAGCATGACACGATGTAGTAAGCCTCAATAGACACAATAACATACAAACAGGCCTGCCAGAATGATGTAACATCGTCTAGACCAAACAAAAACACACGCGTGAATAAATCAGTTTTCAGAGGCGGCATACAGGCAGTGGACAAAATAACAGGAACATTACATGAATGACTTAAAACAGTTACAAACGCAGTTATTAAGACAAATATACCTCAACTGACTGCTGCTGATATGTCTGTTTTTAAGAGGTCTAATAATTAAGATTTTATAAGAAAGATTTTGAAGCAACGTCAGTCAGAAATCCAAACAGGTCAAATAGGATTGATTGAAACGTCGCTCCCCACTGGAGTTCATTAATCACACGGCAGCACAGTCACTGAAGGGAGCAGCTAATCATTGCTTGTTTGAACTACCGGTCGTAGAAATGTCTGCCTTCTCTCAAAACAGTACATTTGAAAGACCAAATAGCAATGTTTACAGAAATCATGACCGGGTTACTCAAAGTAATCCACAAACCTTACTGTGAGAAAGAAAATAGTTCCTACATGAAACTTCTCACAGCAAGGTCTGTTGATCATCTTGAGAAATCCGGGTCAAAGTTTTTCAGTTTTTAGCGCTTTTAGCACCAAGAGTCTAGTACCATATACTCCCATTATATTTGAGAGAAGGTAGATATCTATATGATCGATATCTCCAAAACTAGGCAACGCAAAACCAAAACAGTCTACAGGTGAAGGGATAAATATGCATTTTTGTTTTTGGGGTAAACCTTCCCTTTAACCTCCATTACAGAGGCCACTATACGTATAAGGAAGTTAATGTTTTGACCTGCTTTGTAAATTGTAAATATTCAACTACAGATATGGATCGGCTTGATGTTCCTTAACATTTATCAATGGAGTTCTGAAGATATTTTTAGGGCTTTTACTCTTGACACATTACAATTGCTCTCAAGTTCACCATCCTTCACTATAAGGGACCGACAACGAATTTTGAATACTGAATAGCATTCTTCTTGCACGTTAAAACCAGTTAAAAGCAGACAATATGAAGCGTAAGTTGGCAAGTACTCCAATATGAATTTCATTAGCAGCAGAAGTTGACCTGTTATTAGTTGGACCACAATGTATTCAATTGTAGACCTAATTTAATTATAATAGATGCACTTGTTTTTAAGTGCCCCCCTATTGCCTATCTCTCTCTCTCTCTCTCTCATACAAACACAAAAATGAACACACACATCATATTCTTTGTCTCCTGCCCCCTCGTCTGGCATAAGACCTCAGGTTAGACACACACACACAACAGATGCCCCCTGACGCTCACTCACATAAAGCGGGCACGTGATCGACGGCCCCGAGTCCACAGGCCTGCCAGCCTCATGGCATTGTGTTCCCCTTGGTCAGGCAGCCGGCCTCCCTAAATACCCTTTTGTCTTGGGCGGGATAACAACGCAGTGGCCAAGCCGCTGGTGTGGCACGCGCACAGCCACACATCCCCCTGGTCTGTGACCCAAACAGGTGGATAGGAGGGAAGGCTGGTTGTGGCGGGTGGACGAAGAGGGAGTGGGGAGGAGGGGGAGGGGAGAGAAGAGGTTGCATCTGTCCCCACACTCAACGTCTCCCTGGGTCAGCCACTGCCCCATATGCTCTAAGGAGAGAGGGAGGCACGCATGCAAACCCAGACTAACAGGTGGAGGGGGAAAAGGGGGATTAAGAGGTAAAAAACTGATCAGAGGAGGATAGAGGGGTTTTGAAACTATCAAATTAGCCGTATAAGAAGAAAGGAGATTTGGCTATCACCTGGAAGATTTCACTTAGAGGAGCTTCTCAACCCTTATTAAGCCATATTAAATGTTTGGCCTGCATTATGGGAGGCACTTTTTGTCTTTGCCTAACGACCATATTGTCTCTCTCACCCTAGAGTGTCATCTCTTAAACAGGCAACTGTTGCTGTGTTTGTGTTCAGGCAATCTGCTCTGTTTTAGTAGTAGCCTCATATTGAGCTGTGTTTTAAGCAGTTTCTCCCTGAGCTGTAGCTATTGTATGTGTGCTGTGTGTGTGTGCAGTAGACCAATGGCAAAACAACATTCACATATGGTAGTTTTTATGACAACGATTCGTAGTTGTGCCTCTAACCTCTAACAAAGCAGTTGAAGCCGAATAGGGTTTATAAAGATACTTTTTCAGTTGTGAGCAGCACGGTGAATGTGGAGCAGAATAGACCTTTTTCCACAGCCGACATTTTGACTTGTCACAGTAGGGAAACAGAAAATGTACCAGTGGCTCAGCTCCATCAAGTGTCCCAGTAAGCCATGCCAGTGAGCCAACATACACAATACCAGAACCCTGGAACCAGCTCACCGAAAAGGAGAGCGGTTGTTTTTTAATGTTATCAATTACACCTGCGCTTTTCCTGCTATGACATGCCAAGATGTCTGCCATGAAAAAGGCCTACATTCATGCCTTTATTTTCCAACGCTGTAGCTGTCCCTGGTCCATAATGCACGCTCATTCTAACTGGGGTTTTGAGTACAGTATTTACATCATGTGTTCACACTGGGAAAGTAAGAACATCTAGTATATTCAAAGATGTAGGCGTGCATGCTGTGTTGGCTTGAATTTGGGGTTTTACAGTGGTTTATGTGCTGCTGGTAGGAAAGTGTCTCAGTCTTGTGGATGTGATGTTTCTAGAAGTTGAACTATGTTATGAACTTGCGCGATGGAGACGGCTGCTTTCATGTATTCGAGGCACGTTGGATGAAGGCATGTGGGCTGTGAATTCAAAAGGCTTAGCTTCTGTGCAATGACACTGGAACAGTTCATTGATGTATAACACTCAATGAAACATTGAAATAAACAAAGAAGAGATTGTGCCTTTTAGGCTGATTTGACTTTCCTCCCTCTGCACTGAAGTCTAACTGTCCATCTAGGTGTGTGTGTGTGTGTGTGTGTGTGTGTGTGTGTGTGTGGGGGGGGGGGGGTCTCAAAGCTCTAATCTGTTGGATGTAGCTAATTAATTGTTGGTTCTTCCTATAGGCCCACTGTCTCACAAGAGACTAGTGTTTGCAGGAGATTAAGAGATCGAGTGTTAGTTAGAAAGGTGTGAATTATCAGTGAGGCCTCATCACATGCACCTGTGTTAATTGTTCTAATGAGGAGTCTTGTGGGCTCAGCGGCCTATGAGGAGGAGAAAAGTGGGTCTTTCACAGGTAACTACAGACTCATGTCTTAAGAGAAGCAGAGGTACCTCATGCACTGATATATAGTCTAAACATGTTAAATGGAAATTAAAGATTATTGTTGTGTTGTGTTTCTGGAAATGGTAAATTACACTGAGAGAAGTCTTGGCTTTTATGAATGAATTCATGGGGCCAGGGATTATGAGTAAATGATATTATTGTTCTACTTTTTCTCTTTGGAGATACACTGTAGCTGTTTTTGAAATAGCGTGTAGCCTGTGGTAATAATACTGGCAGGATGGTGAGAAATTGGCTCCGTTCACCATGAAGTCATTAAATTTGTAAGCCATTTGTGATCAAAAGGTGTGTTTGAGGCCATTAACTATAGAGTTTGATCATGGCTTCCATGCAATGTCAAATGTCAGCTGTTCCTGCGATTTCCCCCGATTTCCGTTGAAAGTAAGTATTAAACCAGAAGAGAATATCAAAAGTGCAATACATAAATGTTGTTAAATACCAGTACTGGCATTTATTATATACTGTATTGTTGCTGATTCACATTTGATGCTCAAAATCCTCAATGTGCTTCAATTTTAAGTGGGATTACAGGCGGTTACGTCCATCAGCTTTTGGGCTCCGGCAACACGCCTTGATCGTGTACGTTTGATGGACTGTACCGTGCAGAAATTAAAACGACTTAAAGATTCATTCTCTACCTGGTAGCAGCAGCTTGAAAAAAAGAAAATATATAGCTTCAAGAAGTGAAATCTTCTTTAGGTCTCCCTCCATCCACCGAGCAAAACCACGAGATGTGAAACCAAACATACTGAGCCTGACATTTTGTTGAGGATTTCTATGTCAACATGTATATTTTGAGTTGTAAATTCCAGATATTTCTAATGTAGAAGTAACATATTTATTATAGGTCTTGGGATTGAGTCCACGTTTGAGCTCTGATTGCATATGGCAGAAGTGTTTTTTCATATTGTAGCTTTACATAACACATGTATGACAGAAACCAACATAGCAATAGTATTACTATACTCTAATATTACTAATCAGTTATCAGTTAGGGCTGATTATACTTGTAATATTTCAGCACTTTACTCTTTACCATCCCGCTGTGTGTGTGTGTGTGTGTGGGGGGGGCAATCACCATTAGGACGAAGCATAATCCCCAATGGAAATATTTCCATTTGTCTCTTCAAGAGATTTTAATTAATGGTCGGTAAATATTGAATCCAAGGAGTTTGAAAGACCTGCTAGCTCAAAGTGCATTACCACTATTCTTTAACATTTTAATGTAATTTTACTATCCACAAGAACAATGAGGTCATCGAACATTAATTCATTGACTATATCTGTTATTTTTGTTTTAACATTTGCAAAGAAGTTTGTTTATACTTAATGCATTGTCCTAAACTGTCAAAATAGAACCTCAATTCTTAAGCAGAAATGTCCTTTCATACAGACAGCCTCCTTAGTGCTAACTAGGTGAGCTTTAACTAACTAGGTATTAACTCGACCCATAAGCATAGTAATAATGTGCGTTTTTTTTAGCATATGCTGAGATCTGGTAATCTTCTTATGGGTTTGAGGTTTTCTCTCTCTCTGTATAATAGCTTAACAGAATACGCCTCAGTAATGGATGGTTGTATCCTCATCCATCGCCCTCCTCCCACCTACTATAACTTGAAATAGGCCATCAAGTGGCTAATGAACTGATAAGCCCTCTGTGTCCTGTGGGGCTTATGAACATCATAAGCCAAATGTTTAGGCATATTTGGTGAGAGCGTTTTTTTTGAAAGAACATTTATGTGGGCAAAGGACCCTGCTGGAAGAAATAGGGCCTCCGCTTGCAACAGTATGAGAATGTGTTTTAATAAATCCCTGCAGGTTATGGAGGAAATGGTGAACTATTTTGAGTATTTTTGATCTATCTCATAGATTCTGCGATGCTGGCTGATGTGCAAAGAATGTGTGGCCCTTTGCTTCATCAGACCTCCAGCTAGTCAAGCTGCTCGTATCATTATCAGGTTTGGATCTCTGTAAATCCGTGGATTTGTGTGAGCAGTCTGAGAAATTAAAATAACATGCTTTTTACTGCGCTTACTTCAAATCTCTTTAGACTTCATTTTTTTAAAACGTCTAAATCTGTTATTATGTAGGGCTATACAAAACCCTTTTAATTTAATCTTTGACAAGATTATCAAATTCATTGATGATGTCACAAACTTAAATAATTTCAGAAAATGTCGACTAAGCCTGGATAAGCACTTTCAAGGGGAATCTGCTGGATTAGCTTAAAAAATATTATTATTATTATTTTTTTTTATTAGTTGTTGGCACATTTTCCACATCATTACGTTATTGCTTTAATTTTTATTTTCATTACAATAAATACACATGCATATACTGTATATCTCATGCACCCTACAGGCTTCCAAACAAGTTGTAAGATCTAAAAGCAATTTGGCAATTTCAATCTAAACTGCCTGATGTTTTTTATTGAGAGCCATGAATAATTATTGTTCTTAATTATTATTACTATCTTTTTTTCCTCTTCTTTAAAAAAAACAAACATTTTTAAGCAAACTGTCCCACATTCCTGGGCAGTTTTCAAGGTGTCCTTCTCTCCTTCTCTTTTTTGTCAACCATTCTGCCCTCTCGTCTCCCTTATACTTACGCTTCATTCATTGAGTTCCAGCGACAGCAGCAAAAGTAGATCGTGTGACTTGGATTACTTGGTTTAAGGGGAAACACCTGCAGACTTGTGCAGGACCTTGATGGAATCGTGCTCTCACAATCACCATTATCCTAACTATGATACGCGGATTGATTCCAAATGATATTTTGTAAAAAAAAAAAAAAAAAAAAGATTGCCTGCTCAACTCTGATATAATTTTCATAAATGATGATCAGACCACATACTCGGTGAATACCCCCTCCCTCCCTCCCCGCAGGCGCTGCAGCTTTGCATCAACTTTAAACAGGCCGATGTATTGCGGAGAAGGACTCGTGTTTGAGACCGACCGGACAGCATCCAGACCGGGGGACGAGGGGCGCTGTTAGACAAAAACCAAGAGGGATTAATGCAGCGTCTGTTGGTCCCATATGCTCCTTAGCGCTGCTTTGGTCTTGATTAAAACTCATTGTATGTATGAAGCATTGTGGAGGCCGGATGTCTAATCCTCCTCATGACTTGTGCACTTTGAAGACACGAGGCTCCAAGGTTACAATAACAAGCGGGGTGAAGCCATTGTATTTCAGTTGATAGCAGTGGGCATTGATTAGGGCCATGTGAGTGCATTGTTTAGCGTGGAAATGTAAAGTGACACGGACGGCGACTCTTTAAATCACTCTATGGGGGCCTTACTTCCTAATTGGCAGTTTATAGTGACTAGATATCATTTTATAATGTGGTAGCCTACCACCTAATATTGAGAGATGTTTGTAAGAGCTATACATTTTTTTGGGGGTGGAGTTTTTGAAACTTTTCTCGTGGTTCTTTCTTCATTCAGTCACTCGATGCATCTCTCTCAGTCGTTAGAAATGGTTGTTTTTCTACAGCTGACATTTGGAAGTGACCCCTGCAGCCTGAAGCACTTGTTCCCTCTCTTTTGCTCGAGCAGTCTGGATGAAGGAGTTGTTGACACCGAGAGGAGACGCGTCTCATGAATATTCAGGCTTCTGTGAGCCACGGCCATTGTTTCCAAGTTCAATTGTGGCATTGTTTATCGCCATAACGATGCATGTGTGTTGCTAAACTTGGCGCTGTATTGTGGCGATATTATAACTGATTCTTGAATAGTAGAACGTTAAAATTGGCCTGTGTGATAAACTAAAAGAGCAAAGGCACCAACAGGACCCGGATATAAACAGCTATTTCTGCGTCACCCTTGAATAAGTTATGGATACGGGTTATTGTATAATTTAGTCTTTCAAAAGGACAATCCAACCGCCTAACACACACACACACACACACACACACACACACACACACACACACACACACACACACACACACACACACACACGCACCTATTTTTGTGTCCACGCAGGAGTGGAATCAAAGTCGCTCTCCTCTTTAACGCTTCGATTATTTCAAGCAACGCTTTTAATTAGTGTGCTCCTTTAGCGGAGACTCCAATGAAAGAGAGATTATTGGCAATGTCAAGGATGCTAATTGAATGTTGGACTTCTAACAATTAGCCCGCTGCAGAGCCATGTCGACTCGTTGCAGATCCCAGAGCCGGTCTGACTTTTTTTGTCTCCTCAAGCTGACAGTAACGTTGGGCAAAAAAAGTAAATACAAACAAACGCTCCTTTAAACAAATTAATAAATAATTACATTTAAAAAAGCAGCCTTCACCTTCTGACTCCTCGGATTTATTTTAAGAAGCTTTAACCTCTCATGTGCACCGTCACATGAAATGTGTGAATAACCCCTTTATGCAAGTGAAAAAGCTGTAATCCTGTATAAAGTATTTCAAAGTCATCTACACTCGTGAAAAGTCATATCATATTTTTTTAGGAATATTATTATCGAGTTTTTTCTGAGTTCAGGTTCAAATGAAAAATGCAGCACACAACGTTGCTGTAAGCAGTGACTTTGTGGGTTTTAGTGCCGAGTTTCTTCAGATTTCTCACTTTTTAAATTCACCACTCAGCAGTGATAATTTCTGTAAATATGATATTTACAGAAAGTATCACCTACACTGCCAGCTACCAAAAAGCATCAGTAAAAACAATAAGAGCAGTGATTTTCAGCTCAGTTTTTGTTAAGTTAACCCTGAGGATTTACAGCTTTGCTGCAGTGTTTCCGATGCATTACAGGGTTTTACACAATAAGTGAAGCAAGTTGGTGCAGATTCTTGATGGCTAATGAAATATCAACGTGTGTTTGTTAGGTGAAATAGCAGGCTTCATATTAGAGCGCACATTTGAGAATCAGGCATGTAAACCCATGTGGTGGGCTTTGATTGAGGCCTTGCTGCCCCTGCGCCTCAGAGAACCCCCCGCCGGTAAAATATTGGGATTAACATCTCTTGGACGCCGGGATTAAACTCTGCTTTCTCAAGCCGCACACTCTCTTTGTTGAGACGATCTGAATTGAACTAAGAAAGGGGAACTTTCTTATTTTTTTTTAATTCTGCCATCTGAGCACAGGATAAACTACGACCCCATATTTTTGTAAGCGTTTGACTAATTCGACTATTTGTTGTAAACAGAACTTTAACATATTTTTTTATGTATCGTCCCATATTATTATATTACTATGGAATACAATCGATACATGTAATTTAAATCCGCATTGTGTTAATAGGCGTTTTGATGATATCACATATATTTGAGTAACTAATGATGCATGAGTGTGGTCGCCATTGAGAAGCAAGAGACGGTAATTATTGGTCTAATTAACGCACATGCAAAACTGCCGTCCTCCATTTTTTGAAAATAGGCCTTCATGTTCTTCTTAAATCAGTGAGTTTTTTCCCTTTTATTTTACCCTCAAATATTAAGTCTAATTTTTGAAGTTATGCCTTTTAGCAATGAAAATTCTCGTCATCATAAGTTGAGGTTCTGTTGGTTTTTATCACTATTATTTCGTTTGATAAAAGGTAAAATGTGCCTTCATGTTTTTTTTCGACTATTGATTTTTAAATGTAATTATGTATATAATAACACATAATACTCCTGTACCTCAAATAAAGCATATTGAAAATACACTCTTTGTTTTGCACACACTGCCTGTCACTTTGTTCATTCTCCATTTTCTCTCCCCACCACACACACGCGCTTGCGCGCACACACATACACACACACAGATCGTTTGTTGATGAAAGAGTAAGCTCACAGGACCTTTATTCATGTCTTTTCAGCGGTGAGGTCACACCATCTTTGGAGCCAGTTAAGGATCCACCATCACCGTGTGTTGAGATCAATGGAGGGGAGCAAAGTGTGGAGCTCTCAGCAGCCGAGAGTCATTTCCGGTATGGCTAACTCTTGATTATATCTACCATTTGCTTGGAAAGTCTCGTCTCTCTTTGTGATGCCGGTCATTTAACCATTAGCATCTTTCGTTGTTCAAAAAAAGTTAGAAATCTATTAAAATCACAGCAGAGAGTCTGATGCGAGGGGGGCTCACAAATTGCATACAATACAACAGATCACAGTTTCGAAGGCTAGCACAGATAAAAAAAACAAAAACAAAAACCACATATGTACCATTTATATAAGACACACACTGATTGTCTCTTAGAAACTACATATTGATTCCTTATAAACACTTTTTTTTCTTAAATAAAGTAGTGCATCTATGTCCACACACCATCCTCATGTCTCTGCCAGCAGGTCGGCAAAGTTGTGTAGAAGCTTTAAGGAGGTCTGTCCAGCCCGAGCCCTTCACGAGGAGAATGAACGTGAGTTATGTTCTTGGGTAAACATTAGTTCCGTGGCTGTGGTGTACTTTTCTTTCAGTCCATTCTGTGTTGCCCTCAACAGGTGTTTTTACGCATAGAGGCACACACTGACAGACATGGAGGAGGGGCTACAACCTGTGAACGAACGGAAAAAATCTCTTAGCCAGTGCTAAAATAAATTAAACCTCTCCTCTAGGAGGATCAAAGACCATCATGCCAACAACCCGAGGCCCCTGAGAGCCCTGCCTCGCCGAGCCCGGCTGACATTTTAACCAGTCCGATGTGTTTTATTGAGGGGTGGTAGCGCCGTGTCTGATGTGATCGTCACTGTTTGTGCACCTTTTTTTGACAGCTGATTGCTCTGTTCACAGGACCTGGAATTTCCACGAGGAAGTTTGATCCTTATAATCCAAGCAATCTGCATTGAAGTTCAGCTTCCACGACGCCGCTTGGTCCTTATAATCCAAGCAGTCTGCTGTGGAGTTGAAGCCCAGGCCGGACGTCCCGTAGCCTTGGGTGGAGATGGACGCCGGGGACTGGTTCAGATGGCTTGTGACCGCGTTTGTGCTCATTGGACTGAGAGTTGAGCCGGGGCCTGACAACTGGTGGTGCATGGGAGTGAGGTAAGAGCCGCAGTCCATGCCACCGAAGTAGGACGTCGAGCCGGCGTAGCTCTGGCTGTAGCCCGAGGCCTGGGTGTAGGTCATGGGATAAGACCTCTGCATGCAGGAGGAGGAGGTAGACAGGGGGTCTGAGAGCGGAGAGATGGACGCCGGGCTCCAGATGGACACTGGGGCGGCGGTGGTGGTGGAGATGACGGGGGCGGTGGTGGTGCTTGTGGGGGGCGTGAACTGGCCGCTGGCCCCGCTCTCTGAGCTCACTTCTCTGGTTGGGGAACTTTTCTTTTTGGCAGGTCGCACCTTGTTCTGGCCCCCGTTCTGTTGCTGCTGCTGCTGCTGGCGACACTTTGCCCGCCGGTTCTTAAACCAGACCTGAAATAGTCACATATTGGGACATGTAAGTGTTTGAGATCCCTTGATATAACCCAAATTCTACGTTTCTCTAATGCACAGACAGTATATAGTTTCACGTGCAAATAATATGGAGTTTTTAGTGATTAGTGATTAATTTATTTCAGTCCAAATCGAGATGTCTAGAGATCTAGCTTCTCTTTAATAATAATCAAACTAAGTTTTTGGTATCAGTGGACGGATCGGTCTTATTTCATTGCTCAAATTCTTGAAACAGGAATTTAAATTAAATTATCTCACCCTACTGGCAAAAGTTTTCCACTTGATTTAAGGAAAAACGAAATTCTGAGCTTTAGATTTACTGTCAGTCACGGGTTAAGACAAATGTTTCTTGCAGTGCAGACATCAGATATATTTTTACCAGATTCCTTCGAGCTTCTTTTGTTTAATTTACCCCCCGTTAAAGAGATGTAGGAGTAGTCTGTACTATTTTTCACATTATAAAATCTAATAGTTGTCTTAACATTTAAATGTCTTACAAAATGCGCTTTCGCTTTGGTGTCTCACAAATAACAGCCAAGTTTGTTTTTTCATACCTAAAGTATTTCTCTATATTGATCATTTTCAAAATATGGCTGATGTTCTGGTTAACTCACCTGTACTCGGGACTCAGGTAGATTGATTTTCAACGCCACCTCTTCGCGCATGAATATGTCCGGGTACCGAGTTTTGCCGAATAACGACTCCAAAATGTCGAGCTGTGCGCGCGTAAAAGTAGTCCTCTCTCGCCTCTGCTTCCGTGGCGTTGCTGCAATGAAAAGAAAAATGTAAATCAAATGAAACATGTAACGTATATGTCCATCTGAAAAAGAAGTTAAAGCAAGTAACGAAGATCAAAAGTCATCAAAGGCAGATGTCTAACAGAATCACGGTATATTTATGTGCTATTGTTTGCGTAATCACGCACAAGTCCTGTGAGACTCAGACGCCGGTGGCAAATTAAATCACTCGACGTACTTTAGACTACTGGGCCAAAACAAGTATGCAGTTTGAGCAGAAATCAAAGCAATTTGTCAGTAAATAATTTGAAAGGCACGTCAAAAAATAAAGTCACACAAGAGGAGACACACACCACAGTGAGAGTTCCCTTCACTGTTGAGTGCGTTTGGGCAAGACATTTGGTAAAATAAGGATTGTAATATAATATTGGATCTTTAGCAATTATTATAACTCATCTGCATTGTATCCCCCAAAATGCAATATTCACTAAATCCTTAGATTTGGAAGTTTTGAAATAGGTCCTGATGACACGCTGTAACATTTCCAGTCCATCAAGTTTATGTCCCCAAGCAATTACAGTCATTTCATTACACCTTTTTTATTTTTCAAAACGTTTAAACCCACCTGGATAGCCCACTGATGGATGCAAAAGGTCCATTCCGGAAGTAGTTAAGCTGAGGCCATTGACTGTGTAAGGTGGTTGCTTTAGATACGACATCATGCTAATGTTTGTCTGAGGGCTGAAGTTGGAAAAAATTTTGAAAAATGGATGGAGCTCCCGATATGTACTTGGGGTACTCTGCTGGCCGTGTGGTCCGTCTTACACCGGGCACCTGTTCCAAAAACGACAAGAGGAGAAGACACCGATGAAGATGCGCCTTGTGAAGAGATATTATGTCTGTTGTCGTGAAAAAAAGCCCTCTCTCCAAAACGTACGGCGCCCCTCAAAAAACACCAACACTTGTCCAGCTGTCCTCGTCTCTACAACCCCCCACCCCTCCCACAAACAAAAAGGAATACACCGGCACTGTGATCGCAACAAATCACTTGAAAGTTCAATTCGAGACAATGGCTCCTGTATATGAAGTACAATTCAATTAGAAATAGGAACGTTTAACTGTCCAGGCTATTTAATAAAATACAACAAAAAAAAACAACTTAATTTTCGTCTTGTTTCGATTTCTTTGGCTCTATTTTATAGTTAGACCTTATTTTATTTAAAGTGATGTTTAGAAATGTTGACAGAAAATCAGTGGCATGTGAAAGAAGAAACTGAATTGAACCTTTTCTATAAAACACGCGTAGTCAACATAAATATTACTTATCAATGTAAAACCCTATTCTCTGTCATTTAAGAAATCCTGAATAATCTATAATCTGTAATCTTTTTAACAAGACTGGTATTCATTTTCAAGGCAATTTAGAGAGAACATTATTTATATATATATATATATATATATATATATATATATATATATATATATTTAAAACACGACATTATTTGGCGCAGAGACGCTTTATTCTCAGTAGAAAAACTTGTGCTTCCTTATTGAACACGTAACAGTTGTTTAATCAGAAATAAATGTGCTCTGTGATGTTGATTGGTATATGTGTGATTGCTGTCACTTCAACTTCAGTGACCCTCACCCGCTATCCCCACTGCGCGTCTTGATTAGCTGCATTTTTTTTTTCAACATCCAACGGTTTTAACCCCCTCATCCCAATCTGTCACACTTAAAACACACCCGTCTACCAGTTGCACACACCCGCTCAATAATGATCACCCTGTCCAAGAATTAATTATGATAAATGTAGTTTTTTTTTGTTGTTGATGAATTAACAAGATAATCCGAGTGGCATCTAGCTGGAACTGCAGTTTGATATTAAAACAGCATAAAGTGCTGCAGGCTCCTTCAAATGATGCTACAAATCAGCAACTGTGGTGAATTGTAATCAAATTATTTTTTTCAGTCTGACGTGAATAATCATCAGAAAAAAATGAATCTACAGAGGAGATATATTTAATTATTGAAAATGTTTATTGAACCGAGCTAAGCCCCCAATTTAGCCGCATAAAGACAATCTGTCAGATCTTCGAAAACACCGGTGAAATATGAAATGTAACGTGTTTATTGTCTTCGAAAGGTTTCGTCTCTGGAGGAGGAGAGTCAGCAGAGACACATTTTCTTTCGATAGCAGGCCTACATGTTCTTTATTTCCAGTCCTCCACAGTTATCCATTATGTCGTCTGTAAATTCATGTCGAGGTCAAGTGTGCAGCATGAAATGAAAAGGGTTTCGTTTTAAATTGAAACTTCACTCAATGAATTAGTCCTCGGTAGCAGCACTGGCTTCAGTTAGTGAGGGTATGAAATTAGTAAAATATTAATCATACCATTATTATAAAAAGGCATTAATAATAATAATATTAGAAAAGCTTAAATTTAGCTTTGGATCTGTCTTTGTTTCCATTAGCAGAGACTATCATGGTGTCACTTCATCAGTTTGGCATCTACTATAATTATCGGATGCTCTGTGTGCATGTGCATCATTTACTTCGATTTGTGTTGATCTAAAAGGGTTTGGTGACAGACACACTTACTTCTCTGTGCCCATAAAAGGCTGAGTTTATAAGATAGGGTTGAGCCTTCATGGCATTTCTCTTGAGTGTGTTTTATTTCAGCACCAGCACTGTTGAAACGCTGCATTCCGTCTTTTAAAGAAATGCTTTTGAAAGCCTTTAAAATGTGGTTTTATAGGTGTGATTCAGCTTCTAATTATTTTTTACTTCTTTGACTCTTTCGCGATAACTTATTTTGAAATAGGATCATAATAAAACAAATAGGCTAATAATAATAATGATGATAACGATAATAATAACGACATTTTAAATAATAATACTACTAGTACAAGTAAAACTTACCCTGGTATCGACGACTGTAAAGTTCTTTGTCTACTTGGTTTCCTCCTGGAGAAAAAAATACAACTCGGTGGTGATAAACGGCGTCCTGGCGCGTAAAACAATCGAAAACCAAGTAGAAGCAGAGGCAGTCGTCTTCTTTAGTGGCAGAAGAACAGCTAAAATAAAAGGATAAAAGTTAAAGGTTGAGCGTCTGCATCCGGTTTAGAAGCGGTGCGACAGCGGTAGAGTGATGGAGGAGACTGCATGTACGCCTTTAGGATTTGTTGGTGTGTTGTGAGTGAAGTGGTTCGAGTTGGATTTTGTACAAACTGCCAGCCAATGGGAGCCGCAGGACTGAGCTGAGGTCTGTCTCTGTCTCCGTCTCTCACACCGGTGGGGAGGATGAGGGTTTTTTTCTTCCTTTTTTTTTCCTGGGAAACAAATGTCTCCAGCTACTTTTTTGACGCACAGTCCTCAGCCAATGGCAGCGAGAGAGCGACTGACAACATCCCCATCCCTCCGCAGAGAGGGTACAATGACAATAAATAAACGGTATGCCGGTGGATGTCGAGAAGTGGAGTTTAAATCGAGGAAAAGTCAGTTTAGTCACATTTTTATTACATTTTATATTCGACATTGCTGTTGCTGTGGATGCATTGACCTGAGGAAAGTTACATTGACGGCTGGTTCTGCGATAAATGCGCAAATAAAGAGTTAAAAAACACAATATATGTCCGGTTTATATGAATGCATAGCCTACTCATATACATATTTTTAATAGTTCCAGTGTCATCCAATAATGTTAATTATGTATTCACATTTTAAAAGTTTCAGACAATCGAGGAATATAAAAGCATCTTAACATGAATTTGCGGATAGACCCGAAACAAAACAAATGTAAACTGTTTATAGGTCTGTTTATTTGTATAGAAGAGTATAAAATGAATTATGTGACAAAAAGACATGCAGGGGGAAAAAAATCGCCTGGACTGAAGCAGTGCTCGAAGGCTGCACCGTCCTCTCACATTCCAGCGCGTCGGAAAAAAAAAGGGGATTTAGAGCGACTTATTTCCTTAAAACTGTCCTCCCATCCACAGAGCCAGTCAGTCAGCTCCCATCAGCCTGATACGGGCCTGCACCAAAATTCACCGACACTATTTACATGGGGGTTTCCACCGAGAGACACCAAGCAGCCGATGACTTCCATGCAGCACTGGAGCTGCAGTGTGCAGAGATGAGGAGAAGTGAAGGGGGGAAAGGTAGATGCAGGCCGGTTCTACTGATGGAGACATTTTCACTTATTTTACTTGACACGCGTTCTGCAAGAGGAAGATGTGAAAATATGAAGGTAGGACTGTTTTATTTGATTTATGAAAAAAAACGGTATTTTTAAGTTGTATGTTGCAACATTGAAATAGCATGTAATAAGCAAATAATAATAATGTGTCGTTTTTAAAAACGTGATGTTATGATGACGTTTAGCGCAGGATTCATCTTATTTCATAATTACCGGAGGACAAACAAGCTTCCTCTATGTCACTTGCATTTTGAACTCGCGTGCCCATCTCAAAATAATATGCCGAAGGTTTTTGTCACGGCTTGGTAAATGTATCATCTTAAGAGGCTTTGCGGAACACCTACACACTCTCTTTCTCACACACACACACACACACACGCACGCGCACACACACACACACACACACACACACACACACACACACACTGCGCGCTTGCACGGACACACCCGCTCACTTCAAACAGATTTCAATATTGATTTAGATTTATAAACACAGGCAGACCGTGGGTTTTATGATTCGTCATTTTGCCTCTCTCTGTGGCTCGTGTGGAAGGCCAGAGTCAAAGGTGCAGTGACAGCTGCTGGGAGAACTGGTTTCCACTCAGAGCTGCAGCCTGCTGGGGCTCACACAAACTCGTACAACATTTATCAACTTTACCAACTCAGTGACATCTCTTTTGACAGATTTCGATCAGAAGAAGCCGCCGATTGGATCATAACCCCGGATTTCTTAACCAGTCTGCAGAAGGGGAGGTTTTGCTGTGAGTGTGTTAGGACACGAGGAACTGCAACACAATCAGGTATCCCTGTTTGTTTATTTTTTAGTTTTTTATTTATGTTTTTACTGATGGATAATACACATGTATTTTGTCAGCTAACGAGATGAAAAAAGTGGAATAAAACCACATAAACTCACCTGTTTATGTTGATTTCAAATTCATGTCATCGAGCCTATCATAGAGAGCAGCTTCACACGGGTGGAAAGATCAACTCTTTGGGTATTTTAATTATGTTTCTGTTTGCCTTATGACCATCACAAAGGTCATGCTTCCCACATTTTTACTGCAACAGACTCCAGACAAAAATCCCCATATTTATCACGGGGTGCAAAGTTTATATTGAGATGCTATAGAGACATAAAATGTTTTATATGCTTTCCCTACTTTTACTTACTTTATAGCCTGAGATTTCAGAGTAGTCAGCTTGCAGCTAAAAAAACAAATAGATTTCTAAAAACGTGAATTTAAGCTGCTGATATTTTAGCAGCTGCATGGTAATGTACCCTGACGCGAGACTTTCAAACGGCTGCGTGCAAAATCGTGACGTCTGATGCAGTTATCTGCCGGATCTCACCGTTTAAATTGCTAAATAATTTATTAAAGTGTAGAGCCAGGCCCTCCGCAGGGACTTTGTATCTTAAAAGGACGTTTAAAGGGAGAAGGAGTTAAACGCCTCTGGCGAGCAGCGCTCCCACTGACTCCCGGCTAATTGACGACGACGGCTTTTATCTCCGCCTCTGCTACACTCAACCTGAGGGCGAGGATTTCACCAGGCCGGCTCCAACCTGTGATTTCTACCAGTTAATGCGTTTAGCCTATGCATCTTTACTAATGCATTGCACAGGCATGGATGTTTGACCCTTGCTTTGAAAAGAAAAATATTTTTTCAAGATTGGATAATTACCGAGCAGGCAGCCCCCTTCTCCCCCTGCTCTGCGCCTCATCCAGGCATAAAAAGAAATAATCAACAAATCATAGAATGGATAAATGCATGTTCTACAGATTTAATGGAACAGATGGAGACACAACAACATTAGCATTTAAATTCCGTCTCTTTTGCTAAATAAATCACAGACAGATTGTGAGTTATGTGAATTTAAAGAATATATGCATATTTACCACATATATATCTTCTAACTATCGAGGCAGCTTTACTCTCCTCTGTCTTTTTCCCCTCCTTGTCTGATATCCGCATGGCTGAATATGAGGAATGTGTTGGTGGTATTAATTCTGAGCTAAAAAAAAAGAAGAACCAGAAAAAGGGAATTAAATCCAAGAAAGGCTATTCATATAGAAATTATTAAAATCTGTAATGTCAAGACAAAGCTTTTCCTTCGGCATTTGGGATTTAAATGTACCTGAGTCAATACTGCCATTTGACTTTAAAACAATAGGTTATTTTAGAGTTCCTTTTATCAATATTTTTTTTTTACCTTCTTTTCTTTTTTTGTAATTAAACCCAGAAAGTTATAATTTATACCTAAACTACTGGGTGAAACCCTCCTTTAGATATGCACACCTTTAAACTAATCTTGCTTTACAGATTGATATCTCAGTTATTATTGTGACTGAAAAGCTAACATTTAAATGGTGTTATAATGTTTTTCAAATTCTTTTAATTCAATTTATTGGGTACGTATATGTGGCCGTATCTTTTTTAAAACCTGGCTGTAGAAGCTATTATTGTGGATAGATATGGAGTGTGTGTGTGTGTGTGTGTGTATGTGTGTGTCTGTTTGGTTGTGTGCGTGTGTGGGTGACAGAGAGAGAGAGAAGCTGAAGTAGGATAATCACAAGCTGTATTTTAATTAGCCTGGCAGGTTTGATAGATACGTTGCCGCTGCTGCTGCTTTGCAAAAAAGGTGCAGTGCATAGTGAGAAAGGTCTCTAAACAGAGGGCTTTCCTCACACTGTTTTCTTATCACAAAGGAGCTAAACCTTTGTGTAATGTAACATGTAACTGACCCGAAAGGTCATCAAAACACATTCAGTCTCCTCCCCAGGGATTAAAGAGGGAGAAACCCCATTCAGTGTCAGTTTGGAGAGAGTTTACTGACACAGAGGCACACAGACAGATTCACCAGGCAGCACTCTGCATCTGGGAGTTTATCTCTATAAAATCATTCACAATGTTACAAATTTAGATTTGGCTCAAAGTTGTGCTTAAAATGATCGTAGAGAATGCTGTTGAATGAGTCTGTAATCTAGTTTTTAGTGCTGTGCCTCTGTAATGAAAAATATGTGCTGATCCTGAAAATATTGGGTTTATTTTCCAAACACACATTTTTCCCCCCCGTCAATTCAAACGTTGGTGCCTCAATAAAGCCGTGGCTGTGTGTGTTTGCCAAGTGTGCTCTTTCCATTAATACGTCATGCCTTTTAATTAGTGCCATAATTGTTTGTGTTCTGTTTGTGCAGGAGTTCGCCAACAAACAAACGGATGCAATTAAACACTCGCCTTCAGATCATCAATGAGGAGGCAAAGTCAAGACTGGTAGAAAAACCAACAAGGACAAATGTAAGAGGGAAGAAGACTCGGCCTCCTCAAGGTTAAACTTGAACTGTGTTAAGAACTCGACTTCACGCAATCTGGATAGTTCTTTCTTCTTCTACAAACACACACACATCACTGTTTTTGATGTTATATTTTGTAACTTTGCTAAAAAAGTGTTTGTTCTGTTTATTCTCTGCCTCCACAATGTCCCGAAAGTAATTAAAAAACTAATTTGCAAATAAAGACTATCATTGTCAAACCACCACCCTGCTGTCTCACTCTCTCCCTCTCAACCTTAGCCATCAGTAGCCTTCTCCTCTGTGTGCTGAGGTGTCTGCATGTCGAGTAAAACCTGCCCTGCAGACCGGACCTCTCAAGTCTTCAAAGGAGTAGGAACTCAATGTGGGGATTTGTTCAGGCTTATTTGGTAACCTAGGATTTGAATTGGATTCTGGGAGGCATTCATAACACATTTGAAAATGTTACATTGTGTGATTTTGTGTGTAATCCCCATAATAAATTTTAGAAATGGTCACAGCACTTGCACGACTGTGACTATTCATGATTTATCAAATGGTTTTCTTGTCTTGCCTCTCGGGGGTGAGGTGTGTGTGTTGCCGGCAGGGAACGGGAAGATCTCGTCCGTTGGACGGGAGAGCCGTTGAGGAGATGATTCCTGTGTTTTAACCTTTCTCTCAACACTTTTTTTTTTTTTCCGGACCTGAATATGTGATGGGGTCAGCCACCGTGCCTCCAGAGGGATTCTCAAAGACCCCCCAACAGCACTGGTGCATTACTACAACCTCTAGTCTAGTGGATTATACCTCCCTGGTAGGAGGGTTAGTGTACACACACACACACACACACACACACACACACACACACACACACACACTGAGGGTACAGTTTATTAAAGTGTGTATATTTGATCAAAGCCACAGCTATAGATTAATAAGCGGTTCTCTTTTCTCCAGCGTGCCTTGTAAAGTGCCTCATACTTTGCATTAATACAGTGAAGTAGAAAACTTAAGCATTCTATTCAAAATATTTTTAATTTCAAAAGTTGAACTGCTGGACAGAAGTTGTCTCCTACTTTGTGTAAAAATCCATTCTCAGCGTTTGATCACCGCACGTTTCAAGTTTCCACATCACACTTGTGTGTTTGACATCCAGACTCGTTGTGATGTCACACAATCTTGCACTTATACATAAGGTGAGCAAATTAATTAGAAAACAGCTTTGTCGTGTCAAACTCTGTACATGCATCATTCTGCTCAGTGAAGGTAAACCATCCAAGTGAAGTGGCAATAAGCAAATGTATTTTACGACTGGAGGGGGGCTTTAAATGTGTTTTAGATGGTCCAGAAGGAGTGAATCATTTGATGGCTTCCCTGCTTGGATTTCTTGTCTGGTACACTCTCCCGCCTTAGTTCGATAAGAGCGAGAGCAGTGTTGTGTGTGTGTGTGTGTGTGTGTGTGTGTGTGTGTGTGTGTGTGTGTGT
>NW_022280037.1:3505868-3516701 GCF_004355925.1 Anarrhichthys ocellatus | reverse complement strand
TGTGTGTGTGTGTGTGTGTGTGTGTGTGTGTGTGTGTGTGTGTGTGTAAATCAGTGTTTATGCCCTGTCCAAACCCCACTTTGCTTTGAATGACACTTTGGCGATGCCCCCAGCTCCCCACTTCGACTTCTCAAGCATACCCCCTGTTAGTGCCAACTCTGCCAATTCCTCTCATGTCTTTAATATCTCTCTTTGGGCCCTTGGGTTCTGCCAGTGAAGGCTCCCCTGTGACAGTTGGACATCGCCCTCACATTTGGGAGACAGCGGCGGGTGTTTGTAGCGTTCCCAGCCCCAGGCCTGTGGGGAATCTGTGATGGCTCGCCTGTCAGCCGGCCCCTCCCCTGTAATTAGGAGAGTAAACACAGCGCCTGGCTCGGCTTGGGGGAGAAGTAGGAGGCAACGGAGGAGGGGACCGTCCGGCTCCTGTCCTACTGCTACTTGAGCTATCCAGGAGCAACTTTGGACTACACTCCCCATCACATCTCTGAGATGTGGAGGGGAGTGCAGTCTGTTAACATGCTGAGAAACACCACATTTCCATTTGTACCTTGTTGAGCATCAGTGAACCTCTGAGAAGGCTCGTCATTGAACTGAATCTTTGTAGAGAAACTACAAAGAAACTGATCACTCCAGATGATCTGAGAGCTATGCAGATCAGAACATGTACAGCGATGAGCATGTTGATGAGTGGAAGCTGTTTCCTGTAAGATATTTCATGCACATGCGTATTATTCCTGTGTAGCACCCCAGCAGATAAAAACCTCCACTAAGCCTCCGTCCCTCCTCTCTTCACCTCTCTCCTGGTTGCTGGGGGGACTGGTCAGCGGCTGGAGGAATGTGTTGTGGGCTGGAGTTGTAGTCGTAGCTTGGGACCAGCTCGGGGGAAGCGCCATCCCACCCAGCCCCTGCCACTCCGCTCTGCCCAGGCAGGGAGGCTGTGCTGCGGGAATGCCGAGACCAGGAGGGGAGGAATTTTACTGGAGGACCTGCCAGAGAAATGCCATGCAGGGAGCGATGAAGAGAGAAACCTAGATAGATAGAGAGAGAGAGAGAGAGAGAGAGGGGAGAAAAAGGAGATCTCAGCCAATTGAACACAGCCTGTCAGTGTCATCTCAGTTTTGTAGGATGCTTACTGATGACGGGCCAGTTGCTGAATGAGCTGGTTGCCACACAGACACAGTGGCACCGCATCCGACTTAGATCCTTTGCAGATGGCTTGGGGTTCAGTGGGCATAACTGAGGTAGCTTGAAGTAAAGTCAGTGCATTTTAAACATATTGTTTTACAGTTTCAGTGTAAATCATCCATCTGTATTAACCACCTTCTGTCTCGCCAAGACATGAGCATGATCACATGTACTAGTTTTTGTGTAAGTACATTTTAAATCAGATGGTGTGCATCAGTGTGTGCATGTGGTGGACAGGGAGAGTACAACGGGAGGGGTGCTTGAAGGCCCAGTGTACTTGCCAAAGTCTTTACGGCGCCCAGAGAGCCATGCTGCAGCATCATGGTCCACAGCATGGAAAGACATGGGGCAGATGGGTGCAGTGTAGCAGCACAACCTCCCCCTTCCCCTCCCAAATGTGAGGCAGCAGTGGTGGGAATGGCACAGTGTGAGAGGGAGCCTGGGTTCATGGCTGAAACAGAAAAGCTGTTGGTGGGGCATTTGGGGGCTGGGGGAGAGCGGGGGCTGAAAGCTGTTTGAGGGGGGGCTTTGGAGAAGTTGGTGGGGCAGGCATCCTGCAATGGAGAGGGAAAGCCAGTCCCCCCTGTCACATCCCTTTGAAATCCAAGTGCAGGGGCACGAGCCCAGGGAGGAGTGGCAGCGTGGCCCAGCGCCTGGGCAGACAGGCAGTCACCGCACTGGGCCGCAGTCCAGCTCGCCTCGCCTAGCCCCTACCCACCCCAGCCCACCCCGTCTGGCCCAGGCTTACGGGAGTCAGGCAGCCGACCCCCAGCGGACAGGCCGGAGCCCTACACTACTGCGTCCCATCTCAGAGCCTCTAGTCTACTGGGTTTGAATCGGCAGCAGTGTCCACCGGGAGAGAGGCCCTGCAGAGATGTTGGGGGTGCTCCTCATGCACCCAGGCCTCTGGATGAGGGCCCAGCGGAGTCTGCTGCTGATGATAACCCCCACCTCACCACCTCACCACCAGGCCATTCTGCCTTCAGGGCCTGCACAGGTCCACACATCCCCATGGCAACAGTGGCAGGGCCGTCCACACAATGTGAGTGGGCAACAAGCCAAGTGCTGCCAAATTGGGATGAGGGAGAGACATTTTGGGATAATGCTCAACCCTGAATCTTTTCACCTTTATTTTGTCTCTGAGTAATCATGTTTTTGGCTCCACTGATCTAATATCAGAGACTTGGACAGCATTTGTTATTTGAACAGTGGTCAGCAGCAGCAGAGACAACCACGCTTTCTTTTGTGACTCCTCCACCACTGCTCCATATTACTTAAATTCTTCCACCACTCTTTAGGCTCTAAAATTCTAATTGTCAATTTCTTTTGCCAGGCATTTATAAAACTATAGGCCCTGGAGCAGAATTGACCCAATACATTCTGAAGCATTCGTTGGGTGCTTAAAGAGACCTTGTCATGCCAATATTAAGCCTGGGTAAACACAAGTAGTTCAATGACATTCACAGCAGCCACCTAAAGTTGATTCTCCACCCACTCTAAGCCACTGGGAAGATACTGCATAAGTGGTTGGGTGGTGTTTACTGAAAGTGGATATCTGCTGTTTGTTTTGTTGTTCTGCTTTCCGACCGTAAACACTGCATAGATTTCCTTGAGTGGTGTTTGAAACGCGTATGTGTGTGTGTGTGCCATGTGTTATATTTGCTGATAACAGGATTTACTCAAATTGCGAATCACCAGTTGAGAAAGGTTAATTGTCAGTGCAACTGGTAGAATGGGTACATGCAATAATTATTAGTCTAAGTTGCTTTATTATTTAGGGACGCTAATTAGGCATTAACTGTGGGCCCCTTTTTGGATCACAACTTCAAATGCATGTCAAATTGCATTAAGTTCACTTTGACGTCCATTTATCAAACTAAAGGAATGCTGTTTTGTAGATGTCCTTAGTGTGTTTATTATTATGAAACTGATCTGTTTTTGAGGTATTGATCAGCAAAATTAGCAGAGGGATTTTCATAAATTGCTCAATGTAGCGTATCCTCATTTTATTCACTGTGAGGACAATACACGTTGTGATTTATGTGTTTTTTGGGTTGCTGGTGGTTTTGGTTTGGTAATTTAAGATTGCATTAAGAAGGATATTTGATGAACACAAAACCAGGAACACTTGATTTGAAGTGTATTCTCAGTCGCACCAGTTATTACTCCTCTTAGAAACGCAAGGATTGGTCTGGATGTGCCACCCATGTGGATGAGGCTGGCATGAGTCTGGCACTAAGGTGAGGTGGAAAGTGACAAGGAAAGAAAGCAAGAGATCAAGGTATGACTGCCAGTGCATGTCATTGCCCTACACTCTCATCAAGTAGCCCCGTGCTGCTTATGTTGCTGCCCAGACGCAAATTAATTTGGATGCCTGGAAAGACTGCAGAGCCCAGGACTCATCTCTGCCCTTTAAAAAAGAAAAGACACCAGCGGAGAGCACTCTTCCAACAAGAGAGGGGGGGGGGGGGGGGGGGGGGGGGTTGATGGATTTCAGCGGAGGGGCAATACAGTGTCTGGAATAAGATGGGAGGGTACAGAGGACACGGTTGAATGTGCTTGTCCTGCTATGATGACAAGATGGCTCAGCCACCACTGTGCCACTGGCCTCCCCTGGCTTCCTTCCTCCCCTCTCTCCCCCTGGTTCTCCCCCTCAGGACACTAGTGAAGTAGAAGGGAGTGCTGAAGGAAGAGGGGGGTGTAGAGGAGCACTGACGGTTAGCCCCCGTTTAATCTTCTCCTTGGCTCACTGCAGAATCTTTCACTACATGCCCCACTCCCTCTTCTCACCAAATCTGTACCTGCTCATCCCTGGGCCCGCTTTACAGGGGGGCTCTTGATCAGTGAGGTGATGGAGAATGGCCCTCGTCACACACTCCAAATAGGATCGGATTGCCTGGGAGTAAAAGGTGAGAGCTTCATGGAGCTTGGAAAAAAATAGAGGTGGTAGTAGTACTTGTGGTGGTGGTGGTGTAAGGGGAGTGCTCCCGCAACCAGACACTACCAAGAAATGAGCTCTGTTCGAAGGTTTGAGAGGTTTGTGCTGGTGCAGAACAACCACAAAGTCCCAGTGCAGGTGTGCTGGTATGGGGGGCTGGCTAAAAGAGGAGGGGAGTGAGACGGAGGTCTTGTTCTCCACTGGCATGTCGTTGGCATGTCGTTAACCTCCCAGGGCTCAGGGGGAAATAAGCAAATCTCTGTGTGTGTGTGCTTAAAAGCCAGGCTTCGTTTGTGCTTGGGGAGAGCTGGACCCCTGCTGGAGGACAAGGTAACAAAACAGCATCATGCTGACTGAAGGAGGGACACTTGAGTAAAGGGTTAAATAAAAAACACATGCTGGGTCACAGACCAGCCCCCTGGGTTTAGATTATACAGTTAAATGGCTCAAATGAAGTGTTTCAATATTCTGGAGATCCTTAAAACTTTACTTTAACCCAATACTTGATCCCATTGATCTTCTCTTACTTTTTATCAGTGGAAGTTTTTCAGGTCTTAAAGTGAAGTAAAAGTAACAATACCACAGTGTAAAAATACTCCTTTACAATTTACAGTACAATTAGAAAAATATACTTTAAGGGCCAAAGTATAAGTATTCCTAATGCAGAAGAATGCCACTTGTAAGTACATTGTATTTTGGGATGTGTAAGTTGCATTGTACTGTTAAATAGTTTGGCATGCTGCTAATTTTAACTAGTTAGTCAGTATTTAACTGAAAACTAACTGTCAGATAAATTTAGTGGACCAAATACTAGGATATAGTATTTCCCCCTGAAAAGTGAGTTAAAGTACTTCAGCAATTGTTGGCCATTTTGGGAAATATGGCTTTTTTTTTAGCTTTCTGGCAGAAAGTTATATGAGAAGAATGATACGGTAAATATGAAGCTACAGTCAGCAGCTAGCTTAGCTTAGCACAAAGGGCTGAAAACGGGAAACGGTTAGCCTGCGTCTGTCCAAAGGTAACAAAGTCCACCTAACAGCACCTTTACATTAACACAATGTATTTCATTTGTTTAATCTGAACGAAAGCCAGTGGAAAAACAGCACGTTTGCGGGAGGTTATGTGCAGCATAACTCCTTTAACTGGAATCTGTAAAACTGCCAAGTGTTGTATTTACATTTTAATGAGTTTTAAAGGTGTTAGTGGACGGATTATTATTATTATAGACATTTGGACAGAACCAGGTTTGCTGTTTCCCCCCCATCTTAATGCTAAGCTAAGCTAACCGGCTGCTGGCTGCAGCCTAAAATTTAAATAACTTCCTAAAATGTTGAACTATGTGGTACTAATAGCACCATAAATAGTAGCATTTCAATACTCAAAAATTGTACTTACTGTACTTGAGTAAATGTATTTAGTTGCATTATTTGTATCTGCTTTATGCCAATGAAATAATATGCCAGTTGCTTACCCAACACCAACTAAAAGGAAAATGTACCAAGTGAGGTTTAATTCTAATAAGGTTTTAAATGTTGTGAACAGAGAGACTAGAACAGAAACTTGAGGCCGCTGTACTTTTTGCAGCCTGTCATCCAGTATTAATGCATATTTATTGCCTTAACAACAGTGAACAGCAAACAACAGGAGTTAATGAGATGGAGGCTGGAGATGGAGCACAGAGGGGGGAAAATGGGCAGTGAGAGTCAGAACAAGAGGTTGGTAACTCTTGCTTAGTCTTGTGATCAAACACCAGTGGTGACACTGCAAACTTCTATCCACTCTTTTCAACATTTCTACCCCCCTCCCCTTCTCCCTTCTTTTCTACAGTAGTAATGCCCCTCACTATTTTTCTACATCTTATCCCTTTTAATTAGAAAGCAAATTCTGCAGCCCGGAGAGACCTAATCCCCTACTACCCAACAATGCACAGAGTGGCTTTGAACAGCCGACCTGCAACCCCCAATTCCTCAAATTCTCTCCACACTGCTGGACCTTCAAGGGGGGAAGGGGGCCTTTCACTTCACCAGAACATTATTACTTGAGGATACACGTGCTGCGGTATTTGCAGAACTACATATTTGCATTTTAGGAATGTTAACAGTAATTAACAACTAAGTGACACATGTGACAGAAATGATACAAGTGTATGCCAACTCGGTCTATCTCCCCCATGAGAGATGTAGCCTCAGCTGATTTGCATATATATTAATGTCCCTTATTGTATAGATTAGATCCCATTAGTTGTGGTGATTCTGGTGGAAGGTGCAGTCACTATGATGCTTAAAGTCTCGTTATTATGTTAAAATCATGTTTAAATTGTTGGAGGGCAAGAAAAAAAGAAGGGGTTATGGCACTGATGCAAGGTTAAGGGTGATTAGACACCCTGACCATCCTGACAATAGGCCGAGATTAGATTCTAAAAGCCCCAAAAAGGAAAAGGCCTCTCTAAAATGGAACTCCATTAGCTGTCTGTGCATTTACACTGCTTGTATCTAAAATTACCAGCTTCCATTTCTTAATAAAAAGTATATCTAGATGGAGCACACAGTCTGCTGAAATTAAATTCTGGCTTCATTCCTGGCTCTGAGTGCTTTACAGCCACTCTGGCAGTTAACATAGTGGCAAAGTGATCATTTACTGAGCTGTTTGTCAGGACAATTATGAAGCTGTCAGCATCATGCTCTTGTGCCATATGTGGAAAGAGAGGTCATCTGATAGCAGCGATGATGAGAGAGAGGAGGAGTAAATCAGGCGCAGAGACGCCGACAATGGAAACAGTTTAATCTACTGATTGCCGCTCTTGATTTATAAGAGAGCTGAAACATTAGAAAGTTAGATTTCGAGTTTTTGTGCTGCACTGCCTCCAGTGGCTGATGCTCTGCTCCACCTACATTGTACTTTCTCATTACCATAGGCAGATGGAATCAACTTCCTTTGTATGTAAGGTTAAGGTTTACAGGTGAAATGAAGAAGACAGGGGTTTTAATGGAGTGGTGTTACTGTTGGGGGTTTCTTGTTGGTAATCACAGCTTGAAGGAGAAAGAGACATTTTTGTTACTTGTTACATATTTTTTAGTAGAAGTTATCTCGATAACGCTTAAAGCTGCCGTGATCAGTAATTTCTATTTGAACAATTAATCAAATGACTGTGTGATGCCAAAGGGATTGCTCTGAGGGCTTTTAGCGTCATTCAGCTCAATGTTTTGGTTTGACGGCCTTCGTGTTTGGTGTTTTGGTTCACTCTCACTGCGCTCAACATCATAGTTTCCATCAGCTGGCAGCTGTTGTCAGTGAAGAAGCTCAGATAAACCCACTGTGTGCTATACGTGCCGAGTAAACAGCAGATAGACAGACAGAAGTTAGCAACTTGCTGGTAAACACGGTGGAGCATTTAGCAGCTAAGGAGTCAGTGATGAATGATAATGTCGCTCTGTGTTTGATGGTGTAAATAGGAAACTGTTTTCGCTAAATTGATGTTGCATTAACTTCTGTATTTTTCAACATGCACCCTGTTTTCCCCTGAGTTGTCTAGGTGACTAATGGGGACAACAATTTTTGTCCCCATTAGTATTGAGCCAAAACGCTGCAGACGGCAGCTGCTAAACAAGCTGCAGTGTAATCGCTCGGGGCAACTCCTCACTGTCAATGTAAGTCCACTAAAAGTGCCTGTTTTTGCGAATGACAGACTCTGTCATTATAAGTGTCTGAGAAATTTATGGAAAGGACCATAAAAAGAAATAGAATATTTTCCTTTACCTTTTCGCTTGATCCGGTCTGTTTGTCCTTAAGTCTAACTAAGTCTCGCTCGAAGAAGTGTCGTTATAAAATCTGAAGGCTAGTTGTAGGACACTGCTAGTGATTTTGTTTGTGGTTTTTGCATTTTAATTGTCTAAAATGTAGTGTTTCTAAACCATCTGCAGCAGAAAATGGCCAACGCATGGATGTACTATTGATACAAAGACATTTTTGAATCAGTGCTAGTCAGAAAGGAAACTGGAGAAGGGCATTTTGGTTCAAACGGACGAAATGAAAGAAAGTCTCTGTCATGAATGAATAAATTGAGCCTGTGTGGTAATTTGCAGACTACATTTTTCATAGCTGGTTTCTTTATTTTAGGTCTTTCAGCTCCGTCACCTCTCCTCTCTCGCTGTAACAATGTTGTCTTCCAGGAATTCAGAGTTTTATTGACATAATGAATGATCTTTCAACGGAAACACAGATTACATTAGCTTCCATATTAATCATTGCTCAGCTAATTAACATTAATTGAGATGCCCTGAGCAGGGATAGTGCTCTGTGTGTGTGTGTGTGTGTGTGTGGAGGGGAGGGGGGGTGCTGGGAGACGAGGGCATTCTCCCACTTCCATTTACTTAAAGCTCAGAGGATCTTTTTCGCATCCCGTCTCAATTAGTTACCCGTGCTGTCACTCTGTTTGTCACATCCTGGTGTGTCACACTGAAACAACTGTAGAGTGGGCTGCCTGAGCTGAACAAACAACAAGTCTTAGCACGAGTGTTCATCAGGAGAGCGTGGGTCACACTCCTGCCTAAGGCCACCATGTTCCTTTCCTACTCAAGGGTTCAATTTTCAGAAAGCTACTTAGGTATAATTCTAATCCCCACCCAGCTTTTTTCCCCCCAAGGCCAAACACTCAGGTTACCACTTTGGACACTTGATCAGGCGTAGTGCTAAAGTTTGAACCCACGGTTTAGTTTGTTGCAACACGGTGTGTGGCATAAGAAGACAACAATGGCAGGTTTGAGGTGTTCAATGCCTACCTGTCTGTGACTGACTCTACTGTCAAACTAAGTGATACGAACTACAATGCTGTGGAGCTGTCGATTAATGTCTGACTGTTTACGAGAAGACTGTTGTGCCAATCTTTATCTGATGGAGTAGGCTTATTAATAAAACATCATCCCTTAATTTGCTATAACAACACATTAGCATGACAAAATCAATGACTTTGATTTGATATTCATGTATTTCTCTCAGCATATTTGCTGATCTCTTGGGCTTGTGTATGTTTCCTGAGGCTGCTACAGATGGGCGGGGGGTGCAGTGGAGGTCATGGTGAGGACTGCTGGGAGTTGTGGGGACGTCCGCCTCTATGGGATGTTTTTCTCTTGTACAGTTTTGTTGTCTAAATGATTTACAAACTTAATTGGCATTCCCGAGGGAAGGCTGCCAGCTGTCTGCCTGATGGCGAGGGCTTCTAATTTGGTGCATGGCGAAGGCTAGCTGCCGGGGTATCTAGCGGAGCGGAGCAGGGTGCGCAACGCGCCGCACGCTGCACATGGCCCGATCAAGCCCAGAGTTTGTTTGTTTTTCCCTCGTTTGTTCAGCAACAGACATTGCTTCTCCAAGAGAGAGTGTAACAGCTGCTATCTAACAAGCAGAGTGCAGAGAGAGTGCTGGGCCGTGATGCTGGGCCGTGATGCTGGGCTGAGGTGTTGGAGAGAGCTGGCTGGCCACTGCTGGAGCTGGCAACGTGGGCGATCGTGGCCTGGTACATTATCAATGCTGTTTTGTAGAAACTAACCTATTCCATCCAAGTGATTTTTCTTCTTTTTGGTCACACTTAATTTCAAAGTTATGGACAATGTTTCAACGAGATATCTGAGCTGTGGCTTTCTCTCCACAGCACATACTGTACATCTAAACTGCTTTTTACTTTTCACTGGGTGACTCTCAGGCGGCGCTCCAGCTAGGTAAGTCCTCTTCTCAACTCCAGGCAACCCTTTAGATTTAACAATCTGATGCCACTGAGGGATTTCAAAGGTCAAGATACCAATTTAAAAAGTCAAACTAAGCTTGATTTTGGCTTTAAGCACTAATTCATATAATAAAGAGCCCAGAGGTATTAAAGGTTTAGTTAGGAGTGATAGCGGATATGGAAACTGCTGACACTAGAGTTCGCTGTAAGACTTTTATTTACAAAAATGTAATTGCAAAGACAAAAGTTTCATATTCATAAAAGTACGTTCTATATTCCAGTTCCAATATGTGGTTATTGTTTCAAAGTTCTGGTAAAGTAAAAGTAAGCTCATAAAATTCCACATAAGGATTTTATTACAAAACATACGTGACACTGTAAATGTCCTTAATTTAAGTCAACAAGCAATATTGTGATATAAAAATACAATTTTTATCAGCAAATGTGCCAAAGAACAATACTCATTATGTAGCAGATTGATCTCAACCAGTGTTATATTATTATATATTCGTGGAATATAATTCTGTGTAAGCCACGTTTTAATGTATCTGGTTGAGATGGAGCTAATTCTATGTACTGTTGTTTTGATTTTTATAACATTGTAACATATTTTATGTGCTATTATATGTTTAAAAATCTAAATTTAAAAGTATAGCTAAAACAGTCAAATATTTGCAGTGGAGTAAACAACACAATATTTCCATCAAATTGCAGGGATGTAGTAGTATAGCTTGAAATAGAATATTATCATAAAGTATCAATTGTCCATACTGTTGTGCATTAAGTTAGTATATTGTGTACTAAAACACTAGGCAGTACTGTTTGGAACTCACATTCTCTACCCTGAAAGCAAGGATGATGGTTTCAAAACAGTGTTGGTGGAATTAAATTAGATTCATTCAGATTGCCACATCTGACACACACACACACACACACGCGCGCACACACACGCACGCACGCACGCACGCACGCACGCACGCACGCACGCACGCAC
>NW_022280037.1:3493961-3505858 GCF_004355925.1 Anarrhichthys ocellatus | reverse complement strand
CACACACACACACACACACACACACACACACACACACACACACACACTGTCCAGCTCTGCTAACAGAGGTGAGCCCTGCTGTAGTGACCTGTATGACAGGGTGGGCTGGAGCTTGTAGGCCAACCCCAGCCAGCGAGCTCAGTCTGTAAGACATGTTGACTCTGTGCACATTATCACCAAATGCATGGCGCTGCATAGTCACACAGGATAATTGGCCTGCAGTGGCAGCAGAGCAGCGGGAAATGTAAAAGTTGCTGGTTTTTCAAGGGTAAACAGGACTCGCCTCCCTGACAAGGTGGTGACAGCAAACTGATTTATAAACATGCTCTTGGGAAGAAGGTCCATATTCATGACGGGGGCATCCACTCTCTGAAATCTGCACCTGTAGTGGCCAAAACCAGCATCTTGTTGGTGTTGCATTAAATCCTGTTAGCTATTTGGAATATTTGTTACAACACTGTGATTCTGAGAGCTACAAACCATGTGAAGAACAGCTTATCTGCAGCAGAAGTGGCATTATATGCTGTAAATGTGCTCCTTTGGTGCCCAGAAGTGCTGAACCAAGGCTCTCAATTTTGAAGAAATATGCGCCGTCTGGTTGGATAAATGTCTCCAATGTATGAGATGCTTTTTCTCTCCACATTCCTTGCGATTCTCTTAACTGTCCAGCCAAACAGAAACAAAGACCGGTCAAGTGTCCTCTTGTGCCAGGATTTTGCTCGTTTGACAAATCCAAAAGAGATTTTGCTCGAGAGTCCTATCAGGAGATGACTAACAGCTGCAACCTCTCTACTATAGATGGGCTACTCTGCCAAGATTTTTTTCATCTACTTTATTATTATATTTTTTTCAAACAAGAGGCCGGATGTGGAGGTTATAGAGGATCAAGGGATCTAAAGCTTAGTAAGAGCACTGCATTCATGACGCATGTGGCTGGTGGCCGGGGCTGGAGCGAACATATGCTGAGGTCTTTGCTGGCATTCTAGAGGATATTTGAGGGACAATCAATAAGCCATGAAGCTGTCTGTCCCCATGGGCTCTCAGGACATCCAAATTACTTAGTGACCATACACACACCCAGATGCTAAACAACTAGGCTTGACTTCATGGGCAGATGCCATTGGGTGAATACTGCCCATACACCGATTTTCATGAATCGACAGGTGCAGGTGGATGAAGGGAACATGCATAAGGTTTATGAACCTGGGTGGTACAGGCAGACCTGGTGTTAGTGTAGCTGCTCGTGACTTTAATTGGCCCTGTAATAGTCTAATTGATAAGCGTTGTGTGCAGGACAGGGAGGGGGCAAAGGGTTGCAGTGCACCCCTGGCTGCGGTGCAGACTTGAGAGGAGCATGCAGGGGCACTGCTGATTATTCAACATGTTTCTCTAATCCCAGCCCTTGTGGTAGGAACCTGTGAAAGAGCCTGGTCTTTGTGCCGGGGGGCTAATCGTGTTTTGGAAACGCCGATCGAGGCTAATCTTCTGGCCTGCCTCTAATGTGGAGCCGCTGATATCCTCTGCTGCGATAAATTAAGCTACTTATTAATCTAATTATGGCACATTCATCCCCACAAACTTTCATGTGACTTGGAAAGCCCCCTTCACCATTAACTCCCACACCCCTCCATCCTCCCCTTCTCCAAACCCAGATCTTGAGACTGACTCCCCTCTCTCTCTATAAGACTGCCTGGCCCTGGCCGGCCCAATTAGGAGCCCTCAGGATCTTGCCTCTAACGAGCCTCCAGGCTCCACTAGGCCTCTCCACACAGACTGGGGTCAGTCTGACTCATTCTCCGCCTCCTTCCCCCCTACCGACTCTCCACCTGCTTTATTCTGCCTTTCATTGATCATTTTTGGTTTCACCCACTTTGGAGGGCGGTGGTCTCAAGAGTTTTCTTTAGTATTTTTAATTGTCACCACAGTTATACTCAAACCACAGTTTAGCTTTTGTCTTCCGTTTTACTCCATGTGCTCTATCCAATCATCCATGTTGGCCCTATTGTGAACCCCCTCTATATTTTGACTCGCCCTAAAGTGAACTACTTAATGAGAGCAAATAAGGCCTCTTTCTAACCTGCTTCAGGCCATGTGATGCCTGAACTCTCTGCTGCAAATAGTTGCTCTCAGCTTTGGGGTGATGCTACTCCTGTTGTGTTTGCTAGGCTTTCACAGGGTGCCATGCCTCTGTTGGGTGGGAATCTTGAGGAGCTGGGAAGCTCACATGTGGGGAAGTGAGATCAGGATGACAGGACCCTTCCCTCCATGGACAGTGACCCTGAAGGTAGATGAAAGAAGTTCACGTCTGCACTTTAGCAGTTCAAACTGGGCTGCAATCATCCGTGAAGACTCTCTTACTCATCCACCCCCGCTGTCTCTTTTCTGCACCTCTCTCCTAGACCCCTCGTTCTTTGTTTTCAGGTCAGGTGGAGGAGAGTGTCTGCATGCTGGGTGTTTTAACTCCTCTTTCAATTCTGCCCCTCCTCATCTCGCTCATGCTTTTGCTCTTTTTCTTCCTCCTTTAGGCCAGTGGGAAACGTTTCATTTGCAGTATTCCACTTGCAACAACGGTGCTGACTTTGTTGTCACCTAGAGCTGTGTGAACTTACTCTCTGTTGCAATACTAAGGAGCAGAACGACTGATTGTTCATACTATTCAAATATAAGTTTTGTCTTTTCTCAGATTACAACAAAAAATTCTCTTTAATCAAATTCCCTCACATGTGCTGCACTCTTTATTGCTGCTACAACATGACCCTACCATGACCCTTTTAATATCCTTTATAAATATTTCTATTGTCTTTCTCTTGCATTATGATGTTTTCATGCTTTTTTATGTTTTTAAATGCGTCTTAGAAATGCCTTTGTATTTAAAATGTGCTATAGAGATAAACTTGCCTTTCCTTACGTACTGTATACCACACTTTTCACAGGTATAATCTGTGGGGCATTAACCTTCTAGTGCGCTCTTACTCAAATGATGATGTGGATGTGTTCTTTCCTCAAAGCCGAGTGGAGGGGCGAGACGACAGGGAGGCGCTCACTGTCATTTGTTCTTAGAAACAAAGGTTCTGTGCTGCTATCAAACTCCCATTAGATATGGAGAATTGAGTGTGCGGTCTGCACCGCGTTCCAAACAGCGAGGTGATAACACAACGCAGAGGCAGGCCAGGATGCTAATTGCATGCCGAATATTTATAGTCCAGACAATTAGCTGTTGCCTTTTATATGCAAAATAACAACAGCAGCAGTGGCAACAGAGAGAGGATGGGGGTGTGGGGGGGGGGTGGTAAGTAATTAAGATGCTCAAAACAGGACAGGGACATGCAGGCTGTTGTGCTCTGATTTGTTGCTAACAAACACAATAATTAGCCTGTTATTGTGGGATAATGAAGTTGCCAGTGTCCTTTTCCCTATGCCAAGTGCCATCCTGAACAAGGACGTTCCCACCACTGCTGCTGTTGCTGTGGACAGGGCCCCGAGGAGAAGGTCGTCGAGAAGTTCAGAGGTCACAAAGTGTGTCATAGATCTGTTGAAGGCTTTTGTTAGGTAATAGTATGTTTAGTAGTATAATGTTTAACAGACTGCCTTATGACAGTGGTGTAGCGGTAAAGTCATTTTTTAATGATAGCAATGATTTGGAGCTGATGCATGCAGCAGTGCTCGTTACCGAAAAACAGGTGACTTGTATTACACCACTAGTCTGAAATACATAATATGTCCAAATGAAAATGAATTAAGTATGAATAATAACTGTACTTCTGGTTGTTAGCCAGTTACAGCAGTTTGGATCGGTGCAGGACATGACAACATGAGACACATTGCAGCTCTCACCTAATGTGTGCATGTAAGTGTGTGTACCTCCTTTGCACATACGGCTGTGTATGTCTCTGACCGCAGGTTCATTGAATCAACAATGCTGTCTGGCAGGATTAGGTGCAGCTAGAGCTGATTTGATATTTGTGGCTGATAGTGCTTGTAAGCACACCTTTGTTCCCTTCCATTGTGGCTGAGATTAAGGCAAACCTCCTCTTCATCATCCTGCTCCAGTGTAGTAACATAGATAAAGCTACTCTTTGATTGAATCATTTCTGCTCGTGTTCAGGACCTGCTCTCGCTCACCCCGTCACCTGTCGCTTGTGCATCAGACACTTTGTTTCCACTCTTTCTTTCCCGTTATAACTCTGTCACTATGTCATTCATCTCTGTTTGTATTTATCTATAATACCTGTCAGTCACAATGCTAGACGCTAATGAGAATGTTTGTGAGCGTTGATTTTTTCACTAATGATGGCTTGAATATGTTTGAGTATTGTCTGTAAATATCCCAACTGTATCTAGCACAGGACAGAACTTTTGCTTGAACTTTTAATTATTGCATCAAGTCTCTGATTGAGTTTGTTTGAGTCCTCCTTTGATCCCCGGATGATGTAAGAAATACCAACTCATTTGAGCAGTCATGAAATCTATAAATGCAGGATTATTTTGTAATGTTGGGGGCTAGGTACAGTGCTGCGCAGGAGAATTCGGCTGTGTTTTGGCGTCATGTGGGAGTCAACAGTGACTTGATGATCTTTCCGGGGGTGTTGTGGATCGTATTCAGTGCGAAATTTGTATTGATAGGTGCCAGCCTCATAAAGATATACCCACACTCACACACTCATATTCAAATTAGGAGGCCAGGAAATGGTGCAGCATGTCTTTTAGATTTTGGGGCTTTTGAAATCTGAGTTGTACTTATGTTTGAATACTGAAATCATGGCACTCAAATACATCACATCATGTAAATGTTATGTAAAAAGGTGATTTCCATGTGAGTTATTTGACCAGATAATACCAATCCTCCTGTATAAAAATGAGATATGGGGTTCCCATAATCCTCAGTAAAGATCCTGGAAACATTCTTAATGCTTTTGGGTTATCATATTTATGGCATAATTGCGGCAATATTAACCTTTCACTCAAGGATTTGGTCCTTTGGGACTGGCATGAAGAAGTTCATAATAACCCTCATTTATACTTATTTATACTTATCCCTGTGCAAAGAATAAATGTAAATGGTAGTCATCTGCCAATTTAAAAAAAGAGATTTATGTGATTATGTCCCATGCTAGGTTGTCCTAGCTTTGACAAGATAGAAACTGATAAATTATAGTATAAGATTAACCCAACCACTGAAAATGATTACAAAAAGAAGAATTTCAAAGAGTTAACCAATCCATTCCAAATAATGGGTACTTTTATGCATCTATTGAATATTTGCCAAAGTGCTTGTTTGCTCATTTGTATATTTGTTTATTCATTCACCTTTTATAGGTATCATTCTCTACTTTCCGTTACTCTCTACTCTCTGTTTCTCATGTGTTTAAACAGCCTTCAGGGGTCATCGTGGAGTGACAAAGTGAAAGAAAAGTCCAAAAAGTCACAACGAACACCTTTCATGAAGGGATGGCTGTGCAAAACCAACACTTAAATCCCAGCTGACCAGGTAGAGGTACTGCACTACGGATTGTTCTATACTTTCAGTGTTTGTGCAGTTATAATGACGTGGAGCCAATGGTCTCTCAGATACACTTTAAAGTAGAGTAACATTCATGGTCACAAACACAACCTTCCTGTTTGCTTCCCCGTTGAGGGTTGTTACATGACAAAAGACGTCCAAAGTCATTTATATGATTGTGTATCTTTCCTCCCTCTCACACACGCTAATCTCTACAGGTATTTCTCCTCGGCTGCTGTTATTAGAATGCAGCAAATGCTCTCTATTGATGCATGTCAGAGCCTCATTCTTTCATCTCCAACATTTAATTTACCGTCCTGTTGTGCCACTAATCCTGTGTCGTGCCATTTCCTCCGCTCCTCAGATTGCTCTCTCAAAGCCCCCTCTCCGCCAGATAAAGAGGAAGGTAATCGCCATTGTCTGGCTACAGATACACCAGTGCTGCCCCCCCCCCCCCCCCTCTCCGCAGCCCCAAATTAAAGGGCCGTCCTGCCCTCGCGCCCCTTTAATCACTGGCCTCGTCTATCTGTGCGAGTGGACCCCAGGGCTGCTGCACTTTCATCCACAAATAGGCTTTCAGTGAGAACCACCCAGGGCTGGCCTCCTTGCAGGAGATCCCCACACACTCCTCAGCTCTGCTCCGTCTTTGCTGCAGCAGTCTCACTTCCAGCCTCACACTCTTGCCCCCCCCCTCCAGTGATTGGACATGAAGAGTATTCTACTTTCACTTGTATTGCACCCTGATGAATTGAGTCTTTCTTTCTCCTCAGGAGGTCTGACCCACATGTCTGTTAAGGAACTTCAAAGTGAGAGTGCACAGAGTCATTTCAGCTGTTTCAACTCAGAGTGGAGCCAATAACACCTTCCACTGTGCTCCGACCATAACACTTCTATAAATACTACAATATTGAAATAATTTGCCTTTAAATATTAAAATGTTCCGTTTACTTGATAGCATACATTTATGTCTCACACATTAACAGTCATGTAATTATGGGGACAAAGAGTGCATCGTTCATTAACATTTAGACATTTCTATAAAAGTGTGTACTCATATCTGTTCAGGGTGAACTGATGATGAGGCAAAAAGTGTTCAAACTCCAGGAATCATTGCAAACAGCTTGGATAATTGACTGAATGATTGTGCCTGATGCTCACAATCATAAAGTTGGCCTGCAGCAGTGAAAATATAATTGATTGGCAACACAGTGTGGGGTTGTTGGGGTCAGCGCCCTGCCCTCAAATACGCAGAACCACTCAATAGCATTTAGCTAATTTCTGTTAATTGTGGCTCTTACTTCCCTCGGCTGAATTGACATAACGCCGGAGGGCTCAGCCAAATCATCACCATTATGACATTAGCAAGGGCTTATCCAGCGCTAAGAGCTTGAGCTGATACTAACACTAAGGAGTTTAGGATGCTAAGATGAGACGCAGCAATTGCAGTAGCTGCCGTAAGACTGATGGACAACAATGAAAGTTTACAATAAGGATCAAAGATTCTCGCAGGGTTAAGGGAACTATCCAATTAAGGATTCGCGCCTTTCACTGCATTCACACAAAGTTGCAGCCTCACAAGCGAGGCAAGAGTCGCTGCTCGAGCTAATGCAGAAAAGATACACCCCCATCTACTAATAACAAGCCGTTTAGCTTGAGCGACTGCTGCCACGTACAAAGGAACGATTGCTTTTTGCTACACAGTTAGCCTCTGTGCCCTGGACTTATAAGACTCCTGTGAGAGGGATTCTCTTCCTCTTTGACTTGCGTGAAGAGGCTGTTTAATACACACACTGCAAATTAGTGAGGGAACGGCATTGTGCCTTTCATGAAAAAAGCATTGGTGGGCGGCAGCGTTCAAGGTTTTGGGGCTGTGGGGGAAGATGATTGCTTGTGATGTATCCCAGGTTGTAATCCTTGGACAAGAGATCGTGGGTTCCCTTTTAGCGAGCAGAAGGGCTCTGGCTGGGGAAAGGCGCTGTGCTTAATTAGACTTGTCTGGGGAAGTGATGGGCTTTAGGTGTAGCTAATTAAGATCATAGCTGTGGCTGAAATGGCTTAAACTGTACTGCAATATATACCAGTCAGGTCCCAGAGGAACTGAACAATGCCAGTGAGACGCCATCTTCCTGCAGCCCATGAATGCACACATTAGGGTAAGAGCAGTTATTACGTTTAATCGGGAGGCAGGGTGCATGACTGCATACATTTTTCTTTACATTAATATAAGTTAACAAAGCATGAAGGAGAACTGCTCCCAGTGTGCTGGTGTCAATGTCATGGCACGTTTTAAAAGATATGTTTGAAATTGATTAATTGAGCACATGGTACTCTACTGCTTATTCAAATGTTTATGTAAATAAGGCAAAGATTACAGTAGGTCAATCGCCAAATCTGTGTCAGTCTGTCTGCTAGTGCCTGGGCATGTTAGCGCCAGAGACACTTGACAATAAGAGTGGAACTGAATCAAACTGGAGCCCTCTTGTGTCTTCTGGCGAGCAAAATGGTTGGAGGCCAAACAGCCGTTCCCATAATCCTCACTATTGACAGGGCTTGCTCTGTTCTCCGCCTGATCTGTTTGGTCTGTCAAGTTAAGGGAGCCCCTCTAGTGCTTGTGGGAACCAAATCTATAAACAAACTCTCAACCGATCTTTCCTATGTATAGTCCTTGGCCTGGCATCGTCCCTGCTCCTTCAATGGGAATCATTATTTAATTGGGCCCTACAACAAAATGGCCAGTTTTTTTGTTCCATATTGAAGTAGGGGGATTATATTTCAACGCACGTGAATTTTAGGTTTGGCGGTATCTATGCAATAAAGTTTCAGGCTCACTTCACATTGTGAAAGCAGAATAAAGGTGTGAATGAGTAAATCAGTAGAGAAATACATTAGATATTTCCCCTGAGCTTTTCGGTCCTTTCATCATTTCATTCATCTTTGTAAGGAGCAGACCTTTCTCGCTGTGACTTTGTTCAATTGCACCGTTTCCCCTATTTCAGCTAAGGGTGACGAGAGGGGGGGGGGGCATTCTAAATGTAGTCGCATAGCTGTGATAACCAGTCTCTCTCTCACTCTCCCCTCTGACCAGCCGTCACCTTTAAATCTGCCTTTTCATATTCCTCTCAAAGCATCTTGTCCATAGAAAAGACGCCTGCCAAAACAGATCTCTGGACAAACAAGAGATGTGAAGAAAGAAAGAAATGGGAGACCTATTGGAGGCAAATTATTTAACCACCGAAGAGGAATAAAAATGTCTCCTCTTATTTCTGCTTTCCACTTTTCCACGTTGCTACTGGTTGCAATAGAAAATTGTAGGGGAAATCTGTCTAATTCTAACAGCATAAAGGTGAAAATAAAAAGGCTTTCATGAGTCAATAACTACTTTTAATAAATTGAAGAAGCATCCATCACACCTGAAAGCATTTAGAGCATTCAATAAAAGCTACTTATGCATTTTAAACTGGTTGTCTTTATGCTCAAAGTTTCTATAGGGTGTGAGTGACAAATCCAAACAGCATCTACCTGGGTGGCTGTCCAGTGACGGGCTGTGGGAGAGCGGCAGCCAGCTTGAAGGACAGGCCTGCGATGGGTGACGACAGCCCGGCCCCCTCACCCATGAATAGCTGGAGGCCCAGCCGCACCTAAAACTACATCTGCCAGAGCTTCGGAAAAAGGAAATATTCAAATGGTAATCGGAAGGCCGTGAATCATAAGCCTAAGGTAAGCTATGTAATGCTGGTAAGACAGTGAGTAGGGCTTTATTGGTGGAGAGGGGAATCCTTTTTGCCATTCAGGAGAAGAATTGCAACAGTAATACCATTAACTTGCACCCTGGATTGCCAAATGCCATTTAATTGCCAATAGCAGCCCATTGTTTGGAGTGGGTGAATTTAGGCTTCAGTGTGGCTGTGCTTTATGTTGCGGGGGGGGGGGGGGGTGTAGGGTGTCATAGTGTAAGACGTCTGAAGAATGATGGCCCCTCACACATGCACAATCACACACAAGCAACCAACGCCTAACTAAAGCTCCGCAGTAACTAGCTTAACTAAAGTCTTTAGGGAAAGTAAATTCGGACAAACTCCTCTCTCCTTAATACCTGATTTGTTCAACAACATGATTTGGGGCGCGTCTATTCAAGGCCCTTTTGGGCCAAGCCGAGGTCTTAAGGCTCAAGGCTTGTACCTCGCGGTTATTGTGGGCTGTTTAGGGTTTGTCTCAAATCTCCTTGTGCGGATGTGTGGACTCTCCTAATGCTGGCTAATGGGCTTCGGCAGAGTAACAGTCTCCTAGCTCCCATTGAAGACCCCATGGAAAGCAGCATAAGCTCCATCGAATAAAGGCCCTGGCCAGACCTTTCTTTTGGAGTTTTTTATTATTGGGAAGAGGCCACCCTCCATCACCCCCATTTTCACCCCAAATCTCCTGTCCATTCTCCTTGGATCTTCTGTCCCCGCCGACCTCCCTCAAACCTGACCAGCACCAGCACCCCTTCTCTCGACTATGAGCCCAAACCCATCAGCATTGTCATTATACCCCTCCTCCCCTCGAAACCTGCCACAGTCCAAGACATTGGCCTCCACCCCCAGCCTTGTCTCATACCGCCGATGCTGACCCTGACAGCCATGTCCCGGGGAGGGCTAAATTGAATGTGAAATGCATGGTGGGTCCTCGCAGACTCCATTGTGCAGAGGGGGAGTCTGGGAGGCGAGCAGCGTCACTGCTCCTCAGTGCTGATCGAGTTTGACAGCACGACGGGAGGAGGCAAGAAAAACGTTCTTCTGCTCTCATTCAAAACTCAAAGAGGGCCTTTTTCAGTCCCCCACATCCCCCCAACCTCCTCGCCAACCACTTCTGCCTTCCCTCCATCATCTCACCCCTCTTCTTCTTTTCACCCTGCAATGAAACAGGCCTTAGCTTTCTCTGGACCACTAGCTCCCCTGAGATCACACCGCATTTCATTGAGCTCATCCTCAACAGAGTTACATTTGGAGATACTATGATCATGTCATTTTAATCAGCTGTTCTCAAGATGTAAACTCCACCCATCTCTAGCCAAAACAGTGTGGATCTTAGTCAAAAGTCTTTGATTGTATGAAGTTGAACCATACAATATGACCAGCTGTGTTTGTGTGCGTGGCAGATAGAGTTGGTATGTTTATATGAATACAAACTTGTGTGCAGGCTTGTGTTTGTGCATGCACTAGTGCTATTCAGTCTGTTCCGCTCGGTGTCAGGCAGCCCCTCTCCACTGGATGCGGCAAACCCCTCATTTAATGCAAATGACAGTCATCTAGAATCCAATGCATCTCTCATCGCTGCACATTGCCTAATCAATGTGAAGTGCTGTGTAAAAAAATACATTGCCTCTCTGTAATAGTTGTTTTTGACCGAGTCAAGTGCAGCTCCTAGAATTAATCCCAACCTGAGATTCAATTACGGGCGCCTGGCTAAGCAGAAGAGGGATAGCACTGCGAGCAGGGGTGAGGGGACTGTGATTGTATAGTGGAGCTTGTCTATATGTTTCTGTATCTGTGCGAAGTGTATGTATGCGTGAACATTCCTGGTCACTGTGGGTGAGTTATATATGAGGGCTTATAATGTGGTGTTGTTTCTTGCCCTTGCTGGCTTGAATCAGGGGCAAAAGGCCGTCCGATCTCTCCCTCCAGGAGTCTCGTCATCATTCAAAGGCAGCCCACGTCAGTCTTCCCGGCCGTGCTCTGGGTAGCAAAGGGAGATGTGGAAATTCAGAGTTGTGAAACTCATTGTCACCTTTTTCTAATGAGTTCCCTGATCATCAAATGTGTTCTCAGTTCTGACATTGCTTTAGGAAAAAGGGGGAGGAGGAGGTGTAGACGTAAAGCCTGGTTGTGGGAGGCGAACTGGAACTGCACTGTGGCTTCATCAATGTGCGTGAAAGTCAGGCTTCCGGAAATTCATTTCTGTCGCCTGTGCCACATAAGCATGTTTCAGGTCAGTGTTTGTGCAGTGTGTTTTTTAAGGAGACGCTGGGTTCATTACAAGGTGTTAGAGTGGCTCTTGTAATTTTCATTCACATTTACATACTGTTGTTGTTGGGATCCATCAACACCTCAATTGCGTATAACGACCAATTTGAAGATATTAGATTAGCCCACCCAGCATGCACCACCTCACAGAAGACAGGTGGGAATTTAATTCCGAACCACAAAGTAAGATTAGATTTTTTTGTAAATCTTAGCATTAAAATGAGCACACAATGTCTGATTGCAGCAGATGTGCACCTCTGAATGTACATATGCAAAAGGAAACACATTGACTTAGTTGCCTGCCATGCACAGACACACACACACACGCACACACACACACACACACATACACACACACACACACACACACACACACACACACACACACACACACA
>NW_022280037.1:3478849-3493951 GCF_004355925.1 Anarrhichthys ocellatus | reverse complement strand
ACACACACACACACACACACACACACACACACACACACACACACACACACACACACACACACATTTGTGGTGTAAATGCCATTTACTATACACTAAAAGTTGATCTTCCATTCAGCCCAAGGACATTGCTGCTGTCTCCCGTTCTCCCCCTCCTCTACCCTTCCCGACAGTGGGCCAATGACAACATAAACACAGAAAAGGCAATTTAGCTCCCTCTTTTAGAACTACTTTGAAAATAAAGGAATTTTAATTATGGACACAATGAAAAAGAAAAAAGGACTAAAAAGGGAGAAAACATTCACGCACAGTAAACAAAGCTGAAACAATTATCTTCTGGTGACCAGTCGGTGTTTTTAGAACAGTCATTTTAATCTTTTATTTACTGCAAAGAGAGAGAGGGGGAGCGAGAGAGCAAGAGACAGAGAGCGGAGAAGAGGGTGTAAGAGAGAGAGAGAGGGAAGAGCGAGAGGAGAGAGGGGGGAGGGGTGAGAGAGGCTAGGGTGAAAGAGAGAAAGATAATATGCATATATTTAAAATATCCCCACCCTCACAATCAAAAGATGCTTTTTTTTATTAGAGAAACAATTTTGCCACACACCCGGTTGGAGGAGGGGGTAGTTTGTCATTTTTTGTTGGAAATTGCTTGCTGTCAACCCCCAAAGACGACATTGCATTTCTCCATTCATCAGTGAAAGGGAACGGAGTGACATTGTGAGTTTTCTCTGGTGGGATAAAGCCAAACAACAACAACACCACAATGCAATGTGATGATGGCAGAGTGATTTTAGACACCGGCATAAATGAACCTAGGAGTAGCCTTTTGTTGACTTGTGGTGGAGTCATAGAGCGGCAGGCAGGTTATAATAGTAATTGACAGGTAATTGACATTCACATGATTCAGATGACCTAGCAAGCACAATACATAACATGATGTTTAATGGTCAATTTCAGATGAGAAACACCTTCACTCCCCCGTGCAGAGAATTACAGTCCTGCACTGCTAAGTGAAATGATGAGGAAGAAATCGAGGCCTGTTCAGCATTTTGGACACGGTGACTGTTGGCTGGGCCTTGTAATTTGCAAAGGAGCTGTGTTGTGGGACACCAGTGTAAGTGAAATATAATTAATCTATCACATCTATTCCAAATGAGCCATTGACACCTTCCCTTTGAAGCTGTGCTGCTGCGTGGATGTAGATGCGTATCAGCTGTGTCTGGCCCCTGGGTGCCTCAGATATAAACATTCACTCCACCGGATGCTGTTATCCTCTATAGAGTGACACTGATGCGTTATGTGGGATTGACCAAGATAGCAAGGCAAAAGCTACAAATCTCCATTTGCAATGAGGAGAAAATTCCATAGGATTAATTTTCTGTATAAGACCCCTGCCCAGACCCCCAACCCCCACCCTGTCCACAACTTCAGCTGTGCAGCCCAGTGTTAAAAGACCCCGAGGAATACTGTCTTTGTCATCCTGCCGTTTGGGGCCGAAGAATAAGAGAAGTTTTAATCCCCATTGTCCACGAGTCTGGTGGGGGGGTCGGCGGCTGTAAGATGATCCAACCGGCCACACTAATCCCTCCATACCACTTTCGCCTTCACATCAAAAACCCCCCCACCCTCCCACAAAGCAGCGGTCTTGTGCGTTGGACCCCAATGTGCAAATTCTAAAGAGGAAAATGGAGCAAAGAAAAAGTTGCAACAACAGAGCAGAATAGACTTAAAGACAGTTGCACAGAAGATAGGGTGAGCTCTGGGGCGAGGGTGGGGGCATGGTAGGCTCCATCGCTGCGAGAACACACGCTCCCTCTGCTGCCTCTCTCCCCCTCAGGTCGGGCCTCGATGCTGCCGCAGTTGCTCTTTTATAGGTCTCCTTGGCAACCAAAATGTTTCCCCGAATCCTCCGTATTTTCCATTTTCTAGAGAGACTACGAGCCAGGGGGAAGGGGACAGGTGCCACTCAGCCGAATGCACATGGGCTTACCGTTGTACACAAATACCGACTGTGATACACCATATTGTTTCTTTCTAAATCCTGCTGGATTAGCCAGTAAAACAAAAAGGCAGCCAAATGTGAACAAACAGAAAAAAGTGGGGATTGCGGCTTCCAAGGGTTCTCTTTGCTGGTGGATCAAAAGTGATTTTTAAGAAATCATCAACAAAATGTGAATCTCATTTCAGGCTCCTTAAACAAGAGTTGCCTACTTGAATATTTTCACATGGGACAGACTGGTCGTGTGCCTTTGTAATCACGCTGTAGTGATTCAGGATTTTGTACCAAATTGGATGTCTTTTGAGCCATCTCTAGAAACTGAATTGCATCAGAAATCTCCCAAAAACGAACTTAAAAGAATGATGATGATGATGAGACTTGAATGTGATATGAGACATCTCAATGAAATAGGGTTCCCTTCCTTATGATGGTTGGAGCCACTAAGGCAAGAGGAGGGAGAAAGCAGTCGAGGGCCGGAGCTCAAGGCCACTGAAGTCATCGGGACAATTCACTGTGTGGCCTCTGGGGGTACACACACACTCACGCACACACACACACGCACACACTGGAACTGCTATGATGAAGTTCACTATAATAGAGAGTGTGTGAGGAGTCAGGGCGGGGCGGGGAGGGAAGACACAGGGGGGTGGTGAGTGTGTGTGTGTGTGTGTGTGTGTGTGTGTGTGTGTGTCTGTGTGAGGGAGCCAGGAGACAGCCGTTTAAAATTCTGTTTCCTGCAAGTGAGGAGGCTAATCCTGCCCCCATAATTCCCTGCAGCCAAAGTACCCCTCCTTCCTCAACATCACCACTCCCTTTTTCTCTATCTCGCTCTCCCTCCATCTCGCTCATTCTCGCTCTCTCTCTTAGTGCACACTCCATGAGTGACAGCACAATGCCCAGGCCCTCGCACGCTTATCTAACTCTAGCAGATGGTCGACTTGGATCAATGCACACACGCCACGATCAATGACTGAGATAAAGAGCAGCAGGGATTGTACCCTCTCCCTAGCTCCCTCTCTCCTTCTATCTGCCTCCCCTCATGCCCATCCCGTTGCCCCCTGCCCAATTGTTTCTCTCTGACGCTCGTTCATCTGCATCTGCACTGGCACCTTCCCGTCTGCAGGCCCTCTGCCGGTGCCGAGGTCCCGCTGATGGCAGGGGTGCCCGATGTGCCGTCTGCTGCATCCATCCACCTCCCTCGACCTGCTCCCTGGGAGGACTCTGAGCCCTCTTTCTATCAGGCTTATCATGAGATCACTGCTTCATCTCCTCCTCGCCCACCCTCCTCAACATTCCTTACTCTCTTTCTCTCCTACACTGACTCTGGCTGTATCTCACGTGTTAATCTCTCACGGCTGTACTCATTCTCTTCAGCCATACAGGGAGCGTTCTGCTATTGACCTTCTGTGCTCTTCTTGAATGCACCGTTTACCATGTAGTTGCCATCCTCTGATGACGCAACCTCATGCTCATCTCTTCATTCCCCCAAGGGATGGAATGTTTCGCTTATACATCCATATGTCCTTCAGTTTTGTTTCATCCAATGTCGCTATGTTCTGATGTGGTTCTAATGGGACGCTGAGGAGACTGAGATGAATCAAAGTGGGTCAAAGACAGAACTGTAAGGAGAAAGTGGAGCAGAAGTCTGACTGAGTGATTCCCCATCAGGAACTATGGTTGGAAGTGGGCCAGGGTGCACGCTGCTAAACACATTTAAATACGATAAGCAAAGATTGTATTCAGAAACGCACAGGGGGATCGGATTCGCCAACAAGAGTCAAAACACAGGTAACAACAACGTAAAACTGCTGTTGAGATTCAATTTTTGTTATCTCCACCAGGAGATTACGCATTCGGTCGTGTGTGCGTGCATGAGTGTGTGCGTGTGTCAGTCTGTCCTCACCTAATCTCACATACTACTGGACCCGTTAGCTTAATATTTTTTAGCTCATTTATGAATGCAGGACCTCTCGTGGTTGCAGTGATTCACACTTTTATTGACCGTTTTATATCATCATTGACTGCTGACTCCTCACTACTCTTAACTGGCCGGTCGGGGGCCACATGTGATCAACAACTGCTTCAGTCTGGACTCTTGTTTCTGCGATGGATAACGAATTGTCTCTCTTTTGATTTGGACACCATGCAATTGCATGTATGTATATAGGTATGTACTGTTTTATGTATGTGTAGCTATCGCTTGGCAAATGACAAACTGAACCGAGCGCTGACTACAACGGAGCGTGTCTCCTCATGTAGGTCGGAGGAGAGCAAGTTAGCAGTGGGTAGCAGAGGCCTGCGCTGTGGCTATACCTGAGGGAGATCTGCACTTTACTGAGTGCACTTTTCTAGTTTTTTCACTGTTATGTTGCTACAACTTTAGGTTCACTTACTTCTGCGATTTAGTGTTGCTCTTCTATTGATTTAGGGGACTTGCGAGAGACATATTAGAGGAAATCAAAGCAGCAGAGGCTGTGATATTTCCCATAATACAGCTGGAGAGTGTAATTCATTGGACCCTTTATGCTAAGTAAATGTCTTTCAAACTCCTCAGCCCTAGTTTGTTACACAGGCGTCCCGTTGAAAAGTTGACTAATCAAGCCAAGCGCTGAGATTTTTCATTTTCAACTTGAAAAGATTCCGCCCACCTCCATTGAATTGGAGTGGAGGCAGAAATCTCAGGCATGGATGTCACAAAACATGATATTTGAATTTGGGTGAAATTACCCTTTAGTTCAAAACTGGTCTCAACTGATGTGTAGTTATATTACTAACACATTCTAGAGTGACCTCAATTTTCAGCAATAATCTTATGATCAAGATGTAAGAAATGTTTTTTGACAAACAAGCAGTGTTACACTACAGCTATTAAATGGTACCCATTGGACCAATGCCTCTACTTCAACCAAAACATGGGACCATGTGACCTGTCAGCTGCATAAACTTTGCCACAGAGTAAGCTCTCCCTTTCCTTCTCCTGTGAGGAATTTGTAATTTGCCGTTGGTGATGTAATGCGGTTCATAATAAGCCCATTAAAGCCTTTCTCTGTGCTGATGGAAAACGCAGTGGCAATATGGACACCTCCGCTATTTATACCTCTCAAATCCTCATGCATATTCACACAGTGCAGAGACGGGGAAAGAGCAGGCAGACACCCTGACAAATAAGTGCCTGGATCTCATTTCTTTTGGGGCCTAAGCTATTTCAGCACACTGGGGCCTCCTCCCCTCCTCACACTATGGCCACAGCCTCATCCATTCTCTAGGGTCTGCCTGCTTTCATTTGCTCTCGGTCAACACGAGCGAGGCATGTGTGTATGAGAGTCTTTATTTGTATATGTGCGCATGTGTATGTGTGAGAGAGACAGAAATAAAGACAGAAAATTATGTAGAGAGACAGAAGGATAGTAATAAGTATAACGAGGCCTGGCTAATAAGTCTGTTTTAGTTGAGGCACAACTCAATCTGCAATCATCCATCTTTCAAGTACACCAAGCTATAGGCGTCCTAAGCGACAGTATCCCTCTTTGGTCACACTGAACACTGCTGACTATTATCTAAAGCTTTTGCCTTGCACCAACCATTCTTCAAGCTGATTGTACCACGTTTGTCTTGATATCTTCAGGATTAGTGTAGCTTCATGAAAACATTGGTATAGCTACATAGCTTTTATATACGTCTAATAAGAACTGTAATAATCATGATATTCCAACAGTGACTTCTACCATGTATGTCTTCCTCAATATGTTAAATGTGTTTCTAGTGCCAAATGTTTGGGCATGTAATGAGTGAAAAGCTGTTTGTTCACGAATAGAAACGATCCCTCTGTTACTAAAACGGTACTAAATTAAAGGATCAATATAAGACATTCAGAGCATTAATACAGCAGCAAAAAACAATATAGTGGAGAAATGTCTGCCTGAGCAGAGAATGAAGTCGCTCACCCTCTGTGTATGTTGTAATCAAAGCTTCTTCTTGCTTTGTTGATGAAGCGGACCGGCCCATGTTCGTGCATGTGATCGTGCCCCACTGGTGAGCTCACTGCCGCTCTGCACTGCGCTCATACGGCGGTTACAGCTGATAATGCCGCCCATAAAAAGCGTAGCACCCTTCAGGTAAACACTGTTAGCTCTGTCAGCAGGTTTGCCGTAGTTTGCACTGTTAGCACCGTTACCTACAAGTCACAGGCTCAGGCTTTGCCATGTTTATATCTCGTATTGTGCACCTTTGACACTGTTTTTGATGTCTTACAGACAGATGTTACAATTAAAATGAGTGGACTAATTCATTCATGGAGACCATCATCATAAAATCACCAGATAAGTGAGTATATTTTCAAAGAATATTTGTATCTCCCCAGTTGGTTTTTAAATAGACTGGTTTAGCAAGCTACCAATATGAATTACTGAAAATATAACAGAAAAATGGCGAGAAGCGTGGATAAGATTGACACAGATATAGTAGTAGTTGTTGTAAGTGAACTTACAGAACTAATTTGACATATTTCTTTGATAAACAAAAAATGTGTTAACTACACCTAAATATTTCTACTGCAGGTTCTGTGTAAACTCAAACTGACGTCAGGGAGATGGATGCGTCACTAGCTACTGATTTGGTCCAGGCAAAACAAACAAAAATGGCCCTCCTCACATCTAGAAAGAGGCTAACATGAACACGATGTCAGGTTGAATAAAGGAAGTGAAGCACATTGGCGGTTCAGTCTCATTATCAGGCTCGGTTTCAGAGACTTTGAGAATCTTTGCCAAAAGTGCATTCAAGCTGTTCTGGCAGCTCGTGGTGGCCCGACACCTTACTTAAACACTTTATTCTGTTTTTTCCTTTAAATTGCCACCCGTCTGTAGTCACTGGCGGTTGTGCTAACAGAGGGCAGCCTCACAACTATGCTACAGCGCTTACTGCTGGACTGACAGTCTGGCTGACCACACTCAGCTATTGTCACATGAGCTGTAGTCTGAAGACGCCGGTGCTCCCCCCTCTGTCCCCCTCTGTCCCCCCCCCACACACTCCTTAATCCTGCTTAATTTGAGTGCAAAGAAATTCACATGTGCCAGTAAGAACATTTACAGAGTACACTGCCTCCATTTTCCTCCCTAAAATAGAACAGAGCTTAAGCACTAAGCTTTATTGATCTTACAACTTGATAGTGTGATTAAGGGGGAAGATGGTGCCTCTAAAAAAGTGAACACTTTTAGGTAACAGGCCACGCTACACCGCTTTTAATTGGGAATTAATTAGCATAGTTGCAGATTCTGCAGCAAGGACGCCTCTGTGTTTTGATGCCTGTGTGTGAATGTGTGTGTGCAGTGTCATATACTTTTAGGGTAGGTAAAAAGCAAAGAACTCTGGCTGCCATCACCACCATTTCCCAGTTATCGTAGGGTAGAAGTGGATCTTTATGCGTGTTTATTTGTGTGTGTGTGTTAGGGAGAAAGAACACAGAGAGAGGGAGCCGTGGGCCAGAGAGATGCAGATTTGTCCCAATGGAGATTTGAACACCTCCATACTGTGGGTGGGCAGACACATGGAGAGACACAGAGCTAAGGGGCTGCACGGCCACCCGGTAGGAGAAACTCTACACCCTGGTGATGGTAGGCATTAGTTCAGCACCAGCTCTTCGGCTCACTCACACACACTAACAAACCCAAAGGCTGCAGAAGTAGCAGCTTTGATCACTGAATCACTGGCAGTGACGACACAAACACATCTACCAGTTCCATTTAACCCACTTCCACTAAATCACAAAAACTCAAATTCATTTACCCCCTCTCAACATCAAAGTATAACAGCACAAGGCTGTTTCCTCCAGTGAGGTTCCATCTCTATTTAAAAAACCAAAACAAAGCACCATTCAGTGTATGTCTATAAATATCATTTTGGAACTGAAACTTCATCTATTAGATATACTGACAAATCGAACAAAAGTAAAAACCCACACCAGGAAGCTGAGCAAAAACTGTGCCATATTTTCCTAAGATTTTGTTCACATTAAGCCAAAAGGTAAGAAAAAGGAAACTAAAAATCCTCAGTTGACAATGGCACTATCTCATTGTTTGCAATACTGAATGTAATGTCTCAGATCTCATTGGCATCTTCCTCTGGCAGCCTCACTCGCTTTCCTTTTTGTATTTTCATTGTGGATTGTTGTTTACTGGCTTCAGCGTTTTATATCAGTGCCTCTCTTTCCTCAAAACACCTACTCATTTGAGGACTGATTCATTCCAGGCTAAGTCATATTCCCAAGGGATTAGAGACATCTAATTTGGTGATATTTCTGTCATGCACACTGGATGTAGTATTCAAACAGTCTTCCCCTCCCCCTTTGCCACAAGCACAAAAACACATACAAAAAACAAATACACGTCGAGTAGTTATCTCGCATGCCAAGCTAAGTGTCTTCTAATGTTTTTGAAGAATCTCATGCTCATGTCTTTGTTGGACATCTACATTATGGTGTGATGGGCAGATAAGGGTTCAAAATAGGGACAGGAAGAGAAAAAGTCTCGGCAACATGGAGATAAGTATTTCCAAAGGAAAATCACGGTGTAGAGACACATTGGAGCTAATAGATCCAGATAAGAGGGAGAAAGTGAAAGTCTGAGAGATTTGGACAAGGCCCCAAACTGTTCAAGATGAATTTCCATGAATTCAAAAATATATCATTCTCACACCCAGTGCAACCTTACAGTTCATTTGTATTCAAACACTAAACAGACCTCCTGGTGAAAATTGATCAAATCTAATGAAAGAGAATGTCAGGGTGGGTCTCATAATATATATATATATATATATATATATATTTACATATATATATATATATATATATGATCTTATTGTTTAATCCAATGTTTCCCCAACAATTTTTATTCTCATTTATTTGTGCATCACCTTATATTATCTGGAATAGGTAAACTAGCCATTTCAAAGCGATATAGATTTGATAAATCACAACTTTGTTTTATGCATGTGTTATTGAAAACCTTTACAAATGTTAAATATTTTATAAACAAGACCAAATAAATGCGTTGAGGCTAACTCATTCTTTTTATTTCCTCTGTTTTCATTTCCCCTCATCAGTTAAACAATATGCATTTAGGCGTAGTTAACAAGCTCTTGTTTATGTCCTCTAATCAGTTAAACAAACAGAATGTAAGTTGTTTTCAATATAAGATTGAATGTAGGCTACAGTAGCCTTTTCAGAACTATACAAACTTTCAGGCTCCCTCATATAGCTTAAAGGTGTACTGCAGATAAAAATGTTAAATAAAACACGGAAGAAATTCTTCAAATTGATTTGATAAATAACATAATTGCTCTGAAGTCTAAGCACAACTTAACTGAACATAGTTCAAACCAACGCATGCTCATCTGACCAGGAGACACTGCCCTCCACCTCCTAACACATGATTATATATACTATGCGGGCCAGTCCATAGTTGATTGCAGGGGAGAGATGACATTCCTCCTCTGTGGTATAGATGTAGTGGCTCCCGAGAACACCCCTTTGGCTCTAGTAGAATGGCACAGTCCAATTGTCCAGGCTAATATACTTAGGCAGGTGTGCTGCAGCAGCTCAGTCTATTGCCAGAAGGATGGTTGGCTGCAGGACATGTCACTATTCCTGGTTGGTGGTATGGCTAATACATTTTCCGTCTTTGGGAATGACTGGTTGAAGCCATAAACACCCATTAAAACAATGTTGTTGTCAGTGTTGTTGTCCCCTTGCAATGACTTTGGGCATAAAAGTTTCAAAGATTTATTACACCAATTGACCAATTTGAAAAACATCGTTTACCATTTAGCAAATACGCATATTCAGAGTTAGATAAGAAGATCGATACCACTCTCATGTCTGTACGCTAAACACAAAGCTACAGTCAGCCGCTAGCTAACATAGTTTAGCTTATTAACTGGAAATTGGGGGGAAAAGTTCGCCTGGCTCTGTCCAAAAGTAAACAAATCTGATACCATCACCTAGCTGTTTCCCTTTGTTTCCAGTCTTTATACTAAGCTAAGCTAAAAATCTGCTGACGATATCTTCATATCTACCATACAGATAACACCCAGCAAAAAGCAAAACAAGCATATTTTACAAAATGTTGAAGTATACCTTAGGTTTCAGCATTGTGCATTGATTATTTGTCTAATGCTACATGTTAATACTTGTACTTAAAGGCAGAACTGTGGATGGTAAAAGGTTAACTCGTTTTTTATTTGGGGTGAGTGATGCCAGGGTGTATCGGGTGTATTAATTTACAACTGGTTCAGTTTATCGAACACATAGGGAACAACAAACAAGAATTTAATTTAATTTTAGCTGTAGCAGTACTGAGAAAGGTTTTATTGGGGTATGAGTACATTTTCTGGTTCCAACTTTGCAGCCCTTAGGGTGTTAAAACTAAAACAAACATTTAATGTATCAACAAATTCACTTTTTGTTCTGTCAATGGAGCAGCCCCAGGCTATGCATCAAATTAACAAAACAGTCATATTTTGCTCACTCAGAGAGAATTGTTTACTTTCACAATTCACAGCAAACTCTCTGCAGGCACAAGAAGAAGTTTATGTAGAGTTTTCAGGTGTAACGCACCCTGCAGACAGCGACTTCTAGATTCCTGAAGCCACAAGTGTTGATGCAGTTTCTCCACAGTGTGCCCTGGTTTCCAGAGAGTGGCGTGACAATGATGGATAGCTGTAAGCTTGGTACCAATAAGAGCCTCCAAGTGGTCGATTTGGGGCCCAAGTCTCCAGTAGATGGGCCCTCCAGGAGACCCACTTTAAATTAAATCCTCTGAGGCTGCCAGGCTACTATGACGCTTTCCCTGTGCCCCACGCCCGTTCTCGACCGCTGCTTCCAGCCAGCCTCACTTTTGTTCCCCAAGAACAAGTTTTTCCTCCTTAATTAATTCAACAAAAAGTAATTAAACCTTTGCATTTTGCCGACATGCCTCGTCTGCCCCCACCCTCATGAGACACAAAGAAAAGGTAGGATGGAGAGAGGGGGCGCAAGAAATTAAGAACACTCAGTGCCAAATGACCGTCGGACGCAAAACAATATTAGCCCCCTGAGTCAGTGGCAAGGACTCATAATAAAGGAATAACAAGACCAGGCATAGAGTTGAGATGAATGCTCTGCGGTGGTAGTGCAGGTTGTATTGTTCGGCAGGGAGGTGGAGGCTGCTGAGGTGGAAGGCCCCGTCCACACAGAGTCTGCTCTTAATTTGCTGAGTGATGTAAGTCCCCAGGGGTGCGTGTTGTTTGGCCCTGAGGGGTAATAATGTACTTGGCAGCTTCTCCTCCTCTCCCCTGAATTCAGCACTTTATGTGGAAAAACTCAAACTGCTCTTTAAAGCTCATAATATATATATTTTCTTTTCGTGATTTATAAAAACATCAAAAGGCTACTTTGGCACCAAGTGTCTCCAGTGGTACGGTTTTTGGCCTGAGACAAACCAATTTAGACAAAACAGCATAAGAACAGTAATTATCTATAAATGTAACTTTATTTTTTAAATGTCCTGGCTAAATTCGGTACTTAGTTATTTATTTTGAATACTTTAAGTACATTTAGCTGAAAGTTATTTTGCCTGAGTAACATTTCAAATGCAGGAATCCTATTTTTTTACATCGTGGCATATAAGTAAAGAATCTAATTCTTCCATAACTGCATCAGGTTTGTGTTTTCCAGCAGCCAGTGTGAGTACTAATCCACAGTATACATTATGTTCTTTAGAGCCCTTTGGTAATTACCTCAGTTTCAATGGAGCACATGACCCATCAGCACTTGACTTGCATTCTCAGCATTTCAGCTCCATATGTAGCATGAGATCAGATGATTTACCGTTGCGAAGCTTTACATGAAATTTGTATTCTCAGTTGAGGTTATAAATGATTCATGGTCTGTGTACTGGGTGTGGTCTGGGGATGTCTTGATGGTTTGTCAAGTAAAGAGAAAAGTTGGTTAAACCCATGTCTTTGAACTGTGATGTTGGGTCAGACAGCCAAGGCAGATATTTGCCCAGCAAATATTTTAATCCCCAACTAATCACTTGGTGAGTCCAGTGGGTGGAGGTTTGGGGCGGGTATGAGGGGGGGGGGGGGCTTCTGCGGTGGCCTGGCACATTCTTCCTGTCAGTGACACGCCCTTTTTTCCAAGGGGATTGTGGGAAGAGTCAAACAGGGCGACCTCCAGAGTGAGCCGCTGCATGGCGGGAGGCTCAGGCCCTGCAGAAAGGCCACGTGGGTGCGTGCATGTGGCACCCACATCCATACTGGCACTTTCAAATCCACCTAAACCCCCCTGATCAATTGGCTGTAATCAATAAGTGATGTGACTCCATTTGTCATTGATCTAAATGTGAAATCTGAGATATAAATGAACATTGTGCGTGTGCGTCTCTTTCATCTTCAGCATAAAGAATCTGCCCTCTAGAAGCCCGACTCTTTCTGCGCTTTGGATTACATTTCCTTTGAGTGAAAATGCTGTGCATGCACCGCTCACTCTAAACATTTTTTCCACTGATGCAGAGAAACACACTCTCTCACGCTGTGGCACTCCAGATTCCTCAGCCGTTCGGTGACTCTTGGCATTTGCTTATTATCAGTATATTCTTAATCATAGTGGAGACAGTGCCAGTGGAGAGAGCGAGCCGAGAGAGACGCGTCAAAACATCTCCAACCGTAAAGCACCAGACAGCAAGCGTGATGGGCAAATTAGTCAGAGGCGCTGCCTAAATGGATGGTGAGGGCACAGGGGGAGAGATAGAGAGTAAAAGTGTGTGTGGAAATCAGCGAGGGAGCAGAAAACAGAAAGAGAGGAACCTTCTCCATTTCACCGTTCAGCATTGCCTCCTATTCCCGAAGCACTTCGCCAGATCACAACCCACTAACTGATAGAGAAATAAATTAAGGAAAGGCTGCTCAAAAAGATATGATTCTGAGGGAGATTTAAGGAGTGGAACTGATTGTGCATGTCTGATTTTCCTGCGCTTCAGAGTCCTCACCCGGGGGGCTTGGCTTTCAAAGCTGAGTGACTTGCACAGAGAAACACTCCATTAACAAAGTTCAGCTCTCCTCTGAGCCCCCCTTCTCTCCCCCCCCTCCCCCCTCTCCCACCACAGAAGACCTCTCCCAAGCAGCACGGCTTTTTTTTCTAATGATGTTTCAGGGTACCGTGCCTTAATAGACAGGAAGAATGTACATAAGAGAGCAAACAGCTGACTGAGGGAGCTTAGAGTTTGAAAAGATAATTGCAGTTAATTACAAATTTGGTTGTATTTTCCTAGTTTTGTAAATTATTTCTATCAGTGATGACCATGTCAGTTGCTGCGATCTGGGAACATCAACATCATCATATGTAATTGTTGGGGCAAGAAACACAAGCTGTTGGATGATTAGACGGGTGGTTGAAATCCAAGTATCTGTACAGATACTGATGTGACAAATCCACATTAAAAACTATTTGTTCATCAATGTTCTTATTAAATTTCAGTTACATTAACTCTTTCCCAGCGGACTGCTGACTCAATTTTCAGTGCCTCAGCAATCAGAACAATGGTTATAATTAGTTTTACACATTGAGGTATTCTAGGTTTTAAATTTGTGGTACTAGAAGGGAAAAAGTTTGATGAATTACTCACCTAAACCACATCATTTGGAGGTTCTAATGAGTGCACCATATTAGTAATAATCCCTCACAAAATATAACATATATAAAATATTTGCCCAAAATTGTTATTCTGTTTGTCTGTATTGCAATTTGACTTTTTGATTTCAGTCTTTATGCTAAGCTAAGCTAACTGGCTGCTGCTCTGGCTTCATCTTTATTGTACATGTTTGATATGTATGTGAGAGGTATTGATCTTCTCATTTAACCTTCAGCAAAAAAGTGAAAAGGCGTATTTTCCCAAAAGTTGAACTTTGTGCAATCTTATTATTACCAAAAGGAATGATGCAACACGAGGAAAATATGACCAATGTTGTAATAAACCTTACCAGTTCTTTAACTGCCATCTCATTTTTATTTTATTTTTATTTTTTTGCATTTGTCCTGTCCACTGTGTTTAACTAATTTGCAGACATATTTACAGAATTGTGCTAAAGGGTTAACATTAACTGAGGTATTTCAGAGAGACAGAGGGGCATTGAGCAGGCAGCATGGAGGAGAGCAGTAGCTTGGGTCCCGAGTCCCAGGATTATAGTCATGGGACTAGCCAGAGGCAGGACCATTACCTCTGAGTGGAAGGGCTCAAACCCAGTGACTCCTTCTCAGATCTGATGGAGAGAAAAGACTCAAAAAAGAAGAGAGAGAAAGAAGCAGAGAGGGATAGTAGGAGGGGGTATCGTCTGAGAAGAGGATTGCAGAAGTGCAGAGCAATTAGGTGTGGTGGGATGGGGAAGATGTGTTTTTATGGTCAGAGGAGAGTCTCGTGATCACATTGAAAGAGTGTGTTCATAATCTCTATGGAGGGGTTACTGTAGTGAGAATGAATCTGGTAATAGAGGTCAATTTCTGGCTGAGGAGCCTGGATGGGCCATCGCCACTAAACTTAATTTAACTCAGTCCTTCTGAATCCATCTGATAAGAGTCCCCTAAAAACCTGTTCATAAATCCCTGTATTATTCCAGTTATCATAGGAATGTGTCGCAACTTTATCACTCCGCTCATGTCTACGACTGAGCTCTTGACCATTAACCCCTTTAACTTGTCAATATGGCAACGGGAATATTTGATTTTTTTTTTTTTTTTTTTGCATGGGCAAGAAGAAGAAGAGGAAACTAGGTGAGTGTGGATAATTGAGCAGTCTGCAGGCATGGAGCCCAGAGATAAGTGAAAGAGTCAGAAATTGAGTGTGATGCTGAGGCGAGGGCCGGGCCCTTTATTTGATGGAGCAAAGAGGAAACCGGGAAAAAGGAGAAGAGGATGTCTCTGAGGAGGAGAGATAGACAGCAGCAGAGCGAGGGACTCAGAGACAGAGAAGGAGAAAGATATGGATGGCAGGCAGCAATTACTGAGACTGAGGCTCCATGTGAACACAGCCAAGTGTGTGTGTGTGTGTGTGTGTGTGTGTGTGTGTGTGTGTGTGTGTGTG
>NW_022280037.1:3428560-3478839 GCF_004355925.1 Anarrhichthys ocellatus | reverse complement strand
GTGTGTGTGTGTGTGTGTGTGTGTGTGTGTGTGTGTGTGTGTGTGTGAGTGAGAGACAGTATGTGAGGAAGAGAGAGGCACAGAGCAAGAGGGGGGGAAGAGGAAGAGGGAGGATTGAGATCTCTGCCTGCCTGGGCCCCTGCTGACTCTCATAGAGGCAGATCACAGGCTCATCATGTCAGCTCTGTTTGTGAAAATCCTCCCTCATCAAATGACAAATTTGCTACACGTTTACCTTTATCAGATCCGGGAAGAGAGGCAGAGGAGATGAGTGAGGGAAAGAGGTGTGTGTGTGTGTGTGTGTGTAAGAGCCTCTCTCTCTGTCGCCGCTACTGTCGAGGGGCCAATTACTTGCTCCTCCGAGAGCAACGCTGCCATCTCAGGCCTTTCATTCTGCCTCCCGCCCTCCTCCGCCTTGTCCTCGGAAACATCTGTCTCTGAATATGCAATGAGCGTATCAAAGAGAGTACACCCACGTCCTGCACAAATCTAATATTTGCTAACATCAAACCTGTCTGTTCTCCCTCTAGTGCCGTGTACGCGGCTGGAGCAGGATGTCACCGGTGCTGCTGGGAACCTCTCCCCCTCCTGCTGTAAGATTACCAGCCTTGTTACTGACACCATACCTCGCCACCCTCCTCTTCCTCCTCTCTGCTTCCCCTTTGGCCTTCCTCCTCTTATCATCCAAACTGCCCCTTCTTCTTCTTCTTCTTCTTCTTCTTCTTCTTCTTCTTCTTCCACTATCTCCTCTAATAAGGTTTAATTAACTGGACTTGGGCCTCATCAGCCTTCTTGAATAAACATCAATATTGACCAAAGTTTTGCACGTCAGTTTAGGCTATCTGGATTTTTACAATGTTACAATGTTTATTTATTTATTGTCATTGTACAACAGACGCGTTGATAATTTGTACATTTAATCTGCTATACTTACCTGTCGGAAGATCCTGTGTATCCTGTGATATTTATTGGCCTGACTATCTACATTGAGGAGAAGCTGAAGATCAAAAGAGAGATGTGAAGATTTGATTATATTTAGGTTTTTGTACTTTTGTAAGCATTTAAAGGAATGCTTTTCCAATCTTAATATTTTTTACAATGTAAGTCAAATGACTTTCATTGACTCTGCAGTTATTTATCTTATTTTTTAGCTTATTTAACTAAAATTTGAATAACTAGCAGAAGGTAATTTGTGGCCCCGTTTCAGGTTCGGCTTTTAAATTTTGTTTAAGCAACCTAAAAAGTAATTGCTACATCAGATTCAGAATAAAAACAACAGAATGGATACAAAGTATGTCTGATGTACTGACATCTGTGCAAGAATGTGTCAAAGAGTATAAATATGTAGGTGTCAAAACTTATTCAGTGTTCATGTCTTTGTTTTTGTTAATGCCACTTTTTCACTTGTGTTTTGAAAACTTGAAATTTTGAATTGTTTTATTCATGATACAACAGACCATTACATACAATGAATAAGAATACATGAATATTGGAGTTTGTACAGCTTGGTTTCTGTGTCATCATGTGTATAACAAACACCTCTTTCTTTCTCCATGTCACCCGTCAACCGAACCACCTTGCACCCCCACCCTTTGTTGACCATTAAAAGAGTACTGATAAGATCTTTGGACTCACGATGGACAGTTTAAAACAAAAAAGACCAAAATCAATGCACCAGAACCAGAGATATCATCTTATATGATTCTATGCTTTGTGTGTTTTTCTAATAGTTGGCTATAGCCTTGAGCCGCTAGTCTAGAGATGAGGAGCCACATAGGTCTGGTAAGGTCACTTCTTTCTAACTCCACACCCTGTGTTTTTCATTTTCAAACTTTTTGTCCTCGGCTCGAACCAACACTGACTCAAGTGACATCCCTTGGGGCTACTCATCAGATTGTGCGCAGCTCCGACTGGACCACGAAAGACTTTAACTCTTTTTAAATATAATACTCCTCAACACCTGTAAACATGTTTTGGTGTAGCGTGCCCCTTTTGATAATATATCATATAACATTTAAAGCTGCAAGGAAAATAAATATGCTATATAGGACTCCAACACCTCTTGAGCCTATTGATCCTAACCACAGATGACTACATGCACCACCCCACTGATGAAGTCAGAGGCAATAAGTGGGTTTCTATCTAATTTACAGCACATTTAAAACCTTATTTATTATTATGAACTGTCGGTGCCTTCGCTCCCTTCCTGACCTTTAATTTGCTTTTGTAGATTTTGGGAACCAACACTTCATGAGCGAGATAGGAGAGAATAGCAAGCCAGAGAGGGGCTGTTTTGACAGAAGACACTCTCTCTCTACACTGTCTCTGTCTCTGCTGACTGATGAAGATTAAAGGGACAGAGACACAGAGAGCGGGAGAGAGAGATTATAGGAGAGCAGAGATTGACTGCTAAAGAGAGAGAGAGAGAGGGTAAAAAAGGGAGGGAGGTAGAGAGAATGGATGATAGCAGGCTATGAGAGAGAGTGAGGGAGAGCATTTGCATAATGTCCTCCACCACAGTAAGTCCCTGAGGCTAGCCATGCTGGATAAAAGAGGACCAATACTCTTAATTCAATCTCTTTATTTTTCTAATACTTCAAAAATTAATAATTCGTCCCCATTCCACCCCCAGCCACCCCCACTCGTCCGCAAACCACCGTGAGCGTCGAGCTGAGCTGCCTAAGTTTGTAACTTTAACCCAAGAAATTGATGTGAGCAGGCCTTCAGGCAGACCTGCTAATGAATGGATAGAGAGAGAAAGAAGAAAGTTAAAAGATGGTCTTTTATAAAGTAATTTAAGAAAATCCTGTTAGCTGGATCAAGTACAAGAGTATAATTTCTCAAAATTGGAAAAAGAGGAGCTTTCGCGCCTCTCCCGCACACTTAATAACAAAATTAAGGAGGTAAAAAGATAAAGAGAGGGAATCAATTAGACCAGGCCTGGTAAACAGTGCTATGAGGGTGGGATGGCCCATGGAGGTGGAGTGATGGGTGCGATGCTCAAGTGCTCACATCCTCAGGCAGCCTAATTCCACCTCCCACACTGACACCCTGGATGAGAAGTGGGCTGGGCGAGGCCAGAGGGGGAGGAAACTCAGGACAGGTAGACACACACACACAACTCTGTCCACACACCTGTCCTCATTGTCATGCTATATTTAGATTTTTTTAAGAGGGCAGAAAGTATTGCAGAAATGCAACATACATTATATTTAATTTGCCTGTTCATCCCATAAGTAATTGTGTACATAATATGTTTTTTACATGTAGTATTGTGCAACTCACATACTAAAACATTCATTGTGCTCTGCTTGATTTTCTCTGCATTCTTCCGTGCTCTAATGTAGCCTTCATTCACTAGACTAGAGTACTGCTTTTTTTCCCTCAGGTTCATGATGACACGATCATTCCCCTATGGCGGAGGCGTGGAGAGACACCCATCAAGTAGACAGCCTGTTAACCAGGCACTAAACACACTGGAGATAAGAGGAGATTATCAGGCTGTTATTGTTCCAAAGGGGAGTCCTCTGTCACAGAGACCTGTCCAGGCTCAGTCAGTCAGAGAGGAAGGAAGGATGGATGGTACAGTATGTGGTGGTGATTACTGAGGGGGAAGAGGCTCCCTCACTATCTCTTCCTTCTGTTGTAAGCATAACCTTGGCTGCATCGCCTAGGGGACTAAAAATCAGATAAATATAGATGAGGGATATTTGACATTTGTTTTGAAAATGACACCATTGTTATTAAAATAATGTAAGTGTGGATTGATGTGTGCATGTAAATAGGTGCAAAGTAGGGGCTGTGCGTTTAATGCAATCTTTTGTTAAATCTTAAGAAGTTTAACCCCTTAACATGCAGTTCTCTGCTTTTGTTTCCCCTGAAGTAAGAGATTAATATATAATAATATAAAACTAATTTATCAGCTGGTTTTCAACTCTTAATTAGACTGTAGATCAACATGTATCTACAGGATATTTCCTTTATGACATTGAATTAAATGTTCAAACTTCAAGCATTTATGGCTGCACCATTTCATCAAATAGAAATATTGTAGATGTCTTGTGCATCATTTCATACACGTTGGGAGGTCCACTAAATACTATTATTTAAATTAAATGTTTCAATGTTTTAGTAATTATAGGATTATCTAGATGATGCAAACTGAAATGATACTATTTTAATTCTTAATCAAATAATATGCCCTAAAAATAATATGTAATATATTTTTTTATTTTTTGGTAATAACAGAACAATGACAAATTAATTACAAGTAATGGTATAATTCCGAAATAATTTGTCAGTATTTGATATCGTAATTAAACAACAGATAAAGTGGTGTAATTTTGCATTTATTTACTCATTATTTAAAATGACTTTATGTACTGTATACATTCTATGAAGTCTGTAGGGTTTACGGCTGTACGGTGAATTAAAAGCAACATAAATTATCATGAAATCTTAAAAACCTAAAATTATTTTTGGGTATTCCGATTAGATTATATCTAAGCATAACATTAATTAATCTTTCCTTATACATCTCTAACTTTAATTGGTTCCTTTACCTTACCCTGAAATGTGACCCTTTTGACCTTTTATTCAGTGTTTCACTCTAGTTCCACTTCTTCAGTAGATAAAAGTGAGGATGAATGGTCTCTGTGGGTATACCGAACACTGAGCATTATTTGATTTAGACTCCCCTGGGTGTTATGACTGGGAAATAATTGTACGCATTTGTATTTGTTTCTTTTACACTGTGATGTGCTCTGGGTAATTCTTAATACCTTCTAGAGATTATACGGTAACTCCCAAACTCCCATGATTATAATTAAGCCTGACTTGGTTATAAAATGAGCAAATAGCAATTTAGTTTTGCATCGTGTGAGGGAGCATCTCTGTGTGTTCCTCCGTGTCCCCGCGTCTCCATACATCTTTGAATATTCTTGTGATTGTGCTTGAGAGTTTGAATATGCACATGTATTTTGTGTGTGTGAGTGTGTGACAGGGGAAAGTGCTGCAGAGGAAAAGGCATATATACAGGGATGCTTGGTTGGGCATGGCGACTGCTATCATCTTCCTTCTGGCAAAAAAAGAAGAAGGAAAAAAAACACAAACATTCCCTCATCCATTCTCTTTTCTCCTCCTTATTCTCTATCTTGCACTCTGTTCAGCTTTCCCCGTCTCTCTTTCTGTATCACTTACAAAGGCAGCCGTTTCCTCCAAAATGAGGCCACGTATGGAAGGTATGCAAATGAAATCATTGCTCGTGGATTAGAATGGGACACCATATACCCTAAATCATGATTGTCAATCATGGCTTGGGATTAAGGGATATGTGCTCACAGACCTAAAAAAGCAACATTTCCCCCCTCAGGCAGATCCCCATTGTGAGGAGCTCTGAGGAAGAGAGGGCTCCACAGGGGAGGAGAGCAACACTGGAGCACTAGTGCCCCCTTCTGTCTGATGTTCACCGCACCATTTCATCATCAAACACCAGCCAGTCTGAACAGAAATAGAGGCTGGCACACAAAAGCCTATTCATTTACATTCAGTGTAGCCGCAGGCAAAAGCTTGATTAGACAAATGCACATGCTTTGGTGATGCAGTGTTTCATCTTCAGAGGAGGAGAGAGAGACCTCATTTGTTTCTTTGGCATGTGTGCAGGCTTGGTTCAACATCAGTGGGTTAGGAGGGCCATAGGCCTTACAAACAAACAGATGTTTGTTTGCCCTGTGAGTGAATGTGTTTAGCACCGAAGTCCCTTAACCATCAGAATCAATTTGTTTTTTTTACTGTCACTGTGTGATTTTAATATGTTGCGTAGACAGTATGCTTTTTTTATGTGCTTTTGTACATCTGCCAATTTGACAGCCAGTGGGTGGATGTTGTATGATTTTAAGCATGCGGGCATGTACATTATATCAAGATAACCGTAGAAATATGCATTTTAGCACTTTTAATTAAAATGTATATTGCCCTAAAATGATAGTCATACACATTAGTAATAATAATAATAAAGAATAGTATACATGATTACTTTTAAATAGCCTTACTTTGTGGTAAATCAGGACTCCTAGTTCCTATTTCGGAAACAGTGCAGCTCCTCACACAGAGACATGTTTAGTGGATTGTGTGTGCAGACCCTGGAGCCCTCAGCTAGAGTGCCAGTCTGTTCCTGTGGAGCAGTCAACCAGACAAACCCAGCCAAGAGAGAGCAAGGCACAGGCAGCGGGCCAGGAAATAGCACTGGAAAACACTCCACTATGCCAGAGAATTAATAGTGTTCTTATTGGAGAGAGGGCGTGGGGGAGGGTGGAAAAAAAGGACACTAGTTTTGCATCATCAAAAGGACAGTTGTGTATGATTGCAGGAATCAAGGGAGAGTTTCATTAAGCCCCATCAGACTAGACCTTGATAATGAGAAAAGTGAGCAAAGGAGGAGAGTTGGCACCGTTCACATCCTGCACAGCGCAGCTCCCGGCTGCCCAAGACTGAAGGTGGCGCGGCACCTGTGCCATTTTGGCCCCGGCATCGTATGGGCAGGAGGTCAAGGCCAGGGCAACATCTGCATCACATCAGAGGGCCTGGCTGTGTGCCCACATCACGAAAGTCTCTCACACAGAAATCCTAAAGAATAGATTTGAAAAGGACAAAGTGCTTTCTATGGATACCTAGTTTTCCCACCATTCTCAACTCAGCCGCACAGTATTATTTTCATGATTTATACTCTGACGTTTCTTACTGTTGAATAATTCCATTATATTGTGTTTGAAAATAGTACAAGCCAACGACTTTTAGCATGTTCTGTATGAGGGCAACACACTCTGCAGTGTGTCTCATCACAATTACCCGACTCATTTTGACAGGGAGATCTTTACCGTCCCTGTCTGTCTGCTACAGTTAAGAACACCTCAGTCATCTTTGCGATGGCGGGTAAAACAAACCACCAAAAATTGATACTAGCCGCCAGCACACTAAAGAGAAAATCATTATGCATCATTAGGTGAAGATTTAGTTTAAACGTGTTTAGCAGGAATTAAGCAAAGCCGTTGTTGACATGGATTGACTGCTGTAATGCTTTATTGTCAGTGCTCCAGGAGGCAGAGGGAGGGCCGGCCTAGTTGGGGTAGCAGCAATGCGCCGAGAGCAAGGATTTATGGGATGTTGGAGCACCAGCCTGTTGTGCAGAAAGAGTGGAAAGACGGGAAAGTATGGTTGATTATTTGGCAAAGGAGACAAAGGGAGGGAGATGCATGAAAAACAAATGTGTATCTGTGGTCAGTGGAACAGAGGATTCAGTTGCAGAATATTTAAATTGTGTGTCTTTACAGACTCACATGAGAAGGTTCTATTCAAATCTAAAAATCTGATTATGTGTGCTCTAAAAGTCTAAGTGACAGATGTGTTTGGGGCCTGGCCTTTGCTAAAAAACTAAATTCACTGGAGTAACTATTACATCAAAGGATGTGGATGTAAAACTAGTAGAAGTAGAATCAAAGGTGGAACATGAACAACTTGTCCATGGTCGTCAGTTCAACCGCAGATACGTTTCCCTCTCCTGTCCTGATGCCCCTGTGTTTGTATGTGTTGGCGTCTTTATGTGTCTGAATGTGTATGCAAGAGCTGCTCAAACCGACGAGTAAGAGAGGACAGTCTTATCCAGCTCTCCAGTGTTGACAGTATTACTAATCCCCTCCACCTGCTCAAACACCCGCCCCAAAAAACACATCCCTCCGCCTCTTCCATGTGCCTGCGCTGGGAGTCCCTGGGGCCACGCTGCGCATCTGCCTCCGTCTCCACACCAGTTATCGTCCCTGGCCCGGCTCCGCTCCCCCGACCCTTCCTGCATCGTGCACATTAATCGCCGCAAAAACAAATAGTTTTCAAATGTTTGGAAAAGACCCACTGTTTGCATCAGGGCCTAACAAAATAATTTTTACAAGCTATCCAGTTGTGATTAGGGCTGAGAGAATTGAATTTATGTGGCATTGATAATATTAATATTAGCCTAATTAATTATGTTGTTTGAACTTGCACAGCACCGTGTGTACATTCTACACAACACTAACCAGCCGGAGCTGGAACTGAGCTCTCAGGCGTCTCTATCGCCCCGGCTCTCCCCCAGTCCATGACTACTGCACACAATTCATCAACTCGTAGATATCTAATCCCCTCTGGCTCTGCTCACTTCCTGAAGTCTAAGAAAGAACTTTACTCTGGTGACAAGAATTCCCATGAATACTTGATGACTTCCACAGAAAGGAAGACTTTTTCATCTCACTTTGAAAGTGACATTCGGAGGAACTGGGCAAACTTTCTATTCAAAGCTCCCCATGTATTAAGGATGTTCAGAAGAGGGATGATAATAAAATGCAACATTTTTTTAATGAGTCACTAATTAAGGTAAACAGCAGTACAGTGGGAGCAGCTTTGCGTCGCAGACAGTTTGAGGCATCAGGGACACCCGACTGCTCTTTTTAGTGCAGAAGACAGTGAGTGAGACCAAATAAGCCCTGTGTGAAGAAGTCCCCTCTAGTTTGTTTCCTTAATCAGCCGAGGTCAACATTTCAATGTCCTCTGACCCGGAAACACTGCAGATCAAGCCAACAATGTCTTTGGACTGTGTGCTCCACTGGATGAGCAAGTGTTGATCTGTGCAATTACAGTGACACGTACTCACTGACCCATCACACCAGTCATCTCAGGCTAAAAGGGGGCCACCCAAACCTCCAGAGAGGTTCTCAGACCTGTTAATAGTTCAGATCACACTTCTCTGTGATGGCCTCTTGACCTCTACTTTGTGGTCAGAAGTCAAAAGGGTAGAGAGGTGGTCATGTGTCTCTCTTAGCCAGACAGGGCTCTATATCTCATGCTTTGGTGGGGCTGTCTCTGTCAGGCCCCCTGCACCTCATTACAAAGGGTAGCTGGTCCCAATACACAGTGCTACTGCAGCCTTTAAGTATGACGTTACAGCGTGATTGTTGACAGTCTCCCTTTACAGCAGCTTTAGGGGTCTATTTCTGTGCACAATTGCAGCCACAGAATTTATATATTTGGCACAATCAAAAAAAAAAATTTGTTTTACATGAGCACAGAAATCAATGTTGTCCATTTACTATAATATGTCAATTTTTTAGCCATGTGGATTGGTGATGGATTAGCATTTAAAAACAAATGAAATATTAAGTCAATAGACATTTAGATTTCTTCAGCTTGAAGAAATTAACAATGAAAAAGAAAGTTGAAATGCACATTTCCCACATTCAAGGAGCAGTAGGCTTTTGTCTCCATGATGTACGAAGCAGCCCTGGAGTCTGTATGCCGGGGCCCGGACGACGCATTCTCTGAAGCAGGACTGGTTTCTTCAAGGCGCGTCGTCTCATCAAAGCATGGGTTTCTGGACGGAGGGCAGCGAGGTTTTGAAATAGTCATTAACTGAAGTGTCGCCCCAGTCTGGCTGAACGGTAGTCCACTCTGAGCTGGACGAAGGCGTGCAGGAGGTTTCGGTCCAGATTGGTGAGCTGCTCACCTGAACAAACCTGCTTCAGGTTGTCAGGCGCAACGACCAGCAGGTTACAGAGAGCGTGGAGTGTGTCGAAGAGCTGCAGCACCAAAGGCACCTGGAGAACAGACAACGTATTACACCATGTTAAATATATACAGTATACCCACGTTTATTCCCTGCATACATGCAAACCTGTCATGACAAATGCTCGAAATTGTAATCACAGGTTTCATTGTATTGTGACTAAAGATGCAAAACATGATGTAAACCGGTACATTTGTACACACACACACACACACACACACACACACACACACACACAGGGTATATGTATAGTATTAAATATACAATATCCATATGTCTATAGCCGCATGGTCCATCTCCCCCAACCCTGCAAATGCACTTGTAATGTAGTGCTGATTGGGCGACTTATTGATTATTCGCTCGTCAGAAAATGTATCAACAAGAATGTTTTTAATTTATTAATCATTTTGATGTAATTTATCATTTTAGTTATAATATTTAAAGGTTCTCCTACATGAGAATTTGCATCTTTTCTGTGTACTATTATATAATCAATGATGAAAAGAATTCTTAGTTGCAGCCCTTTTTGTATTTACTGAATGTAAAATAATCCAACAACTAAGAGCATAACTACTACTTTATGTGACAACAAACATAACGAGGGTCGCTGTTGGAGGATGCGGTGTCTTGCCCTGTGAACAGTGTATCCTGGACCTACGTCCCCCCCGCTCACCCTGAAATCCTTGGCTCTTCGTCGGTATTCAGCCACGTCGCAGATGGCCAGCATGCCTCCCATTGAGCTGTAGCTGTACTGCTGTAGGTGCTCGTGGATGAGCCGATGAAAACGAACGCCCAACTCTGTCAGCACCGTGTCCACGTTTTTCCCATCCATGGACTTCCGCACGTGCTCCACCTGCCGACTGACGTAGGCGCACACCTTAGAGCAAGCCTGCCGGGAGGAGACACACGGAAAACATGCTGACAAATACCAAAGGTAGATACCAAAAACGTGCAATTTGTGTTCAAAGAACAACAAGATGGACAGATCTAAGTGATTTGCAAGTCACATTTGCTGATTTGTTTAGCTTTGCATGTGAGCTGAGTGGTGGAAGCTGAGGCCCTGTATGTCTTACTGTAGTGTACTGGATCATGACGTTGTTCTCGTCCTCAGGCCTGAAATCTGTCTTTTTCTGCTCCGTTGCCAAGATGTGCTTCATTTGCCCCACCATGCAGTTTATTGTTCTGTGTGTAGCAGAAAAACACTTCAGAAACTGTTTTGAAGACCAGTCATTGTTTCATTATGGGTTTTGGTCACATTTGAAACACATCACATATAAGAGCGACTCATAAACACACTGACCTGTCGATTCCTGTGTCCAGTTTCACTTCCATCTGTTCAATCACCTCTTTCTTCTTTTGCAGGCACTCTGCCAACTTTGGAGATGAGCTGGAGACATAGATTTTAAAAAAGGTAAAAGCAGAGCTCTTCCTTTCATCTACAAGGCATGTGTTGATGAAAGGCAGTGGCATAAATAACCAAGACTTTGACCTGAAACTGACCTTATAAGAGGCATGAGCTGGTCATTAAACTGCTTGTCAAACAAGTGGAAGATAGAGTTCGCCTGTTGAACGACGTCCAGGAAGTACAGGTTGGCATTCTTGGCATCTGATGAGGGAATCGCTGTAGATCAAAGAGAGAGCGAAGAAGTCCAGGCAAAAAAAAAAAAAAGTAAGTGAAAGGACGAGTCATTACGATTCACAGAAAAGCACTGTTGCCTGCTCTATATGGGTTGTAACCACAGAAATACAACGTAAAAAAACATGCACAGCAATGTACTGCTTCAGCATCAGACGGTGAAGAGAAAGCAATCAAACTATCGGGACATCAGTGTTGCATTTCTTTGATGAAGAATATATCTTATGAATTGAGCACTAGGAGATAAAGGAACATGTTTAGTTCAACTGTAGCTGCCTGAAAATGATCAGCTACATCCTGTATTCAAAGAAATGCCACAGAGGCACAACTCGCTGTGCATCAGGGTAACTTAGATATTTCTATTTTTTTGTTAACTGCCATCAAATTTTTGGGTTGTATTATTGAATTGCATCCATAGCAACAAAACACCATCTGGTTGATGACACAGTAAAAGCCTATTAACAGTAGTGAGATCATGATACTTCACTAACAGTGACCTGTGTGGCCTGCATCCCTCAAATAATTCAGTCTCTGATTTACGACACAGTGGCCCTGATTTGTGATAGAGTGAGCGGTGTGGCCCCAGTCTTCACCCACAGAGTGGGGTTAGAATGAGCTGAATGTACCTGAGAGGCCAATCTCTAGGGCGTAGTCGATGTGATCCACACACAAATGGTCAACCAGCAGCAGGAAGATTGAGAAGGCGTTCTTGGGCAGGTCTGAAGGATCTGAAAGCTATGTCACCCCAAAACCGATAGAAAGAGAACACATTTAGCTATTTTCGCCCCCAGCAGGATTTTCTCTCTAACACTGCTCTCAGCGGAAAAAAAAGAGTCATCTAGTATCCCTCACCCTGTTGCATCTCTCAAAGGCATGACGTGTCTCCTGCAGCAGGTTGACAACTAGCTCTGGGGACAGAAAGGTCTCCCCATGGGTGTCAATCATAGGGCCAAGAGGGAGGTTGGTGCGCTGTCTGATCCGCTCCTTCAGTTCTTGGATACTGTAGAAACACACAGATAGTGATTACTTTGTTTCACCATTATTTGTTATCATTTAGTTATTAGTTATCATTTAGTAAAACATATTAAAATAATTAATCCTAACCCGTCCTTATGTGGGGAAAAAGTTAAACCCAAAATCTGACCTGCCGGTGCCAATTGTGCGTTTCTGGTGATTCTTGGAGTCGTAGTAGCGCTGTAGAATCATGGCACCTCGAGTGCGAAGGTAGTCCCTCTCCATGTCGATGTAGCTTTCGAGGTATGAGGAGAATATGCTCTTTATCAGCTTGGACAGGAAAGTGTGCTTGTCTGATCCCAGGTTGAACTCAGTCAGCTTAGTGGCCAATGCTGTGGTCCTGGAGAACGTGCAAAAAACGAAAGTGTGTAGAAACGTAAACATAAGGTAACTGTGTAGACAGAAAGTGAATCAAAACAAGAGAACAAATACCTGCTGTACAGATCATAGAGGTTCTTGAGGTACTGTTCTACATCAGAGTGTCGTGTTTCATCCAGTTTTTCTCGAACGTGGGCCTGCAGACACAAAGGTGTTGAATACAACAGAGAAGGCATGTCTTAGTAGAACTAAGAAAAAAGGAGAAGTAATAGAAATACCTGCAATTTGTTTTCAAAGATGTTCTGAATGAGTTTGGCCATAACAGTCTCTGGGCTGCTGAAGACTTCGCCCACCTGCTTGTTGACTCTCTGGCAGAGGACTGCTGTGTCCTCAAACACATCATTCCTCAGGTAGGCCCCCTAGGGAGACAAACAAAGGGTTAACCAGGAGTCGGTGGATATTACTTACACACAAAAAAGTGGAATGTTTTGTACAAGAGAAACTTTTTACACTCACTTCCTGACACTGCTTGATATAGACGTCCACACAGTGTGCATAGCCCTTCAACAAAAAGATCAGGAAGTTACTTTTCTGCAAGATTACACTGAAGTGCAGTTTTGAAGTTCAGAGACGTAAAAAAAAAAAAAGTGCACGTTATATACTGTTTGAAGCTAGTAACAATCCCAAATATCAAAGACTTATGGTTAGACTAAATGTGGACTAAAGTTAAAATGTAGACGTCAAAACTGATTCTTCCTGGTCACCTTGAAATGCAATAGAACCGCTGCCACCTCCCGCATACGTCCAATCTCACCCCTGCGCTGGGCAGCTGTGAACTCCTGGATTAACTGCCGCTCCAGGTCATGGTACTTACCTGGGTAGTAACGCAAACAAAGACACAAAATAATATTATCATTTGTAGATAACTTCCACTGTATTTGGAATGGGGACATTCATTTTTCTGAAACTTACTTGCAATTTTTGCCTTGACATCTGCAAATCTGTCAGAGGAAAAGATAATGAATCTTCAAGGAAACACTTACAAATGATATAACACTATACTTTTTTATTAATTCATACAGGTTAATGCGTTTAATTTCTTAAAATTAATTAAGTATTTTAATACTTGATATGTCCTGTGCTGGCTTACACTGTGAGGAATAGTCTACATCACTAATACTCCACCTTCCCCTTGTTTGACAGTGCTCTTGTCTAAAGCTGCCTCCAGGATGCCCGACTCACCTGTCGAATGGCAGCTCCTGGGCAATGAGATGCAGCTTCTGAATTATATCAGCAGCCTCCTTAATCTGAAGGAGAGAGAGAGCATGAGCGAGAGAGAGAGAGAGAGAGAGAGAGAGAGAGAGAGAGAGAGAGAGAGAACGACAAGACCATGAGAGGTGGACATCCAGACAGAAAGCTGGCAGGCCTCCGGCGGTGTCTCCACTCGGGGGATCATCATTTTAGAGCTGCCCTTCTCCACCTCCCCATGTTGAACAGGGATATGATAACAGACAGGCTGCGCTCACCTGGGCATCGGCAGCAGCAACAGCAGCAGCAGTCCTGACTTAGCAGCACATCCAACTCTATATTGGCATGCCTTTTCTGAATGGGCTGTAATCCCACTGGAGTCTAAATCGCCTTCAATAATCTGTCCGGCCAGGGATATGTCTTAAAAAAGGGGGCCCTGTCGAGAGCCCCCCTCCCCCCCGCCCCTCCTGACATACACACTGGCTGAAAAAGCCCCAGACCTACGAAAGGCCCGCCGTCCGCAACTCCTCTGTTCCCGCAGATGCCTGCCTCAGCTAACATCATTACTCTGCTCCCGTGAGGAGGATCCAGCCTTTCTGCTCGGCGAAGGTTTTCTAAGTATCTGTCCCCCAGCTAAGATTAGCTAAATCCCATGTAAGTAATGTAGCCGTCTCCCTGCAGTCAGGGTTTAGCAGCACTTGTCTCCACGCTGGCGGCCCAGCCCTCCCTTTCAGAAGGATTAGCAAAGCCATCCCCCTTCAGCTATTCACTTGCAGCTTTCCTCTTTCCCCCTCGTCTGGAGGTATGCTCAGGAAAAAAGGAATCTGACCAGATATTTCTGCATGCCTCTCCGGAAAACTAGCTCCATCTCCAGCTCCCGTCTCTGGGATTGACCCCCAGACTCACTGCTCTGCATCCACTGATGGTGTTACCAACAGGAATTAATCTAAAGCATCCCAATCTTCCTACTGTCACTTAGAAAACTGCAAAATCAAACTTTAATGGGTCACTTGTCTAACATCAACATGGTCCCTGTGTAGGCAGGAACTAAGTAAAAGTGTGCAAGTCATCTTCCTGCATGCATGTTATCACCGCCCTTACATGTACCATAATGCCACAAGCTCTTCGCCGCTGTAATGCGCCACAAAGCTGAGGACCAACCAAATTCTCGCTCCCAGACAACCTTCTGTAAATGCAATTAGGGTTGACATGAGCATGTTGACATCCATGCTAGTCAATCATCCAGCTATTGTCAGACAGCAAATGACAGTTTATTAATCCAAATTAGCCCTGGGATCCAACTAAAGGGATAAACTTGACAAATTAATATGGATGGTTTACCTCATAATCCTGTTCATTCTCACCTCCAGCTGTGTCACAGTGGGGGTCCTCGTCAATGGACACACACACACACCTCCACTAAAGAGAATGGAAGGTGTATGCAGAATACTCACCTTGTCGGGGTTATTGAAGACGTCACTGCGTAGGTCCCCATCCAAGAACTCGTTGAAGTAGGTCATTAGACGTTGAGCTTCCACGGCCCTCTGTCGAGGCGTGTTCACCCCCTCCAGCTGGTCGCCAAGGTGGCAGACCTTAGTCGCCACATAGCTTATGTGCTCATCGAGCTCCTGGAAATGTTGAAAGGCCACCTGCGTAGACAAAGAGCCGAGGCAATGTATAGAAAAGATAAAGCCGTACTGTAACGTGATGAATAAAACAACAACCTAAAGCTCAAAGACATTGAGGTACGTGCGATTGGCTGCTTGACCATACAACCCACCTGGTTGCTTCTTTGCAAATCTTGCACTTTGTGGGCAAATTCCTTGGCCTCACGATGACACTGATGCTCAAGCTTCTCCACTCGCCGCTGGATCTTCTCGTCCAACTGCTTCAGCTCTTCGATGTGGTTCTCAAATTCTTCCAACAGCCTATCACAGAGGAAAGACAGGCTGTAGATCCAGAACTTCACATTGGTCTTACCAACATACACTACAGGTAAAACACACAGACAATGGCATTGCTCTGGAGGAGTAATTGGGTACCACAAGGTTAAATCCGTCCCACTGAACGCACAGTTATAGTTATAGTTAGTTACAGAATAGTGCCGGAGGCTTTACTCCTGGGTCCCCAGGCTTAAGAAGCTCTGAAAACTAGCTACTTCGTCAGCTGCATTTTAAGTGCCATCAGGACGGCAGCGCAAATGTTCTAAGTCAGCACCACATTTCACAGACTAGGAAACATCCCAAAATGATGAGTGTATAATCTCTTGACTAATTCCCTCTGCACTGGCTACAGCTTAAAGACATCTCCCATCCCTTCCCAATAGACACTCATTCACTGACTGGTGACTCACAGTATGGTGGCCTCCACAGATATGTTGTCTCTGACTCTTCTCTAAGAGCTTCAGAGGAGGTGGTGGCAACAGTTTTGTGGAGGGAGCAGATAAGGCAGAATGGATCCACAGTATAGTTAAACTCTTATGGCATTTTTGCTTGCGAGAAGTAACTCGGTCCTCAATTGTAAGCACAACAAGCAGTGAAAATACCACGAAACAAAATCTTGAACATAGATGTTTCCTGTATTTCTCCAACCCAACACGTAGCATATAAGAGACCAAGATGACAGCTTTAGCAAGCTGATACTGGAGGCTGAAAATATAAAAATAAATCTTGATTTATTTTGGAAGACTTTCAATATAGTATTACGTTTGGAAAGCTGAATTACATTTATTGCTCCCAACCCCTTTAAAAGCTGCCAAGAAATGCAGACAAGAGCTGTACTAAGTGCAAGATCACAATATAATCTGAATAGATATGGGCATTTTTTTGTTTATTAGCATGACTTGACCAGACAAAGACAAATATCTTAATGTCAACATCTAGTCAACTTCAGTGAAAGGAAAAGACGTGGAATTGTGGAATAGGCCAGGAAGGCATCATTAAGTCATTCTAAGAAAGAGCTCCGTGTTAGAGATGCTCAGCTGTGTTACACTGTCAGCAGACATGAATGGAAACGCTGCATTGCCCTTCAAAACAATATTGTTTGCAACAGAAAACAAAGCAAGCAATTTTAAAGAAATGTGCTCGTCACTGAGCTAAATGTACATCATGTAAGAAAATAAAGAAAAACAATGCAACTGTTGGTGTGTTTTTAAACTATCACAAGACAGCAAATATGTAGGGAACCAGGGGACACATTGGCAGTGATATTCACCAAACTGAGGTTAAAACATGGCGTATGATATTCTACTGATTGACAGACTCATGTTCATGTGTACAGTAAAGGTGAGCGATATGCACCTACAGTACCTTTTGGGGTCAAATGCCTCGGCTCCTCCTTTGGAGCCTCCCCCTGGTGTCCTCCATGCCAACCTTTCAATGTACTCGTCTGCATCAAAGGGCTCCTGAGGGGCGAGAGGAAGTAGTGAGTGCACCGATCGTTGCCCCCACACAATAATAACATCAGCAAAACACCAGCTAAGGACCCCAAAAGATAGAAGAACAATAGACTTGACCAACAAACGGTAAGGTTACACGAATAACCTGCACCCTACTGTGGCGTTTTACAGTCTTCTAATAACATTGACCTCACCCCGAATAGCTCAAAGGACTATATTTGTCCCTATTCTCTCTATCTTATAACTGACCGTTAAGCTACCGTTAATGATAGTTAGCAACCTAGTGTTAGCTAGCCTGACGGCTAACACAGCTCCCCGGTGCAGCAGTCATTTTACCTCGAACAGCTGCGGTGTTGTCGCCATGTTCCAGATTCAGCGTAGTGAAATGCAATTTAGAGGAAGGCTCTCCGAGTCAACAATACCGCCGACTTCCACATGGATTTACCGATTTCGTACAGTTTCGCCCTTTGTTGACAGCTAGCGTTGGCTGACTAGCAGTCCGGCTTCCTGTATGGGTGGAGAAGGGTGGGAATAAATGGTGGCGAGTGCGCAAGCGCGGATGTCGCGTGATTGGTGGTTGGTGTCACATGAAACAGCAGCAGGAAGTAAAAATGCAGCGTTGATCGAATTCATACGGAACATTTGAATTTAACAACTGCACGATAGGATGTGAATATTAATATTGAAGTCACATTGTAGTCTGTGAATAGAGGACAGAAGTGCAGCCGGACAAATGAGTGTGCGTGCTTTGTGGATCATTTCTCACGAGAAGGGAGAAAATGTGTCAATACGCTTTACAAGGTAACGTCATGTGATTTTAATGGCTTTTCCTGTTTACAATAGTGTTGAGTGTAGTGTAGCCACGCTATAATCTCGTAAAAGCTCCGCTGTGCTCACTGCTGGCAGCCTAAAGTATTTTGTAATATAATGTCTTGTGTATCTCCCCCCACAGGAGGTTTGCTACTGTGGAGCACCGTGCAAAGAGCCTGGCAGGTTCCTCATATGTGGCAGTCCCAGAAGACTACAGTGTGCTGCAGCTCCTGCTCACTGAGATGGGACTTTCAGACTCGGACAAGTACTATGTAGCTCTCAGAGATGATTGCCTTCATCGTCAGCGATCACCAGCCCTGGAGCTGCGTGTGGACGGTCCTGGAAAGGGAATACTGTGGCCAGTGTTGGCCATCTCACACGGGCCTCTGACCCTAGCTTGCCTGCCTATAGTGGATGCCCCCGCTGAGCCACGGCCACCCCTTGCCAGCCTGCTGTCTGTCTCCCAGGGCCTAACACTCTTGGCAGGTCTGCAAACTTTTCTTCTTGGCTCTGGGGGAAAGCCTGATAACGAGGGTCTGGCCTCTCGCCTGGCCATTCTGCCATCTGTACTCTTACAGGTTTGTCCACTTGGCACACCCCTGGATGTGCCACTTTTGGGGGCACCTGCTACATCCACAGTGCCTACTCCTGCTGGGAGCCAGAAGCAGCCAGCCTGGAAGACGGGGCTCCACCGCGGTCGAGCTGTGGTGAACGTAGCACTGAAAGAAACAGTGCGCTCCATGCAGTATGGTGACCGGAGCAGACAGGACCTGTGGGATGTTTATGGCACTGTGACATGCAAAGTAACAGCACAGTGTAAAGGAAAGCCAGTAATGTTCTATCTGTCTTTGCCTGTTTTTATTCTTTTCCTTTATTCCACTCTTTTGTCTTTCTGTTAACAGTGTGAAGTGGAAGGCATGCTCCCAAATGTGACAGTGACCCTCACATTGCCACCAAATGGTTCTCCACTACAGGACATCCTGGTCCATCCTTGTGTCACCTCACTGGATGCTTCTATCCTCACTGACAGCAGTGTGGATAACTGTGACGGCTCAGCTTTCTCTGGACCATACAAGTTCCCCTTCTCTCCTCCTCTGGAGCCATTCAGACTATGCAGCTATACATCTCAGGTATTAAACATACAAACAAACAAACATACTTATCATCCCACACATTACTGTTAATGTCATAAATGAATCCTACAATATTTCATTAGGTCCCTGTTCCTCCTATCCTCGGTTCGTATCAACTGAGGGAGGAAGAGAACCAGCTACATGTGTCAGTGACCCTCAAACTTCACGAGAGTGTGAAGAACAGCTTTGAGTACTGTGAGGCACACCTGCCATTCTTTAACAGGTATGAAGCACAAGAGGATGTAATCTTTCCTGAGCCCCTGCCAGTGTTTGTTTCCTGTAGAGCAAAGAGGTTCATGAATGTTCCTATGATAAATACATGAAGTTCTGCCGAGACGGCATTCTGTTTTAATGCCTGAGAATAATAAATTATTGATATAGAATTTGGATAGTAATCACATCTAATTTAAAAGTAGGTAAGATATTTGTTTTGACTACTAATGCATATATTTACTAGCTATGCAGGCAAACTAATGTAGAATTAATTCCAGCTGGCAGTCAAATACAACCATCAATTAGAGATTTGCTTTTTAAAAACTGCTACTAACATTGGAAACACTACTTATTACACGATTGACATATCATTGAATATATCTATTGCTGAGAAGATTTTGTTTCAGTATTAATTTGTTTTGTTTTATTGTGTCTCATGTGGGCCTTTGTAATATGGAACAAAGCCGTCCTGAATGCTTGTTTAACCTGGCCAGTTTTCTTTGCAAAACACCTGTACTGGTCTCACTAAATAACTCACCTGAGTTGAATTAATGAGTCATCCAACAGCCAAGTAATACCCCCAATAAAACAAAGTAAACCGGATAACCTAATCTACAAGTCTCAAACTCAACTCCATCATGTGATAAAATACTCCTCCCACACAATTTACAGAAATGTCCCAGAGAGGTTGCACTACCAACCCTTAAAACCATCTATTTTAGCAGTAGACCATCCTGTTGTCCTGTTCTTTCCCAATACACCTACAGTACACTGTCCCTGTGGGTTTTCTTGTAGAGCAGAGAGGATACAATCTGAAGTGATTGAACCCAACCACTTAAATCAGTATGTGTGCACTAACATCTGAATGTGGGCTCTGCGTCTTGTGCAGGGATCAGATGGGTGTTGTGGATGTGAAGGTGAGCTCTGGACAAATGGACGTTTCAAAGGAGAAGAACCTCCTGGTCTGGGGCCTGGGTAGGCACTGTGCTGCTGTTAAATGTTTAAAAAAATATCACATTAATGCAGCTGTATATTTGAAATTGATACTAATGAGTAGTTTTCCTCTCACTGATATTTAGGACAAAAGTTCCCTAAATCTCGTGAGGTCACAATGGAGGGCAAGATCAGCTTTTCTGGGCCGACGCCAGGACCCACTGACCCCATTTGCACAGAACTTATAGCCTATATCAAAGTAAGTTAATATATGTGTGATATTCAGAAGCCTGATTAAAATATCTGGGATTTATGATCCAGTTTGTTTATTTACACCTCCAGCATTTTGTAGCAATTTGTAAACAGCTAATGGGATACAGTAAAATGGAATTTATTAATATATAATCATTGTGTTGTGAAGTGTTTAACACTCCCATTGTTATCTTCACAGTTGTATTTCAAAGTGCCTGACATGACGCTCTCTGGATGCTGTGTTGACCAGCATTCAGTGCAGGTTTATTCCTCTGCCAAACCACGGATTATAACATGTAAGCTTACAATAGTTTTCCGATCAAAATGTTTGCTGTATACACATTTTCTGGCACTAAAAAAATGTTCTGTCTGGTTTACTTTCAGCCCGAGAACTTCAATCCAAAGAGTACTTCATATGGAATTCAACTGGAACTGCTCCGGTGTCCTCTGGGCCGATGATGCTGTAGCACGGATACATTAAGAGCAGCTCAGTGCTCGGGTCACTGTAACGTAACAAGACTGAAAACTGTTGAGCAAATACTGTACAGTGATCCAGACTAGATATGTGACCCCATAAAACATGTTACTATCCTGTTGTTACTGCAGAGCTCACAAATGATAGAACATTTAGATAGCATTACAAATAATTAATTGATATAATCATGTCATCATTTTGCTTTCATTCAGTACAGCTCACAATGTGCAAACTTTCACTGACAGAAGTATTGATTTTGTTGATGGGTGGATACTTAAAAAACAACAACAACAACAACCTGTTCTTGTAGTCCAACTTCTTTTATTCCCCAACCTTCACCCTCCCTCAAATTTATCCCACTGCAGACACAAGAGCCACCCCTCGCTCCGACAGTCCCACTTCAGTGACTCTCTATCAGCCGGATAATTAGCAGCTGGGGCCTTGTCATCAGCTGTTGTGGGCCTGGAAGAGAGGGGCGGCTGGGCTGTGAAAGGCCAGGCTGCTCTGGCCAGTGCCTTGGCTACAAAAGACTCCTCTTTTAGAGCTGGCAGGAGTCCTTGCCCCCTTCACCAATCACTCCCCCACCCCTTTTGAACCCATCCCCGCCCTGTCAACTAGTGGCTAGTTCAAACACTCAACCTCTCCAGCCAGACTGTGATTGAGCGCTGACCCTCTGGCCCTCTGAGACTTAAAAAGCAGCCGGCCCCATTCAGAGAGAAGGACCTGCCTAATTGGTGAAAAAGTCACAAGAATGGAAATGATTGGGTCGCCACCAGGTTGCATAAGTGCTTTAAATTAATTAATGTAGAACTTTTAGTATGTTATTTTCATTGATATTGTAATAACACAGGTGTCAGTGCAGTATTATAATCAATATTCAATTCATTTACAAGTATAGTATTTAACGAGGGGCATGTCGTTCCACATGTTTCTCACTGTTTTTTTTTTACCTGAACTATGATGGGTTTCATACTAACTCGGTTACATTTCTACTGTGAAAGCTCCACCTCAGTGTATTAAGGTAAATGAATAACCAGCCGATGAAGGGTTAAATCAAAGAAGATTGTGCCCCACTACTCCACAGCAGCCAGACTCCTCTGAGTGCCCTCATTGTGTGCTGTTGGCCTCTTGTGCCCCTTGCTGGTCCAAATGCTACATTCTCACGTGGATTTCCACTCAGAAGGCTGACCATGACCAATCCTCTGTCAATTGGAACCAATTGCTCACACGGCATCCTTCACCTTCTTTTTATGTAGCGGTACGGAGTGGCAGACACCGAGACCTCTCGGCTCTCCCCCTGCACGATGATTTGGCTTTAAGGCCCAGTGTGTATGGCTAGCGAACTGGAAAAGGAGACGTTTTTTTTTTTTTTTTTGAAGAGTTGGGCCACTCTAAATCTCTTCAGTTTCCCAATATGTGGTCGGTCTGGCTCCTCAAGTCTGCAGTCAGTGGCCTCTCACTGGCTGACTTTGCTTTGTTGATTGAATGGCTTGCTAAGTAGATGGACTCGTTTTAATGTGTTGTTCTGCTCCGTGCCTTCAGCTCATACCTTTGGGTCTTTAGTTCTACGCAGTTTTTCAGAATCATTCATTATTTATTCATTTCATCATTTTTTACTCTTGTATACACACATACAAAAAAGGGATTAACACTTTTGTACAATAATAACACAGGCCAAAATACATTTGTGAAAGTAAAGTAGCACTGTGGATTGTCAGAAATAATGTTAATATATCACAGTGTTGCATAGCCTTACATGCTCAAAATGAACTTTCATACCAAAACATTAACTACACTATTATAAACACTGCAACTGTTATCCACCTGACTGTGGGACTGTACTTCTGTGTCCCTTAACCCAATAATGACACCCAGTGGTAGAGTACAATAAAGTCCATGTTCGACCTTTGATTTCTTTAATACACTTTAATACTTATTTCATCTATTGAAATCATTTTACTCAACCACTGCCAGATAGTCTTTGCTTGTTTAATTCCCCCCACGCCCCCTCTGTGCGATGAGATCCCAGCAATGTTCATCTAAGGCACCGTGCCTGAGGACCAGGCTTTTGTTGGCCACTGTGGCCCCCAGGTGTTTGATTGGAGTCCAGTTCTTCTCGGCCTCTCTAAACCCGCTAAGAGCCGGCCTCAAGGGGACCGCTTGAAGAACGACGGTGCAATTAGCTGTTTCCTGTTTTCAGACTAATTATTCTTCAAGAGCCACAGGTCTTCTCAAATAGTGGGATATCGTTATACTGAGGGATTCTTTAGTGCTAATTTCTATAGCAGATGCCCAATAATAGGGCAGAAGCTTCAAAGCTGGCTGAGCTGAATCTCAACTCTTTGAACTAAATATAAAATCTATTTTTGGATGTTTGCTATCAATATTGTAGTAAGGCTGCATGAGCTTCAGACTCACTGCCTCGACAGCAAGTGTTCTCACTGCTTTCACCCATAGAGGGCATCATTCACTCAGACATGTAGGAAGTATCCGGAGCACATCAAGAGGTTTATTCATATTGCAAGTTGGTTGACTAAGTGTTCTTAGTCCAGCTCATTGTCTCAGATCCCTTATGCACCTTTTATCCATGCTGTCTGACACTTTCTGGCAGACTCCAGCCACATCCATCTGTGTGTTACCCGTCTTCTGTTCTCACTACTTCCCTTTCAGTTCTCCTTGATAAGTCTTTTGTTTACAGACTGTCTTTCCTCTCTGTTTCTGGGACCAAGAGCTCGCTCTGTCTGGATCCCGTCTTTTCCACGGCACAGGAGCTGTGTCTTTGGCTGGTTAAGGTGTCTTTCTTCAAAGAGTTGAGGCAGAGATTTTGGGTCCCGAAGACAGCTGGGGTCCAGACTTTCTCCTGTGGTCTCATCCCAGAAGATATCCCTCTCTGTGGGCCTTCTCACAAGTTTCAGCCTCTGGATGCCTTCTGTATTTGTGTGGTGCAGGGTAAGGGATAAAAGTCAGCGGAGGCTATATCCTTGCCGAAGCCAGCTACTGATCACCTGACCAACGATGAGCTGGCAGCGACTATTCATTTGACCAAGGTGGTAACTCATGTGTCCCACCTAGTATCAAGCTTGCTTGTTAGATTAACAATTCATAGTCTTACCTTTAACTGAGTAGACAACCTTATGTCTTCTCTGCTCTCTGGCACGTCGGAGGTGAACTCGCGGATGCCGATTAGCCTGTTGAGTGAGAGCTGTTTGGGCCTCCGGGAATCCTCCCTAGAAAGACCACAGTCAAGACACCAGTGGTGGAAAGTCCATTTGGTACAATTCTTAGGTAACACTGCTTGTACTTCACTTGAGTGTTTCCATATTATGCTACTTTTTACTTCTACTTCACTACATTTCAGAGGGAAATATGTTGTTTATTATTACTATTTTACAACACTTATTTTTATTTATTTTTTTACTCCTCTACATTTATTTGACGGGTGTAGTTACTTTTCATACTTAGATTTTACATTTTAAAAAATGACAAGCTTATAAAATACAATGCATTGTTACAGATTAGACCATACTCAACCTTTTTGGCTTGTGTCCCCTTACAAAGAAATTGTGTCGAGTGCCAGATGTCTATCAGTTGTTGGCAGTCCCACAAAAGAGATTCTATATGATACTTATGTACTTTTGTAGGATTTTGAAAGCAGGATAAAAGATCTTTACGATGTTGTATTGGTACTTTTATTTAGGTAAAGACGCATATACACAGTGCATTACAATACATGCTTTGTGGGATTTGTAGTTTAGTTAATATATTTCCTGGACTGACGTAATTTCAAAGCAAAGCATTCATGTGACTGTCAAGACTATACTTTTGTTTGTGTCTAAGACTGTGTATCTAATAGTGGGGGGTTTTCTGTTCCCTGTACCCTGAGAATAGATCCCATTGAGGGCCAGTCATGGCTGTAGACCACCCTACTTTCCACTCCACCAACACTTTAATCAGATACACCCCCCCCCCATCTCTCGCAAACACGGCTGCACACTTTAATTTTGCCTCGATTATAAAAATGCATGATCTGAATTATTTATGTTATAGATGCACTTCAGCTCTTCCGTACTTTGTCATGAAGCTATACCTGAATCATTCTGCCGGAGCCGATTGTAGAAAACAGGTGGACACCCCCATCTCTGCAGTCCCTGCCCTACAACAAACATCAAATTCCTTATTGGGTTATGAGATGGCATGGGGTCGGTGACGCTGGGACAGTCAGCAGTGACATGTTTCTTTGTTTTATTACCATCGCAATTTGATTGGCAGTGCTTGTGTGGCCAATTTGAAGGGCCAGTGGTAGCAGTGTCTGAGGAAAGATAATGATGGCATGTCTGGGTAAAACTCACAACCAGTCAGGAACAATAATGCAGAGTTATGTCTGCCAGCATGGGATTGAACAGATGAGATACGTCTCGCATGAATCAGACAACAAGAATAGCCTGTTATCGTTAATACAACTATATTGGGCAGGTGATTTTGCCCTTGCTAACCTGGGGTCTTCGGGGTGGATGGGAGTGAATGATGCTTGAATTGTTACGTTGCTTTGGTGGGAGGTTTCCTGCAAAGTATGGTTCTTACAGCACACACATGCCAACACTGTTATACAGTATCAGAATCAGTATCACAGCACAGAACGGTCTGTAAAAAATAATAAAAGCCTGAATGTGAATTCATAATTAGAGCCAGGAGACGTACTAACCTGAGAGTGTGGAAAGGGTTGTTTCTTGTCTCAGTGGAGGTAAGATCGTCTTCCTTTGTCCCAAAAATCCTGCCGGCTGCTCCACAGTGACTGGCAGAGCAGGGAGGGTCCATTGTGGTTCAAGTTGTGCCCCCTCTTCTTGCAGGCTATTACATGGAGCTACTTTACGCAGCCTGGGTCTGGAGCCTGTGGAGCCCATTGTCTCACACCCTGTCCGAATGCTGTCAAACTGAAATACTAAATTCAACTTTGAGATATGAAAAACTTAGTTAATCTTTCTACAAATTTAAAAAAGTTATTTTTTACACTTACTCCCACCTTTTTAAGGTCTTCTCATCAGACATGTAGATTCTATCTTTTGTAGGTCCACTGGTTTTATTAACTTTTCCCATGAAGTGGTGGATTCCCTTTGTATTTTTGGCCTTCCCTATTAAAAACTTTGTCAATTGCAGAAAGACTTCATGTTTAAAATCGACTCTCTAACTCGCCCCATTTCTTCCAGCTGCTTCCAAACAAACCTGCGTGGTCTTCACGTCTCTCCTGCTGGCGAGCTTAATGTTTGTCCTGAAGCATCTCTGTCTGGTGCCAAAGTACAAACGAAAAAAAACCCACTTCTGGTAGTGGTTAAAAAAAGTAGGTGTGCACTTAATCTCTGCCTTCATACTTGCCATCATTGTAATGAGCTAGGTTTCTATGGCAACTCTCCCTACAGGTTACTCTGTAACTCATAAGTTAATGCTTGAAAGAACCTGTTATGTCCCGGCACCCTTTCCATGTTGGAAAGCCCAGAGGGGTGAGGAGAGAGACAAGTTCTTTAGGAAATTGTTAACTGACAGAAAAATGTAACTTCATGAGTACTCAGAAAACCACGGGGGGGGGGGGGGGGGTAGGCAAAGACGAGTCATTAGGCTGCATGTCAGTTGTCCAGGTTGTATCAGCCCTTTACATACAATACTTTACTTATCACTACTAGAGCTTAAAAATGCGACCTCTGTTGTTCTTTGTTGGTGTAGTTAGTATGTGTTTGGTCGGTCGGTCCATTACTTTGGTCCAAACTGCAATTTTTGGGATGGAGTGTGGTCAATCATCGTTCCATTAGGGTGTATCTTACTGACTTTGGTAATCCCCTGTATATTCTTCCTGCTCACAATTTCTGTCAGTTAAAAACTTTGGTTTATGACAGAATGCCTGCAAAACTAATAACATTCCCATCAGCCTCCGCTGTACTTTGGATTTAGTGCCAAATATCAAATCTTAGCGTGCATTGTGTTCAATGTCGAGCTGAAATCAACAAACTATTTGGATGTAAATGTGTGTGTGTGTGTGTGTGTGTGGGGGGGCTTGCTTATCAGCATCCAGCAGACCTACTGTATCATGAAGTTAAGATTTGAACATTACACATTCCTCTGCTTCTTCTACGGTAGCTCATTTATTTTAATATGTTAAAATGCCACTGCGTGCGGTTGCTAAGCTGAAAGCGTCACCTCAGCAAATGCTTCATTAGAGGTTTCAACTCAGTGACTGCACTCCAGCAACCATAAAGCCACTGTGTTGTTAGACTCTTGGGAGTGCGCATGCATGTGTGTACGTGTGTGTGTTTGACAGTGTGTGTGACAAAGAGCGATGTTGAAAGACTGAGAAATTATTCTCCTGACACCTCATCATCTCAATAGCACTATTTGAAATAAAATGTAAATGCCACCATGTTATGAGACACTATAAGTAATTTAGACAAAGTGCCTATCACCGTGTTATGCTTCACAGGTAAAAAATATCCCATGGGCTTTTTTACAGGCAGATAGGTAGGCTGTGCAATATTACCACATATTGTGTGAATATGTGAAAGAGGATAAATCATAGTAGAAACAATCATTCTCAATCTTCTTCAGTTTACAGTGCATGGGTGTGTATGTGTGTCAGTAAGTGACAGCTAAGTGCAGCACAGAAAAGCATTGCATAATTTATTACGATGAGGAGAAGTCATCGCTGCCAAATCAATACAATGCACTTAACAGATTACTAATATTGTATGAACCTCACCGCTTAGTTCTGCTAAAAATATCTGGTCTTGATACAAGGTATATTTTATATGTATATTATATGTTTGTGAAACTTTGCAACATCATTAGCATTGTATGCATTCTTGTCAACGTTGATTTAGGCAACACAGAAATTATTCAGAAATCTAAAGATGTTCCAATATATTGTTAGAAAACTCAGGAATTAGCCACATTGATGGTCATTAGGTAAACAAGTAATGCACTGCTAATGTGAGTTTTAAGTCTTTTATTATAAAACCAAAAGAGCCTGTACATCACGCAAAGTATAATTGCCATTCTTTTATATAATACTAATCAATACGACTTAAAATAATACTCTTATTGATACAACTCTAAATAAATATCATAAATACATATAAGATTGAGCCAAATTGGCCCTGCCAATATTTATATTCACAGAATACAGTCCACAGATCAGGTCAGGGGAGGCCAGGCTCTTGCTGTGGGTACGTGCGAGGAACAGGACTGAGTGTGGCAAGTATTTTAAGAAAGTAAATAACACTTTCCACCCTTTCAATTAAAATCCATGAATGTTGTCCTTTTCCCCTCCTGCAGTGAAGCTGGAGACAGAGGTGCATCTCCAGAGTCTTCCTGATAGAGAGTCCATGTGGACCGAACATCCCGCCACACCCCCTGGGTGGGCAATGGAGGAACATGAGCAGACAGGGCTTGGTTAACAGAGGCTACTAGCAGAGCTCAGCCATGTCATGCCAAGGGAATGGAGACAGTGCCGTTGGCTCGACTGCGGCTTCGAGTCTGGACGCTGGACTCTGTTAGCTCCTCGCCATGTTCCTCTGACTTCTTGTCTGCGATGGTGGCCAGGAAACGCAGAGTGACCGAGTCCCACTCCTCTGGCAGCAGCAGGAGCAAGAAGCCCAGGCAGATGATGCAGGTGGCTGCCAGGCGCACCACACTGAAGATCACCTCGTGTTTCAAAACATCTACGGCTACAGCAGGTGAAAGAAAGACAGGAACAAAAGAGAGAGCCGAAGAGCAGGACAGGCGGGGGGGAGAAACAAAAACAAATTGAGATTAATTACATAAAGTAAGATAAACCACAAGACTCTGCGGCTGCAGGGGATGAGTGTAGCAAATGCGGCTTATAATCCGCACAAGCCATCCACTTTATCCTCTATGTCTCTGCGGTCTGGAGCCCTGGGACAAGGTGCCGTAACCCACTGACCTTCATACGGTCCATCGTGGTTAAAGAAAAGAACTCGTCTGCAGGCATTTAGTGTTGCCTTTGCAACCTGATCCTCCCTCAGCGAGAGAATAGTTGCAGGTTCTGTTGAAGCACATTGATGATTGGGTTTCCAGGACGAGAGAGGCAGACTTGCTGTGTAATCTGTTTGCTATAGAGGCCCAAAGTGCTGACCTCTCAACAAAAAATGTGTGGGGCCATTTACTCTCATTTTCACAATCATATTAATTTCCACCATAATAAACAAGAAATAATAATCAGTAGATTAGAGTACTTGAGCCACATTAACAAACCATACCTGCATTGCCCGGAACACTGAGCAGTGTCCCTATGGAGATGAGAATGGGGTACGTCAGCACCACACCAACATGGACCAAGATGTTGAACACTGTGAAAGACACCAAAGAGGTTGAAAACATTGTAGTACGATTTAATTAGAATGGATACAACTGGTCAATTAATCAATTAGTTGATTTACAGAAAGTTATTTGGCAACCATTTTGATAATTGATTATTCATTCAATTCATTTTTTTCAGCAAAAATGCTGAATAGTCACTAATTCTTTCTTCTCAAATGTGAAGATTTTCTTTTTTTCTTTTTTAGTCCTCTATGATAGTAAGCTGAAAATGCTCTAGTTCTGGACTGTAGGTCAGAGAAAACAAGCCATGTTTCCACCGGGGCTCGGCATATTTATAGACCAAACCACAGGGTACTTTGTGGAGTTTTTATTCATAATAGGGAGCAATGTTTTTAGTCGTGAGTCCCCATTTAGTTTAAATCATGCACATGCACACACGATGCGTGGCAGTGATAAAAAATAGCTATTAGCTGCAGCCCCAAAATGAATTCAAAATGCTTTCATAGAAACCCACTCTTCTCTCTACATGAATGTTCATGCACTCTCACCCAGCCACAGTCCTGCCAGTCCACACAGGTAACCCCAGGGCAGCGAGGACAGTGAGCCCCAGTGCTCTACTTTGGTAAAGTAGAGGATGAGGGGCACACAGGAGATGAAGATGAGATTGAAGAAGCCCATGGTGGAAAGGAAGTGAGCCACTTCTCCGATGTTGGCACTGCCCAAGAACATCTTAAACAGCACCTGGACGATGAGGAGACAACTGTTAATTTACACCGGTGACTTTACTTAAAGTCGGTGCAAAGGCAATCACCCAAGCGATTCAAACTGTAACGTGGTCTAACCTTGTAGAGAGCGGATGTGGAGGCGGACCCCACAGCCAACGCTACGCCCACAAAGGAATCCCCATGGAAGCCGTCAGCATAAGCCATCATCACAATACCTGTGATGGCCATGATGGCTGCCACAATCTGCAGATAGAGATGCAGAGCTGTCAGTGGCATTGATACTCCTCAGGAGTAAGAAAAACAACTCTTTACATCTCATTATCATCGTTGGTGTTTTCATACAGACCCGAACACCCATGAAACGGTCCTTCAGAACAATCCAGGACAGGAGAAAGACGAAAGCCTTGTGGCAGCAGTAGAGGGCAGAGACATCAGTGGCGGTCAGTTTCTTCAAGGCCATGAGGTACAGGTAGTTGGTCAGTGTCCATAGGATTGAGAAGGGTGCTGTTCTCTTTACGAAAAGCTTGAGAGTCATCCCATCCTCCCCAAAGAGCTTGCTGCACTCCCTGTTTGAGAGAACAAGAGGTGTAAAAAAAGTGATTCTGTCAACCTGTTTTCCTCTCGGAACAGCGTCTTTGTTTGTCAGGCTTTTAGTGTTGCCATCATGAGGACCAAGTTTTGAGGATGGAAATGTTGGTTGCTTAGTTGCCTGGTTCCTCGTGGAGAGTCAGGTGGTTTAAAAGGTGTTTTAGGTGAGTGCAAAGAGCAGCAAGGGCTCTAGTAGACCGCCATTAGAGCTTTAATGGTTAACTGGTAACTGGATTACTGTTCTACAAAGTTAAAAGTGGGATTATTACTTTATTTTGCTAAATATAAACACAACAAGACGACTATTTCTCTTTATTTTGGTGACGAACTTCATTGACACATCTCTAAATCTTCTGTCTGTCGGCTATAGCTCTTTTACATAGCAGTAACAATAACTGTAGTGTATTGTAAAAGGTTCTCAGGAATCTATTTGGCCAGATTGTAAATGTTTTCTGAATTGAAGGATAATTTTGTTTGCAGTTTACCTGAATTTCTGTATGGGCGTCTGCTTCTCCCGTGTGGTAACCACAAGTCCGGAGTAGTAGATGGGGAAGAAGAAGATGTTCCAGTTGCTGCTGAACCAGGAGATGAAGAAGGGACAGGAGAACGACTGGAAGGTCAGCTTAACCACCTGAGTGGTACCCACCCAGGAGGAGGAGACACACAACACCAGCAGCAGACCACCCAGCACCTTCAGAGCTGTGTTGGTACATGTCTGATAGGACTGGCTCTCTTCGCTGGTCTCGCTGCCTGGTGTCTCTGCATTAGACTCTGAACCATCCTCTCCTGATGGGAGACAATAGGAGAAAAGACAATAACAGAAAATCCATGGCACCATCTCTACTTCCTGTTCAAAGGCCAATGAGAGAAGAAAGCCTCAACTATTAATCTATTTGCCGCTTACATGTTGCCTCCATCTAGATTCTAATTACAAGATCTCAATGTTTTTTTTAAGCCATTCATGATCCCCAGAAGATAAACGTGATCTCCCTGACCATGGTTGACATTTTTAACTTTAGTTAAACTTTTTGACAGCCATTTGTGGATCCATGGTGACAAGAGGATGAAGCCCACGGGGATCACCTGACTTTTCCTGTCGTCTCACCATGAGGTTCACATTTAAATGTTAACATGCTAAACTTAGATGTAAACATTAAACATGCTTAACATCAGCATGTTAGCATTGCCATTGTGACCATGTTAGCATGCCTACATTTAGCATTCATGTCCAAGACCAATGCCATAGATTTGCATAAGTACAGCCTTACAACAGTGTTCCTAAATCATTTATATTAGCCTAACGTTGCACATTCTGTATATTCTTTGTATTCCTGTACATACAGGATGAAGCTTGTGTCTCCCTGGCTGAGGTCCAGCACATAAGCATCTATTGATCAACTGCCTTAGTGATCACTATCACAGTTTGCATGTCCTGCTGTAAAGGCGCTGATGCATGAGGCAAGGCTTTGATAAAAATGTGTTGGGTTAGCATTGTGGCTGTACATGTCATAAATAGCTTTGACACCTCATGATGCAGCACGTACTGTAGGACTACACGCATTGTAGTCAGGTGTGCACAGAAACCTGAGTAAACCTAACCACATGACATTCCACAGGAAAGTCATGTCGACCTTGGCAGCCCCTGTTTGGACTGTTGGTACATTACTGCTATGGAAATGTTGCCTTTGTGACATACTGGAACATAGAGTAACTGGGAAAGAGGTATGGTCTCACCAGACATATAACACCAAAATTACATAAATATAGATAAATAAATGGGATTTTATTCTGATCTAATTTTATGCCAGTGACGCATGGTTGATCTGGCCCAGTGCCTTTAAAAGGTTAATGGACTGCGGGACTGAATGGCTTCCTCAACAGCGCTGAATAATATGTGAAGTGCTGTGTGTCTGAGCATTTCCGAAGAGAACTCAGATCCGTTCTTTAACTTTCGACAGTGTGATCAATTTTCACTGGGGCAGGAATAAAAGATGACATGTGCTGGATGTTTGCTGCCTGTGCTCTCTCTGCTAGCTCAGCACGTGAAGCTCGGCCATTTCCACCATGGCCACAGACACGAGAGCCCTGCGAGCACTGGAACTTGTACCCGTAGTATCACCCCTCTACAGTCGCAGGGCATCTCTGGGATGCTCCTTATTCCATCTGATAGTCTTTTGTTTGTTAACTGCCATGAGACCTCAGCAGAAAACCAAGAAATGAGAGTAAAAGTAGTGTCACTGGCAGGTTTAATGAAAATAGATTGCACCCATGTAAATAAGTATTTGTGTAATCCAGAGGAATACTGTAACACAGTATGTCAAGCACAAACTCTTTGCTCATGTAACCGATGATAAGAGTATTGGTATTAGTTTTGTTTGTCTGTATAAAGCATTTAGAGTGGTGAGATGCCACTTCGTTTCAAGTCTCTGTATCCACTCTAAAACTAAGTCGATAAGTGTATTTTCTAAAGCCACATCTTTCATTAACAAAAGAACTCAACAGTCTTGCCACACTTACTTTATAAGCTTAATGAATGAATGACATCATCGCTGGCACCCAGTAAGAGTATTAATGCTAAGTCCTGGCTGTAACTGTTATATCCGAGAAAGAACGGTGAAAATAAAGTCACAGATTCGAGTCATGTCAGTGCAGTGGTGGAAGCAGTGGTCAGACCCTTTACTTTAGAAAAAAGAGAAAATTGTCCCTTATGAGTGATATACTTAATAATATTTTACATTGTTAGGCTGCTAATACTGATGTATTGTACCAGTGCATAAGTAGTATTCTCTGAAAACTAACAGACACAGTTAGGCAGTTCAGTCCAGAGGTTACCAACTGAGGCGTCAGGCCGCCTCCAAATGGTTAAAGAAATCTGAGGGGTCGCCAGCAGATGATAGTGGGCGGAGAGAGGAAAAAACAAACTTCTGCTACATACATTTGTTTGTCTGTTTTTGTGAGATTTTGGAAAATTGGGTCTCAAAATGTTATTGAAATAAACCCATAAGTTTAGAAGGGAAATGTGTATCATAAAAGTTCATCATAATTGTGTTAATGTCAAATCTTAATCTAAAAAGTAACTAAAAACTATGTCCATCAGATGTAGTGGCGTAACAACTACAATATGAAAGGAAGTTGAGCAGAAGTATAAAGTAGCATAGAATGGAAATACTCAAGTCAAGTACAAGCACCTCAAAACTGTACATAAGTACAGTGCTTGGGGTAATGTCGGCTGATAAGTTACTGTGTCGGTGCAGCACTGGACTTGAGTCTGGCCAAACTGCAGAACTAAATTTTCCAGTACCATGTTTGAAGCAAGAGACACAAATAACCTTCAAACTATATAAGTGCACAATGAAACCCTTTAGCATCCCAAAGGTGTAAAACTAATGATGACTCCCACCGTCAATGAGTCACACTTTTTAAAAAACTTTTTCAGTCCAGTTCAGTACGGACTGTGACTATTACCTGAAAAAACGCTCAGATAAAATGTTTCACCTTACAGTATATCCCAGCTGGGAGCAGATCTACAGTATTTTGTGAAAGCAAACTGTTCAACACCGATACAGTTTATGTTGTGAAGGGATCATCGAGGGATTTGGTCTAATTACATTCTGCCACAGCAAGGATTCTTAATCAACCTAATGCGTTTGGTGGTTGCTAACTGGAAAACAGATCTGATATTTCTGCAAGAGAGAATCAGCTTTTTTTATTATTTTTTTCCTTTATGTCTGCCTCTCCTCCTCCACCAGGCAAGATGGTTCGTGTTTCATAGCACCGACAAAACCTAAAGCTTTTAGTGTTGGATACGGGCTCTTCTGTCCTGAGGTAAAAGCCACTACAGGCTGATTTGGTGCCAAGATGCAGTAATATTACAACTCTATTATTCATAAAAGCAGCTCTCGTGGCCAAAATTGTATTCTCATAACAGGCAGAGTTATTGCTGACTAATATTGCTGCTAAAAAGATGCAAAGGAAACAATAATGCCTGTCAGCACAGTGTTGCAGTGAAATATTTCAATAGAAAAAGTGCGATTTGAGGTTAATTTCAGTCAACTCAAAGAAAGTGTGTTTGGCTCAAATAGAGTAAAGTATTTAGAATTATGAATGTGTCCGAAATAATTTGGTGGATAATTATGAACTATGGGATGCGTCTTTCATATAAAGATGATGATTCAGAACCCAAAGGTTTTAGTTACAAAGTCATCACATCAAAGTATGAATAAATGCCTAAACATTAAAATATAGACAAACACTAATATTAGAGTCAGACCATCTGCTTAAAGTATGTGACTACATTTGAGTTTAAGATTGAAGTTCTTTTCCACCTCTGTCAAACAAGCATACACAGAATTTGTACTAGCTAATACTATACTTAACTCTTGAAAATTTAAAAAAAAAGTTAATATTCACACATGGATTAGTTGACTAGCTCATTATGGCTGGAAGAAAACAGAAAAACGTCAGAAATCACAGTGCTGCATAAGATCACTCACTACTGGCACCCATTAACAGAGCTTATCTACTCTGTGTGACGCAGCATGCTGCTCGAACCTCACATTTCACCACTGACACTGCATGCTAGTGACATTGATGGATGGACCGCTGCCGAATCCAACACGAAGCTCAAAGTCACGTCTGCAGCGTTATGCCGGCTTACGGCGGGTGAAACAGCAATACATCTTTAACTAAGTTAGGTCTGAAGATGTGACATGGTTATGATGATTCTGATGAAAAGGTGATTAGCGGTCTCACTCTATGATCTCCAATATCTCTAGTAAAAATGTGGATGGATTTAGGTGAAGTTCAAGGCTTTTAGGGATGCTCAGTTAGATGAAGGAAGGACAGGTGAACAGAATGAACAGATGTGAAAGCAGCTGACTTGGGCCTGTGTGGTTTTATTTTACATCAGTGCTGGGCAGCTAAAAACATATGCTGCTGCTACAACTACGCCTCCTGTCAACACATTAAGCTTCTCAACTCTGCCAGCAGAACACTGAAATGATACAAATGTGTTTTTTACACCATCTAGAGGTCTAAAGGTCCAGATGGAAAAATAGTTCAGTCTTTAGATTTTAATTTAAATAATATCACGTGTTCAAAGCAAATGTAGCACACCACCGACTTAAGAAGAACACATTCGCTTCCCACTATTTCATAAGAATACCTATACACTCTATATGACATGCGATGCCTTATGGTAAATAATATGTCATCAACTGTAAAAGGATTCAATTAACTCAGTTCATGCTAACACACCGTCTACACATGAAAATAGACATAGTTTAGTATAAATGGTGTCCTGGGTCTCTCTGGTTCTTTCGGTTTACCTTCAGAGATGGGGCAGGTCAGGACCTGAGTGCTGTACGAGCTGAGAGGAGCCACTCGGGCTGAGTGCTTCTTCATCCTCCACTGGGGGCCCAACAAACTTTCCTTCCTTGGGAAGCGTGTGTATGTGTGTGTGTGTGTGTGTGTGTGTGTGTGTGTGTGTGTGTGTGTATGTGTGAGTAAGTATGCCCGGGCTGCTGCTGCTGCACGCTCAGCAGCTCCTCCTGCTAGCGCCGTGCATCCTCAGACTCCTAACTCCTCCGTTTCTTCTTCACGCTCTTGATTGGCCCCCTCCTCCCAGGTCTCTGTCAAACTATTCTGTCTTCTTCCCAGCACTCCAGTCCTGACTCTCTGTTCCTCTCCAGGCCAGCGATCTCACTGTTACTGGTGCTCTGACTCTCTTTCTCTCTCTCTCTCTGTCTGTCTGGATAGTGACACAGCTCAGTGGAGATAGCTCAGTGGAGGTGCAGTCAAGTGGAAACTCTACTGTTGCACTGTCATGCCGGGATCCAGCAATGCCACTGTCTCCAAGGGAGACTGAGCTTCAAGTGTGTGTGGCATGGCGCAATCACTCCCCTCATCTCTTTCTATCCTCCCCCTCCTTTTTTCTCTCTGTCTCGCTCGCTTTTCCCCTCCTCTTCTTTTGCTCCACAAATCAGCAGCTTTGTTTGGAAGGTAACCAAGCAGCCCGGGCTAATTATGCTGCGTTAGCTGCTGTCCCTTTCTTTTCTCCCTCCTCCTCCCCTCCCCTCCCCTCTCTACCTGACCAGGCTCTTCTCCCTCCCTCCCTGTCTCTCTCCATATACTCTTGTCCCCTGTCTTTCAATGACTCTATCTCTTCTTTGCACATCTCCTGCTCTTCACTACTCCTTGAGGGTCAGATTATTAGTAGAGCTCTCTCCTGTTGCTTTCACCACTGCAACATGAATCAGTTGAGCCATGTAAAAGACAACCATCACATGTAAACTCTGTCATCCACTGAAGTAATCCTAGTGCTCTAATGGATAAATACTGTTCTTAAGTTCACCTTGTACATAGCTGTACTATTTTCACTGTGGGAGACTTTACAGCGTTAGTTTAAAGAGGTAAATATTGTACTTCAGTATTTTTGAAATGTAATGTTGCTTGTGGAGAGATGAGGCTCCAACCACCCAGCTAGAGTGAAGAGGCACTACTCTGCCTGAACAAATGCTACATGTCCTCACTTTAACCCATCATACTTACTGTAAGCACATCTAACTGGTGCCTCTTCGCCGTTATTTAAAAATCTGAGCAGGACGTTTACTGTTAACGGAGTGTTTTTACACGAAATATTTACATTGTGATGATACTACTTTGATTAGAGTTTAATACTTTTTTCCATCACTGTTGCAGTCAAGGGAAACCCTCTCATCAGCAAAAGCTGTGGACCTGAGGAGGGTCAGTCTGGGCCATGCGAGTCACCCTCGGGAGTGTGGTCCGGATTTTCCATCTCAAGGAAATTCCTGCAGCCTATCTCCAGCTGTGGTTCATCTGCCTGAAGATTTAATGGACGTAAATACTGCTTGGGCCTTTACATAAACAATATATCAATGCCTGGCGTATGAGTTCCGACACATGAGGCCTTGCAGCCTGGAACATGATCTTAATATAACCTATGCTATGATATGCTTACCCTCTCACCGGTAAAATCAATTCTAGCCAGGCCAGAAACAGTAGCGCTATGACCTGAAATAGAGAACGCACTCAAATCAACATGCAATATGGTAGATATCTATATCGGGTTGTTAAGAATACTAAATGAGTGCTATTTTACTGTCACTTTTGTGTCATTATATCAGTACCACCATGAGCCCCTCCCTTCCTGTCTCTCCGATGCTCATCAGCCAAATTTCTGGCACATCCATAGAGAGCATAGCAGATCACAGTACTTCTCTGTGTATTCCTCAAGCTGTGAGAGACAGCTCAGTTTGTGTTTGGCTCATTGCTATATAGAAAAAATGCAGGGCCACGTTCCAGTAACACCAAGGTAATAACAGAATTCAAAATTGAAGAGACGCTTTGAGAAAAAAGCAACACTCAGGGAAAACGCCACGCAGGCCGTGTTATTTCCCATGATCAGTGAGGCTTGATTAACATTGAAACAAATGTTTGGTCAGGTGTAAGCAGGGGGATGAGCTGGGGTTATGGATCCCCTGATACAAGGAGGGTTAAACTTAAAAATAGCCCTGCTGATGAGTGGAGCCAACAGCTAGACAGGGAGGGGACAGAGAAACCGTCCAGTCAGCGGAGCCCAGGATGCTAATCGCTATCAGATTAAGAGAAATACCTGGAGAATGTGTTCTACAGGAGACCACAGTTCAATTTCTAATTTAATTAAAATGCTTGTTCCTTCTCTATTTATTCATTTATTCATTTACATTATTATATTATTTTTCTATTGTTTTTAGGAATAGGTACCTTTAGCTTAACATGTCTCAAGTTCATTGCCAGCTCACAAGTTCACTTGTATGTTTTGTTTGTATTCTTTCACGTCAGGAGCTGACAATACCAGAAGATTATATTTCAATTTTCTGCCTCTTCATGGATTTGTGGCCCAAAAGCCTCGTATCAGACAACAAAAATTGTGCACTTCTTGGTATAACACTATGACAGCACCACAAACTACTTTAAATGATCATTAGTTGAATTAATTCCTCTGTAAAACAGTTTCAACATAAACCCAACATCATGACATTCTATTACCTAGCTAGGTCTAAATAATAAACAGGAAACTGAGCGTATGTAACACAATGGTACTGTTGCATCACAGATCAAAGCACAATTGTACCCAAACCTCTCTCAGTACCTCCATAGCAACAGTGCACCTTGTGTGTATTGATGCACTTTCCGGCTCTTTTGTCATTTAGATTAAACCACTGCTCCTCAGTTTATGGCACAAGCTCTTTTGTTTTTAGCCCCTCTCTTTTACTCATCACATCTCAGTGAGGACCACGAGCAAAGGAGGTGGACGAGAGATGAGAGACTGAATGTTATCTGCAGCTGATGTTAGCTGTAGAGAAGACCGGACAGACCCTGAATCAAGTTCCTGACTGTTCGCTTTCATAGACCTCAACTTCATGTAATTAGAAAATGGGGACATCTAGTGATCAATATGGTGGATTGCACATTGCAACAAACACCAGATTTGGAGATGTTTTACATACTGTATATCAACATATTCATCCTGCACTCCCACATAACGGGAAGAAGCTCAGCTAAAGCTCTTGATAACCATTTGAACCTATATGCAACACAATTCCAACACCGAAAAATAAATAGATTCCAGCAGTATTTTAGTAATCTACGATCAAAACTCACTGAACTACCAACCGAAGAAGAGAAAAAATAAACTTTATACAGCCATAACCATAAATTATTCATGGCTTCAAGGATAATTTATTGTCATTATGCAACACAGGGCTGCACAACGAAATGCAGTAGTCGCCCATTTGCTACACAAGAAAAACACGACCACCAACAAAACACAAACAGCAGTGCTTTCCTGGACATTTTTTGAACTTGCATCAAACCAATTCTCTGGGCAATATGGCCAACATTTGAACACTAAAAATGGTGACTTTATTGTTGTTGTTGTTGTATTTGCTGACCACAGGAGGGCAGTGTTAGGCTGCTGATAAGACTGCTGGTGTACTCAGCATGATGGAAAAGCAATTACAAACCTTTCACATATTGTGCCCTTCTATTATGTGGTATTACTTCATGGTTTACAGAAAATAGCTTCGAAAAAAAAAAATTGAATCTCCTGATGTACAGTACTACAACATATGACCAATATCACAGTGTCATAGTGGCCTACAGGTTAGCAGTTCTGTATCTCCCGTGGAGAAATATTGCAGCCATTACTCAGGTTGTTGCTCATTCCCAGGAGCATGTGAGACTAACAGCACTCCAGGAGTCATTCAGGCAAAGCTCATATCCCATTCGACGCTAGGCTAGTTATAAATAGCACTGACTGAGCAGGCATGGGAACGGGACAGTCCAAAATAAGTGCATGCACATACAGAATGTTTTAGGCAATGTCTGAGGAGGACAGTGAATTCACCTGCTGTTAACGCTGGATATAAATGGTTTCAAAAATACAAAGTGAATTACCAATCAGTACAAGCATGAATGGATTCAAAAGCATGTCTATTTCTCTTCGTATATCTCTCCAGACTTTCTCTGTAGACGGACATAGACATAGCAACACACCCCACTGTGATAAATGGTTGCATTTCACACCCTTCCTTCAAAATGTTCCTCTGAGTGCCTCTGTGTGTTATTGTTGTTGTTAGTCTTGGTGTGATGCTGGCGGTGAACATCACAGGCACAGTGCTGGGTGGCACTGCCACTACAAGTACCTGTCATCTCTCCTGCACCACACATATTTACACAGCGGGGATGTGTGCTTGCACTACAGACCTGCCCTTTTCTAAATGGGCTACTCAAAACATGGTACACAGCAAATTATTGTGATAGTTTCGCAGGAGATGCTGAGGAAGCATTTTCTGCAAACGCCATTGTTGTTTGCTGCAGCAGAAGCCAAGTGGGTGCTGTAAGAATGTGTTGTCCTTTCTTTTTCTGATTTAAAGTCAATTTCATGACATTTTTTCTTTTAGGAAATATATTACCTTGCTTATTAAGCATGACTTTTACCTTCTTACTTTCAGTATTGTATCATGACTGCACTGTATGCATTACAGCCCAGAACCTGTCACCAAATGTAGTCCACAATCCCCCTTAGAGGCATCTTCTAATTCAACGCAGATGGCAAGAGTCAATAATAAACTGGCACCAGAATCTTATTAAATATATCATTACCCCATAGGCTTGGCAGGGTGAGCCCACTGTTCTATTTAAGTCCTTTTGTCTTACCCTTCGTGGAAAATTATATTTAGCAGGTTGAGGGATGTGTGATTTTCAACTCGAGGTTTACAAATGTGTAAACAAAACAAAGTAAACAAATGGGACACTTTCGGGCAGAAAGCAGCATTGAACAAAAGCGGCTTTTCGCGTTCTAGTTTCTAAGAATGAATCAAATACATTTAAGAGGAATACGGCTGTGCACAAAACCAGACGCCTTCACGGTGACAGCGCCAGCAACAGCATGTTTAATAGCTGTGCAAGCAGGAAAAATGGTGACAAGTATGCTGCCCTGAGGAATACCTTCTGTTGACTCTGGCATGCATAAAATCAGTTGATGGATAGATGGAGAAAGGATCTAGGGCTACATATGGCATATTTCATCAGAGAAATGGGAAATGTCTCTCAGATCAAATAACCCCTCAGCTCACAGATACACTGTCTTTTATATTCTTGGTATGGATGCTATTACAATCCACACCTGCTCCTTATACCTGAAATTACACCACAGATGACACCCCATCTTTCATTTATGTCTGATTCAGTATACAGTACGCCATGAGATGGGAGAGACAAAAGCCTGGGAACAAAAGCTGCAACTAACTGCCAACTATTGAGTCATGTATTACATTATTCTTATTCTTTTTAATATATTCAAATGTCTTGTTTTGTCAGACCAACAGTCCAAAACACCAAAGACATTCAGTTTTCTATCATATGTATCAAAAAAGAGCAGCAAATGTTCACACTTGAGAAAGAACCAATGGATTTTTGGAATTTGTCAAAATTGTTCATGACAATATCTGTTAATCGACTTATCATTGCAGTGCAATTGGGAACAATAATATCTCAAGACATCACCTTTGTTGATAGTGTATGTTGACATTCACATTGTAGATCTTGCCAACCATTTAGGCCATTTAAACCTTTAAAAATAACCAATGAATAGCATGAATTCTGGCTTCTATAGTCCTATAGTCCTCTTTTGTTACACAATATCAGACGCCATTGAACTGTTAAAGTCGTTCAATCTGTTTTCAATTTAAAGTTTTGGGTACCCCTCGTTAATCAGGTATTCTTCCAATAGATTAATCTGGACGAGTAGATATATTCTCGAATGAAAGTGTGTGATTGCATTCATGGTTAATCTACTGCAACTGACACCTCTGATAGATAGGAGGCAGTTAATGAGAGACCGGCTCATTTCTTTTTCCTCAGCCTCAGCCTCTATCTAAAAAAAAGAAAGAAATGGAGGTGCTCTCAGCTCATCCAAAAGAGCCTCAGCTGAAACTGATTGAATGCGGCCCTATCTCCATGATCACTTTTCCTTTCACACTTGTCAGAGTAATGGGTTGTGTCACAGAGTGCTAGGGTTCGGTACTAGATCTGAGTAGGTTCGTCATAACATTACAAGTACATCTCTCTTCCAGAGGTGTATCTCCAAGTCGTGAATTTGTCGTTAAACTTTTACATAACAGCCAGAGGGAAGGAGCTTACGTGAAAAGTCCAATTCATTTGGGGTGAAAGTGTACGAGCATCTGAAACACAAGAGGCTCAAAGATAGACGACCGATTGGATCTTTGGAGATGTATTCAACAAAAGCACCAGTTCAGCCCGACTTTAAATAATAATGACACAGTGCAATGAATAGGTCAATTAAGTAACACAGAGGTGAGTATACCTGCGACTTCTCTGATGCTACAGATCCTGATCTACACCCCTACTGTTATAATCCCACTGGCAATACTTCAACAGACCTGGAGGGCAAGATATAAAGATCATCCCTGAACAAAGTGCACCATCAGCTCTCCTCTCCAATCACAGCCATTGTCAGCAGAATTCAGAGCATTGCTCTACCAATCAAAACCACGTTGACAAAGGACAATTATAGAGAAGCGTAAAGTATTGAGGCGCTGCTATATCTCAGGCACGTCAGGAGACAGCTGGCAATATTCACATGCACCACAGGAAGAGCTGCTGTGTTTGTCATTTGGAAAATTTATAGTTTTAATTAGACATTTGGAATGCCATGTAAGTCATTGTTTGCAGAGTACACAAACGTGATGTGGACAACATTAGGCGACAGTTTAAACAAGTGACTCTGAAATTTAATTGGAAAATTCCGGTGTAATTAGTGCATGACACTTTGCTGTGTAATTGCTCAGCCTGATTTGTTTTCTCTCTCTCTCTCTCTCTCTCTCTCTCTCTCTCTCTCTCTCTCTCTCTCATGTTGTCTCTCAGAGATGGATGGGCCAGCATCACCCTGCCTCCAGCTCATAGTGACATGATTGACATCATGTTGCTCAATAACAGACATCATTAAAACCCAATTAGCTGAGTTTGAAAAGGGGGAATTTGCAAATGTCTAATTAAAATAAAGAGACGGTATACGTGCATTGCTTCTTATTCCCCACACCACTGGCACAGACTACATTTTTGTTTTCTGTGTAAGAATAAAATCCACTGATACACGTAGTCTATTTCTTTCTTTCAGAACATTCTCATGAAAAAATATGTTGTCTTTAATTTACGCCATCGCACACCTGGGAAAGACAGACGTGAAATTGTCGCATCCCCCGGTGAGGCCATCAGTGTACTTTGTTTTCTTTGCACTCACTTCTATGACTGGAGTATCCCGGGTTGTAGCCGTAGTAGCCGGTGATCCTCAGAATCCGGTTTTCTATGTCGTGCAGCCCGTTGGCTGTCACTTTGGAGCTCCCGTCCGTTAAGACAGCGCAGCTGCCACCGGTCGGCGTCGCCTTTTCCGGCAAGTGCGTGTTTATCAGTGGCTCCAGCCGGATGCAAGGCTGGTCTCCACTCTCCAAAACACTCTCGGTGCTTATCATTGTAGGTCCGAGCGGACAGAGATCAGAAGGGAGCGGGTATGAGCCCTGATCACCATGCGAGGGACCCTCGGGGCTGCATCAACAACAAGCAACAAGAGGAGGACATCCGAATCCACATTCCTTCAGTGAGGCTCCCGGACGCAGAGCAAGGTTATCACACTTCAAGAGTCTGGCAGACACCAAACACTAGGGGGCGTGTCACTATTATCACATGCTTTGAATTCAAAAACGTGGCTGTTGTCAGCTGTGTGGCGCAGGAGCCAACATCAATTACAGCCTTCATATAAGCAAGTTTCTAAAAACAAAAATATTTATGGCATATTGAAAATTGTCTGTGAATTAAAGTCGCTGTGGTTTTTATAATTAATTACTTATGGTTATTTTCATGTCTATATGATATTCTATAGTGTGATACTTTGATCGCAATCGTACCACTATATTACTTTAATATTGATATACACACAGGTGACGTTAATGTGGCCTTTGGTTTCACTGTGATGTTCCTGTAATATTTGGTTTGGGGATTGATTTTTGCTTATTTTTAAAGTGAGCTTTATTGATCTAAAAACATCTTCTCTCTCTCTCTCTTTTTTTATCTCAAAATAAACCACCGGAAGTTAATTAGTCTAAAATAACCGCATTGTCTGTAGCTGTTTTTAGAAAACAAACATGACAGATATCCACACACTTAGATCTATGCAGAGAACACTTTATTTTTAGCTTTCGGTGTAAAGGACCTCAAAGATTCAATAAATCTTAGCTCTTCATTTAACCCCACACAAAAATATCCAACACGATCACCAAGAATTCATTCTTAAGACACTATTTTCAGCATCCATTCACTGCTTCTTCCTGTTCTCTGATAGGACTACTCTTTCCCTCTGTGATGTTTCCATTTGCTGTTCACAATAAAAAATGTGCTTTTGAGAAACAAACGTGGCGCAGGTTTGTCTCATACACTGGTTTACAGCTTTTGACTCCCCTCGACACTTGAATGCGGGCCACAAGTGTTATTTTTATTTTCGTTTCTTTTCCTGTAAGTATAATATAAAAGTTTACAGGTATTGAAGTTTGTGCACAATATTTTATGCCATAAATAAAGTTGTTTCTTATCATTTTCAAACGCGTATTATAACATGAATCTTATTCTAAAGTTAAACCCAGAACAATCCCCTTTCCTCCTTCCTCTCTTTTCCTTGGCCACAGGTTTTCTGGCTGGCTCGTGAAAGCTCCACTTGACTGGATCCCCCAGCTTGCAGATGCTGCGCAAAAAAAGAAAAATTCAGAAAACTGGGCTCCAAATCCAATAACACAAGATGCAGTATTTCAGTGCCTCTCCGATACGCCTCTTTCCAAGTCCTCCACTCTCTGTGTGAAATCGATTCCCAGTGTGTGGAGAATTTGCGCCCCTGTTGGCATTGTTGTGCAGACACATGCTTGGGTTTATGTTGCCCTTGGACTCCAGAAGTGCTTCCTCCCCCTCTCTTACTTACTAAACCAATCTCCACCTCATGTTCTTTTGTTTCAGTTTGTTTGAGCTCCAAAGCACTTATCTCACACGTTCAGTTCAGGGACAGCTTTGTGGCTACAACAATGAAATGCCAATGCCCAGAAAGTTTTTCAACGCTTTTTGAGAATTGCTAATTTATTATTGGACACTTTCTTACAAGTTTGTGCCGCTATACACTCCAAAAAAAGTTTTCTTCAATCGCCTACTTTTGTTGTGGTTCTTTACAATTCTGTATAGTTTATGCAATACAAAACGTAAACGGCAGCATTACAATATTAGGTGGTGGCTTTCTCTCATAAGGTACTCGTCTAAGTTATTATTTTCAGCTAGAAATGCTTTGAAAAAAGACTTCAGTTCAAAAGGGAAATTTGCTCCCTGACAGTGGTGGGCTCATTAAAACTCTTTGCAGCTATAACCAACATTAGGAAAACTGTTTATGCATGAGCTGTGACAATGCAAGTCACTGTGCAACTGCAGGCAGAGCACCGTAGTGCGTCAAAGTGTCATCACTGCCCAGTGATCTCCATAGGAATCATTCAATCCTTGGAGCGATATCTTAAAAGCAATCATGAGAGGAGGTTTCTCATATCTTCTTTAATATCATTTCTTATTATCCCCCAGTCATGAGTATGGAATGAGATTTCAGACAGCATGATTAGCATTCATAGCATCCCCGGTGAATATTGTTTCACCTTCCTCTCCTCTAACCTTCTCTATTTCAGGAGAATTAATCTAAGAGTCTGAGCCTATTATCATGTTCATTACATCCTTAAACATTTCCTATTATTTTTCTGACTTGTGGTGAGACAAGCAATCTTGCTGTTGCTGCACAGCTGTGTTTATTCTGTGCAGCTTGTTCAGGTAGCGTGAGCAAAGAGTGTGGCTTCTATTTTTAGATGCTGGTTCTGATTTTGATGCTGAGATATGATGTATTTTTGGAGATAAATCAAATGATAGTTTGACCATAACTCACTGCCTCACTCTCATACCTCATTGACTCTTCTCCTCAGTGCTTGTGATAGGCATTAAACCCTATACTTTGCCTAAGTGGAATAAAAGGACACACTGAGGAGACAATATGTCCCATGTGACTTCATCCCAGGCCAACCCCATCGCACCAGTACCCCCCACAGAGACTCAGCAAGTCACCTTAGAGATCAGTGACCGACTCCCCAGCCACCTGCTGTATAAATATTCAATGTGCACTAAAGATAACCTGGCTCGTGCAGCCGAGAGAGAGAAAGAGGTTCTGTTCGGCAGGAGACAGTGCTGTATTTGGATATAGTGAACTCAACTGTGGCTGCATGGCTTGTTGGCCCGCAAAGGTCAAGCGTGGTAAATATTTAATAACTTTGATCAACGGGTCTCTGTGGTAATGTTTGGTTTTAGAGAGAGGGAAAGGAATGTGAGCAACATTAGGAACACTTAATCCCACCAGATCAGATTTACAGGATGAATAATCAAATCTTCAGGCTAAGAATGTTTGATCATGCCAGAAAAAATAGATATTTCTCTTCTTACAATAGAGGCTATTCTCTTGCACAACAACAGTGTTGATATGACTGTCTCCCTTTGTTCATTGTAGCTGTGCACAAGATGAAATATCATAATGTCCTTTAAAGCCTCATATGACCTTTCTTTGTTGTCTCCATGCAAAGAAAAACAGTCACCTGCTTGTGAAGTCTCACTGAGCGCTGAGCGGCCTATAAGGTTTCCTCTTTGTCTCTCTTCAGTAACAAAAGTTAATTTGCCTCAAGGAGGCAATTGGCGAATGAGCCCGCTGGCTCTCTTTTAAGGATGTCAATCCGAGTATAAATAAAATATAAAATAACCAGATTGTATTTTTAAAAATAGACGATCTGCTGATCTTTGCCTCTCCGTTATGCCAATTTCCTCTCTGCTATGTTTCATGCCTGTTTGAACATGCTTTTAGTGGAAGACGTTTAAATACTGTATGTGCAGTATATACTACCAACTGTGCTACGAGTCACTACTGTCACATGTGCTGTACAACAGACCCAGCAGCCAATTACCCTGAATATCACATACCTAACTAGAAGTGTGTTGCACATGAAAATTTCATAAGCAACCGTCTAGATATCTATTTTACTGAAGGTCAGCGTCTTCACATGTGGCCATGCATTGTAAAACATGTACACATGATTTAATGTTGGCTAATAGGGGACGAATGGAGGCACGTCACTGAAAGAATCAGCAAAATGGATATAGCAATATGTTATATATATATATATATATAGCTTGTACATGAGAAGGCACTTAACCTTTGACCTTATAGTATATAAAGAACAATCAATATACCAATCCAATTGACTGAACACTGCAGTGAGGCTCTCCATCCTGAGGCTTCTCTTTACAGAATACTGTGTGGGCTTTTTAGATTTGCTGCAGTGTTTTATACTGTTTTTCTTTCTCAGTCATTCTTATATATTTCTTTGCGCTGTGTGTATTGAAAATGTAAGTATATTTACACATGGAGATAATAAACATGATGTCTGTTAGATTGCGATAAAGAAACTTCAGTGCTGGGTGTAATCGGTATACTTACAAGGTTGAAAGGTCCCCTCACAATCACCAGATCAATGTGAAAGCAGCCTTCTAGTGTGGAACATTGCACATACATCCTTCTGTACTGTAAAGGTTGAACACCTATGTAAAGCTCATTTTTGAGTTGAGGGGGGCTTTATGTTTTAGTTACCTCAATGTGAGTAGGATTTCCTGAGAGGTTTTCTTACCATTAGGGCACACTGCTTGTCAAGAAGAAGTTAACCAGATAATTTATTTAATAAGTGATGATACCGTAAATCCTTGGGATAATTTAAGGATTGCACAATACTCTAATCCTGGTGAAAATGACCTCTTTGGCTCAAAGCAGAAAAAAACAATATCACAGAAGCCTCGTACACATATGCATCACACTGACATCTTTACTGCCACACTTGATATCTACACATCCCTTATGTTATCCCGTGTGTTTAATCATGTCACCATGATGCAGGGGGTTTCTGTTCTCCTTTCATAAAACAGGACAAAAGCTGTGTTCCTTTGGATGAATTGTAACTCGATCTCACCTGCAGAATCTGGGAGGAGGCGACTGCTGGAGATTTATGATCTCTGGAGATAACAAAATTAAATCCCTCTTCTGAGCTTTTCGGCATGCTCCATCCCTCCCGACTGCAGTCAGGATGATGGATTAGGCCGCTAGTGTGAGGGGGCTGAGGAGCAAAGGCTGGACGACACCAGCAGCAGGGACAGGGCATTTAGTCTGATTGACCAGGTGGGATTGTTAGTAATGTTCACATCGATATCAGCTAAGGGGCTGTCTCACTCTCACCCGCTCTGAATTTAGATTATTTCAGGATGTTCATTGTAACCGATGCTGTCCAACAGATTGCATCTGCAGACGACATAATAGTAAACAAACACGCATTTTAGCTGAAGAATGTTTTGAGTAACAATAGAATATCTGGTACCACTATTTACTGTTTCTAAGGGTTGTTAAGTTTAATGCTTATTAATAAATAAATAATTCACCAATGCTTTATATTTTGTAGCCATTAATAAGATCAACTTTTAGGTTGCCAGGTTGTAAAAAATCCCTTTGGTTTTTGGCATTGGTAATACAGCAGGTATAAATATTGGTAATAAGTGTTCATGCATTTCTCACTTTCTAATAAAACAGCCAATTTGCAGTTATAAATGTTTATGAATCATTAATGAAGAGTTTCATCAAGTCAGCAGCAACACGAAGCAGTTAATAAATGGATTTCTTTGCCCCTTTGTAAAGACTGGCCTGTGAGAAAATGGGACAAAAATTCCTTTTTAGCAACTTCGAGTCTATAATACAGCCTCTGTGAGGCAACATGCTGCTAACGTCAACATGCTAACATGCTCACAATGGCAATGTTAACACGCTGATGTTTAGCAGGTATTGTGTTTACCATGTTCACCATCTTAGTTTAGCGTGTGAGCATGCTAACATTCAGCAACACAAAGAACAGCTGAGGCGGATGGGAATGTTGTAGTTGTCAGGTATCTGCTCATAAACCAAATCATTGAACAAATTGAAATTGTGACTTGATGATGGAGCATCCACAGACCAGGATCCGAGGGACATCAGTCCCAGAAGTGGTTTTGACAGATAAGTCGACAATCAATCAGGGCGTAAACTTCAATTCAATACACAGCAGTCATGGAAGGTTAAAGCATAGATCAGCTCTATTACAGTGGAGTTGACTACAGCAGACTGTTCAGACTGTTTTGTTCAACAGGCAGACTAATAGTCCCATTGAACTTTCAGCCTAAAGCTACTCTGCCCGTTGAACTCTGATGGCCTGCTAACACAGGGAAACCAAGTTTGAGATGTGTATTGACTGGGATATATATGAAGTGATTTAGAAATTCTCCACAGAGCCCTCTGTACCAGCCACTGTTGTTTGTCTTGATGAAGAATGGTGTAGGGAGGCCGCCATTGTTCTATCAGATTTGTCTCCTGTGGCTGCAGTGCACAGGGCCAGGTAGTGGAGGCACATATAGGTGAATTCCTCCCAGCAGCGGTAGTTACATGATTTCCACTTTGATTTATTAAGCTCTGGTTCTTTGTGGTTCCTCAAACACACAGAGCCACTGGCCATAGGAATAAGTGTTGTTAGAAAGTGCAAGTCAGCAAACATTGTTACAAAACAGCCTTTTGGTACCATACAACCAGAAACCATGAGAGTGGTATCAATCTCTAACTCTTGGCAAGAAAGCAAATTAGTGTATTTCCCAAAACGTCAGACTATTTCTATAATTTTCTACCTGAGAATAATGACTAAACTCTTGATGTACAACTTGTTTTATGATCATTAACTGACCAAAGGTTCACGTCTCATCAGCATGGGTATTTCCAATCATTTGCTTGAGGAAATATTGATCCTAATCCACTCTGACCCTGTGCACCCTTGAGCATCACCCACAATGCCCCTTTCCTCCTCACCTCCAGATTGATTAAACCACTTCTCTCTCTCTCTCTCTCTCTCTCTCTCTCTCTCTCTCTCTCTCTCT
>NW_022280037.1:3408438-3428550 GCF_004355925.1 Anarrhichthys ocellatus | reverse complement strand
CTCTCTCTCTCTCTCTCTCTCTCTCTCTCTCTCTCTCTCTCTCTCTCGCTAATTCAAGCCATTATCATTTCTTCTTTCAGTTAAAACACAAACCCTTCAACTGAACATTAAAAATGAAAATGAACTCAAAGTAAATGCAGCCATTACCACGTGGCATCTCGTTAACTTTAATGAATAATACCATGCCAGACTTTCTTTTTTTACACTACTGAATCTCAAGAGTGATGATGCAGTTTTTTTCATTCATTTCTCATGTATCCTTTCTTTTATGTTCTGCAGGTTACACTGCATGTATGTTTGTGTAACACATCGTAATACATGCCTACCTACTTAAACACCAGTGTCATAACACATCGTTGCCATTTTCCAGGCGCTGGTGCTGAAAGTCATATTATATTTATAATGTCTTGTAAATGCAGAAATGATGTAAAGTCATTGTTTGTTTGCAGAAAAACGGTTGTAACATTTTAGTGTTACTAATTCCATAATTATTTGACTGTAGCTGACTGTAGGATTCTTAATTTCTGAAACTTTGTTGTAGTAAAAGCATGATTAATTTATCCCATGTGTGCATTTTGTTCTCAGGAACACAATTATTATACAAATCCTGGTTCCATAGTGTGAGTATAATGTTCGTGCTTTATGCTGTTTAGGCCTACCGTCATTTTACAGCTGTCACCAGACTGCCACCCAGTGGTCAACCTGCTAATTGCACTACCAGGATCATTCCCTCACGCACTGAAATATAGCAGAAAAGAGGTTACAGAGTTTGCTCAAAAATGCTCAAGACAAAGAAAATACAGTCTTGTTATGCTTTGGTGTGTTTTGCTCTTGGGCAGAATATGTTCTTAAGGATGTAGATATTCTCAACTGGGAGCTGCACATTACAGAAGGAATATCAAAAGATAACTGTCCTTTTGTGTGATGTTTCTCTCAACATTCATTTGCACTAGGTTGATCATAGATGTATGATCATAAATACCATTTAAATACCATTAATGCAATATTCACAGAAGAGTATGTTCATTAAAAAATACGTTTGAGCTTTGATTTAATTTTTGTAGATTACATTTTGTCATTTGGAACTATTGTTTCTATGTTTTGGTTTCAGGAAATCAGATAACTGCCTCTACATTGACACAAGAGTAACTTTATTTCCTGCAATTACAGTAAAACTAGTAGCTAAAAACAACAGACCATACTGCCTTTCAGGGCTTTCAAACACCCACGTGTTGTCTTTTTTTTTTAAAGGGAGACTACATTCTTGTCTTCATTTAATTTCTGGATTTTATATTTTCAAACGTGACTTTGATCACTTCAGGAGTACGACAGCATAAAATCCAATACACGCCTTACAAAGTCGAACTTTGAATCAATTGATGTAGCTCTTGTGTCAGTGGGCAGATTGTAATTCATGCTGCAAGCCAGATGCCATCTGTTTCTGAGGTCCTGTGTTAATTCACACAGATTTTCACAAGACGGACACGGTGGTCTGCTGCAAAGAGGAAGATTCAGGATCCTTCTGAAAACTCACGGTGTGGATAGATGGTCGACTCTGCAGTCCACTGACTGTGTCCTCATGATCAGAACATTGCTTTGCTTTACTTTTATCATCAAATGTGCAACAACAGTACAACAGCCAGCATTATTGAATTATATGCCACCTTTATCATGCAGCAGTAATATTCCTAATACAGAACGGCATATACACTCTGTAAGACAGAGGCTGTCTATTTTAGGGGATTTAAAGCTCAAGCTTTTATGATTTGGAATGAGAGCTGCTTTGGCATTAAAAGACTGAATTTAAGGTAAAATCCTGGTGCTCTGGTAGACTTCATGTTCCTTAAATGAACATCTTCCTTGGGCAGCTTGTAACACACATTCAAGAGTCAGCTCTATTTCCATTTTCTGTTCAGGTTGACTACATTCACCATGAACCATATGCCCTAATATTCATGGCAGTTGAACCTGTATCTGACTTCCATATCTAGATGCAGTCATCCCATAAAGAAATGCTCTCACTCCTCAGCCTGCTGAGTCGGTGTTCACTGTGAATTGACTTCTTTACACATGCCAAAACCTACCTCACAAAAAAGACAACATTTACTGGCTGGACTATAGTCAGGGTGCTCGTACAGCAAAACACAATTTACCAACCTGGGAACCAAGATTTAGAGTAATTTCAGATGTTCTAGCGATTGCCAAGTCTCCCAGAGTGTAACGGAGTCCAAAACACAAGCGCTGCATATGTATGCTGATCATGTCAAATTCTCAATATTACTTATGACAGGCTGTAATATATCTGTATGCTTGTGCAGGTGACCCAGATATACTGAGGCATATAAAATGGTCATTTGAGATAGACAGATAGGGAGATAAGATAAGATAGATAGATAGATATAGATATATTGGTGATTCATGCGCGACTGTAAATACATGTTCACATCACAAATGACATCATTCAGTTGGCTGACCTCATATTTATCCTGGCTTCAGTTCACACTAAAGTGTGCACCACAACTTTTATTTGACTTTCTTTGATTGGCATTCATTGATTTTCTTTGCATTACTGACAATCATTCTTTCCCCTTCTGAGCGGCGAAGACAACAAAAGATTAAGTCAACGAAGGTCTTTTATGTTTTCATAAAGAAAACCGCGTCTACTTTTTACCGACATATCAATTACACAACATTTGTTCTTAATTGTATTTTAGAAATGTTTCTCTTTGTTGTTGAATAGAATTACATGTGAACTGCTGAACCTAGAAATGTCTGCTGTTAATAACCGTTTATTCCTTTTATTGAAAGTATTTGAAAATGCTTCATTGATCTGATATGTCTGAATTTATGGCTTTCAAGGGCTTTGGAGCAATTAAATTCATTGTACTACTGAGGTCACATAGTTTATAAGCTTGAGACAGATGCTTCTGATATGATGTTCTTAATTATGAATTTCATTTAACCATTTGCAGATATTTTGTTCTAAATAAGAAAAGAAGGCACAAAAAAAAGGCAGCTGGAGAGAGAAAAACTACACATGACAGGTCTTTTAAAAAATCTTGTAGTGTGTTCCAAATGTCAAACTAGTACACTGTAACAGATGTTTCTGGTTCCACTATCCAATACAGCACTGCACAATATACAGTGTTTCCCATTTTCTGCATGTCAGCAAAGGTAAATCAATTCTCAAAAGGAATTATACACACATACAAATTATGATTGCTGTTTCATGAACAGAGAGCAGAAAACTGTCCAAAATAAGCACGAAACAGCATAATATCTTAAATGGGCCAGTTCATGGGAATGACCAATTCTTGTTAATTTGAGGATTTTCACTAACTTTATTTCCAATATCTCAAGAGACTCGCTCCTGGCTTGCATGCATTACATCATTTCAGATACCATCTGCTTTTGACTAGACAACGAGTGCAGTATTTTAGTTCCTATCTGCCTGCATCTTCGAAATTACAAAGTGCTCTCATCTCTTCCTCTGCTCAGCTTACATCTTGTTTCCACAGCAATGAGATAAATACGCATCAGCTGTCAGGTTTAGAATATGCACCGAAGAAAAAACACAAAAGCAGGAACAATAAAGATCAATTACACTTTGCTTCTTTCAAAAAATCCAATTAGTTAATGTCAGTTTGACCATTCCTACATCCACAACTCAGCAGCGTGCACTTTATTTCACGAGTACTTATTTCCCATGCAGTAATTTCTGATGTCTCCCAGCTGTTCAACATCTGCAGATTTGTGTTTCCTGCCAGAGTAAAAAGGTCTGTCTATTCATGAGAGCATTTCCCATGCTTGCGTGCTCAGCGTGATCCTGTTGCTTCCCTGCTCTGTGCCCCGTCTCCGAGGCCTGTAATCTGATCCATTCTGTCCGACGGAGTGCACAACACAGATCTTGTAGCTCACCAGCGTCCACAGTGCCATGGGGCACACTGCCTAATAGTTACAAGACATGCCGGCCCCCTCCTCGCTGCTGCAAATCCCTTGTCACTGTAGACCGAAGATGAACAGCAGTGTGCAGGCTCTTCAAGTTAAGTTGGCATTTCCTTCAGTGACTTGTACACATTGATAAGAGTCTTCCCAGGGGACACAGGGGGCAGAGTGCCAAGAGGAGGGGAGCACCAGTTTAATTACTGATATCACGAGAGTGTGTAAAAAATACTTGGCAGAACCCATCTGTGAGAGTTTATCCGTTATGTGGAAGACTGTGGAGAGCTTGGTCCCTCGGGATGGCGAGCCCCTCGCCCCCTCTAACCTCACCCTCGGCAGAGCCATAAAGCTGCTGGGTATGTCTGCAGTGAAAGTGGACAAAGTCACGACAGAGTGGACCTAGATTCACTCTGGTCACAGTGTGGGAATATGTCTTCGCAGGAAGAAGCAGGAATAATAAGAAGAGGAAGAAAACCACAGGGAAGAGGACATGGGGGAGGGGGGAATCACTTGTAACTGCAGCATCAAAGGCGGTTAATGTGGGACTGCTGCTTTCTCTCAGATCCCCTGGTTAAGAGACAGGGGAACCCCCTTTGGTTTGAGCCCTATAGCGTTGAATCATAAATAATGGCCCATTTAGTCTCCAGGCCATCCCGCATATACATCACTGCATGTTATGACCATGCTGTCACAGTTCCCCATAAATCACCAGCATTCATCTGCTGTGTGATTAATCTCTCCATCTGCAGCGTGCTGGCTGCGCAGGTGCCTGTGGGCTGGTGTTTCTTTACAGCCAGGTGTAGTGGAGTGCGAACGGAGACAACCCAAGAGGTTAGACGGTGGAACATTAGAGCAGAGTGGCAATTGTTCAGTTCCAAAATATGTCAAAATGATAGATGAGTCCAGTACTAAGTGCTTGCTTTTGTATGTTGGGAGAATACGGAATCAGGTGTAAACAAAAGACTGTGATTCTTCTCTGATCACAGGCACAAAGACGCCTGGTGATTGTCAAGGTCTTGAATTCATGTCTGACAAATTATATACTCCTCCCCGTTGTATCCAGTTAATATCTGTCAGGTGCTGGTTTTCCTCTCTATAAAGCTCCAGTGTGTCACTCACTTTCTTCTGAAGTTATACAGTAGCACCAACTTGAGAAAAAAGGGTCAAACCCACCCCGAGTTACTCTGCGGCCCAATTGTAATAATAGCATAGAAATCATCCTGATATCCCCTACAGTCTGAAACTACTGGACTTTCTCTCGCAAGCAATTGTCAGATTGTTGGTGAGGGAATAATTGTCACATAAGCAACACCACATTTGTGCATTTGGCGTTTTATTTTGAATTTAGATGTCAAAATATATTGTCTCCAAGCAACTGGAATCATCTATAATCAGATTCACAATCCGAAACTGTGTGTGTCACAGTTTTTGTTCTTTAGCTGATTTAAACCAGCAGCAGTGCATTTGTGCATTGTTGACAACTGTGTCAGGTATGAGAAGTGGAAATGTGTCACTTAAACTAAGTTTTACCAGTATTTCACTATAGAAGTAAACTAGTTTATCTGGCTGTACGTGTGTTTTGGGGTTTTATAAAGTATACAAATGATAAGTCTAATTAATGAGGGAGCAGTTCTGCTGATGTGAACATGCATACCATTCTAGCAATCAATCCTGCTGATATGAAAGCACTCAGTACTTCCTGAACACAGTCTTTAAACCCTCATCGGCACCACTTTGTCATCTGAGTGTGTCTACCATCAAGCCAACACTAGCCTCCTTTTAATCCCAGGTCTTTCAGGTCTGCTTAAACATGGAGCCACAGAATGTAAACACAGCCTTATTAACACTGCCAGTCTCGGTAATCTTCCTCAGTCACCTTCAACCATGACTCGCTTTTCAGCCTCAGATGTGCATTGTGCTTTGATCATTACAGCACTCAGAGCAGTGTGGATATTATTGTCAACATTTCTCTAAATTAGATTTGTTTGATTTTTAATTGACATCAATATTTTGTGACTTTATACGCCATTAAGATAAATAATCAGGTTCATGTCATGGTCTGTTAAATAAGACACACAAGTTGTCACACAGTATGAACAAGAACACTGTGCCGCTCCTATAAGTTATAAGAGAACTGCACCGATTTAGCATTGCACTCACTATTACATTGGACTTTTACTTTTTTAGTATTAAAACCGATGCAGCAGAACCAACAATATTGTCTTTTTTATTGCACTTTGTAATGTACTTGCGTTACCCACAATGCAACACGACCGCCAACAGAGATTCGGGTGTGTTATGCTAGTAGTCGCTAATGTAGCCTTGGGCGGGCTACAGACATCTGATAAATTCACTGCTTTTTAATCCACTTACATTTTGAATCTTGTAGTCTTTAGCTGACTCAGACCCAAGTGACATCACTTGAGGCAATTAATCAGGCACATTTTGTGGCTCCCTGTGTACAACATTTTTCACATACGCAGTAGTACTCCCCAAAGCCTTTAACAGACAAATCAGTGCAGTTCCCCCTTAATTAAATCACATTAAACCATTTTGTTTATTGTTAGGGTTTGTATGAAACAAGATATTTATTTATTCCCAAAGGATTGTTTTTGTTTGCTTGCTCTCCTCAGCTTCAGAGCAACATCGCAGAGGCCTGCAGAGAATCAGAGTCTTGCTCAAGACACGTCAGGAGGTGAAATTCATGTTGAATTGGGGGCTTTAACCTTAGTGTTGTGGTTTAGGGATGATCTTTCTAACCACCCAGGAATCCTAGTGGCCTAAACAATCTCATACCAAAAACATTATCTTGGATGATGGCACGGCAACTTGGACATTTAACAGGCATCCATATAAGCCTTATATCTCATCCCTCTGCTCTCCCGTCTCAGGATAGTCAGTTAGTCTCATCTCCAGTGGGAGCTCCTGTTCCTCCTCTTGCTGATCTGTTTACAGACCACGAACAAACACCCGGTGACTGGCCCACAGTTCGTCTCTGTCTGTTTACGCTGTAAGTCAGAGTATGCACGTCAGAACTGGAGCCACAGGAGCCAAGGGATTGGACTCGAGGGAAGCTAAAGCCAGGGCCCAGAGGAGCAGCAGGTGCATAAAAGTCAAAGTATTTATGGTGAAAGGACCAACTCCAGAGGCATGATGAGAAGAGGAGGCGTGGATCCATCTCTCCAGTCTGATCTCCATGATTCCTCTTCCTGTCAGAAGTCAGGGGTCACACCCTACATCAACACTGGGAACAAAATTGTAAAGTCAAAGTATCTCCAGTATACCTAGAAAAGCATGCTAGCCAGTACTTGTCCTAAGTGGAAATTGTCAGAACATGACGTTTGTATCAAATGGCCTTGTTTGTGTTTTTCCATGAGAAAGTTGAGAGCTGTTGGACCGGCTCCATGTGCTCACAGCTCTGTACCTAAAGCAGTGCCTCCCACAAAAAGGGCTCCTTCGTGATGTGATCGGGCTTGGGGACAGCCACCCTTCCCATGGTGCTCATGTTCCTCCCCATGTCCCTCTGGGGACGAAGGGCTAGGTTTGACTGAAAGAGGGAGGGAGACAGAAACAGAGTCGGTCCGACAGCACGAGAGCGAAAGAGACATCTGCTTCTCATCTCGATGGGAAAGTTCCCCTGATCCTGGCGATTAGGATGGAGTCCCCCAGACAGAGCATGCTGGCTCCTCCGAGGCTCACCATTTGTAAGCAGGCTCCCTCAGGCCTCGTTGGCTTCAATCCAGAGTAACCCATGTGAGTGAATGAACCTCTGCTTGCATCGCAGTGACACCCCCACCAGTTTATAGTTGTAAAAATTAAATCATAGGTGATGATTCATTGGTGTATTGGTGTTTCCACATACAACTAGACTGACATGAATATGTATGGAATGTCTCACGATGTCTAGGCCTCACCATGCTGCAGTCATTCCTCTTGTTACCACGATGCCCGGAGGGTGCTGCTCTGTTTATTTTCTCCTGATTAGCGCTGCACATTTTCACTCGTTCACGGCTCGGGGTGTCAGGAGTCAGTCAGTGGTCTGTGTTCATTCAACACCAGCTCTTTCCACTGTGGTTCAAAGCTTATCATGACACCTTCTGAAAAACCCCCCAAACCCCTTCCAATGCCGGATCTGCTCCCGAACACCCAGACGAGAACAGCGTTTAGGTTTTGTTGATCTTACTTCTGGAATTGTCGAACACCAGCTTTCAATCATTTCCCGAGTCGATCATTCAGGAGATAAAAAGCATTTGCCATCGGTAACAGATTTGTATAGTCTGAAAGCAATCATGCCTGTAATCACGCTTGATATTTCTTGGATGTCAGTCTGACAGACAGGATGGATGTCCTGTTCTTCATCACAGATGCATATTGGAAGGACCTCACAGTTGGTTTCTAAAGAAAAGAGTGTTGGCTAAGAGAGGCTCTGCAACGTATTCTTCTGCTAAGCATACTGCATTACTGAAATCTCTGCAAATGTAAGGGAATTGAAATGTCTTGTGTTGTAATGTAAGAACTGTGAAGGACTCAACAACATATCAGTGATCAGCTTTGATTTTTGGAATACAGCTTAAAAAAATCACAGAAAGCAACATTTTATGTCCGCAATTATTTCCAAATATCTGAGGGATATGTCTGGATTAGTTGAGGGTTTGTTTCTGTGCAGCGTAGCTGACATCAGCAAAGCAAGGAAAGAATGACGTCAAACTGCTCCTCCTTTCTCACAACCCCAGCCTCACCATTCTGGAACTTGTGTATTTATTTGCTTATTTTCTTTATGAGGGTAGTGGAAAATTAAACGTCACCCAATGTCACTGAAAATGTTTCCTTCGCAAATGGAAAGTCATGCAGATTTTGTCACAGAGAACTGAGGCTCATTTAATTGAGCAAGGTGAGAATATAATTTGAGATGCACTGGTCAAAGCTCTCTATCCGTTGCTTTGCTTTAAGTTAATATAATGCATGTATACGCTGCAGAGCCGGTGTCACCGTCACGCTCTTTTATCCACCCTGGTGGTCCTCGTTTATCCTTCCCCTCTGGCCACAGCGTCATCTGGGATTAGTTGTCTCCACCATCTCCATGGCAGCAACACTTCAAGACCAGACACTTAATCACAGGAGTAAAACAACAAACATACACATTGTCTTGGGTAATGAAATCTCCTTGTCCCAGCAAGTGCACAGTAGCCACAAAGCAGTAAGGAGCTCAGACATTTTTGTCAAGCAAACTGAATTAACTGATGATAATAAATGGCCCTGTTGCCAAATTCCCATCAGTGCGTTGTATTATTTATTATTCCAAGTTATTAACTTTCCCTTGCTCTTTGACCTCCACCCACCCTCTCCTTGCTCTGCTCCCATTTTCTTGTTCCTTGTTCTACAAGCTATAGCTATTTGAGTGAATATACTTCTCTACACATAAATAAATCTCAGTGCACAACTTTGCTTGGCTGCAGTTTGCGTAAACATTTGCACACAGATGAACTTCACCTCGCACTTGCTCAGGCCACGGCCTACTACTGTACTTTTTCTCGAAGGGCTCCTCTTCTGACAGTCAATCGATCATTTTATCACCATACTTCGAAGTCACTGCCTTTAAAAATCAGTCTCCGTGGGTTAGAATTAGTGTGAGTCATTCCAGCTTTCTGCCATTGTTTTGACACCTAAAAAACAAGACCGTGTAAATGAATGATTACCTATCCCGCTATTCTGGATCCAAGCGTATTCAGTTATTAGAGGAATCGTTTGACATTTGCTTTTGAACGGATTACACAAACTTGATATAACGCATTATTTATTGAGCTTTAGAGGCATTGATAATGTGGGTGGATTTCTATATGACAGAACCAGGCTAGCTGTTTCCCCCTGTTTGCAGTCGTTATGCTAAGCTAGGCTTAAGGCTGCTGACACTACATTACAGAACCGAGAGTGGTATTGATCTTCTCATCTAACTCTCAGCAAAAGAAAACAAAAAGAGTATTTGTCCAAATCCCTTTTAAGACAGCAATAAAGGTGTAATGTTTGTATATGATTATGTTGTAATTGTGTGCAGCAGCACTATATAGTCAAGCATTACAACATGTTTTTCATTTGAGTTCATGTGCAGCTGTAGAAAGATTGATTTGACCTACAAAACTTTAATGCCGGGTAATTGCACAAGTGTTACACACAGCTATTGTCACTGCAGGTTTATTTTATGAATGTGGCTGATGTGTTTGTGTGTGTGTTTTCTGAAGGAAACTTTTTAAAACTCTTACACATAGCCCCAAAGGGAGGATAAACTAATTTGAGGTTTAAAAAAAACACTCTGTAACTAGAAAAAATAAACAGCAGCACTCAAGTGCGATTGCAGTCCTGTAAATCTTCCAGCACGATTGTGTTCATGTTTACTCAAGTGTCCCCCACTTCTAGGAATAAATCGTCTCACTGCCAATCGATCACAGTGCAACACAAAGGGTATATTCCATTAGCCTCTGCCTCTTTTATCTCTTTTAATAACATGTCAGGGGCCTGAATAAATCCTAACAGTTTATAAGCAAGCGTGTTTACAGAGGGATCTGAGACTTGCTGCAGAACTCGCTAAATTAAATATATTTACATTAAACATCATTTTGGGGTTTTAATGTGAAGAGAATGTTTTAACATGAAGGATTTGTAAAAAAGTATCTAATTTATCTGTTTAATGGCCCAGGCTGAACCACCCCCAACAGAATCAACCCATGAACTTGTGAATGTGCTCCACATGTGGGACCTCTTAATGGAGTTTAGAGTATATCACCACAGGCCTAAGTTATAACCTGCTCTCTGACTGCGGGACCACTTCCGCGAAGTTTGCTCTGCTCGCTCTCCATTTATAAAGCTAACGGTTTTTACAACTGTCAATGACACAAGCCGTGATAACTCACTCTCAGTGCTGTTTTTCCTCTTCTATATTACCAACCGCAGGCCCGTGTCCCCGCAGCTTGTAGAGGTGATGAAATTTTATCTTGGACAAACACTCAGTTTCCTTTCTGAGCGCTGCTGCTGTCGCTGTGCTCCAGGTCCTCTGCACAGTTAGTTGGGGGGTGCACAGCCTCGTGGAAAGACATAGACCTCGTTACATTGTGTCTGCCATGTAGATGTTACCAAACCTGAGCCGGTCTATCTGTTAGTTAAAAGAGAAAATGCATATTCCTTACTCAATGTGATTTGAAGTAAACATGTGAGTGAAAGTGTCTTTGGGAACATTTTTAAACTGAATTTTCATCTGTCTGCTAAAGGAATAGTTTGACATTTTGGAAAACACACATGTTCACTTTCTTGCTGAGAGTGAGACGAGAGATTTGATACCACTGCCCAGCGCACAGATCTTAAGTGTGGTATGAATCTTTTCATCTAAATCTTGGGGAAAGAAAGCCAAGTGTATTTCCCAAAATGTCAAAGTTGTGCCAGAGCACAGAGGTGTATCAACTCTTTTCCGCTAGCATTTCTCCCTTTGGTCGTATGGTTTGCTGTAATTGCTCCTCATATCAAACAGAATAAACTGAACCATGTTTACTTGTGACATCAAGACATTGTGATGTCCAAGACACAGGTGCATAAAGTTAAATAGTATCATAGATTAGATTACATTTTTCTGCAATGACTGATGGTCCCTCCAGACTAAAATAACTTCCAATTGTCTGTTTAACATGTTGACTGACTTCCTACAGAATGAAACAATGCTCACACATGCACAGACATGGGCATGAAAACAGGATGACACCTGACAACCTTGGAACAAAAATGTGTTTGTGTCAGAAATATGTCAATGTAGCTTGGAAGAGTAAACAGGATTTGACACGTTTTAAATGAAAGAATGTGTCGTAATATAATGCTAATCACCTTCGGTAACAGTAAGCAGCTGTTTACTCATGGCTGGGGCACTTCCTATTTACCAGTTATTCGAAATACAGTTTTCGTCACAATGATGCAGTTGACGCAGAAGGAAAAGATTCACGGTTTGTCACATCTAATTAATGACAGGAAGAAAGGGTCTGGATCATATTGTCGTATCCTGTTTGGCTCTGCAGTCCAGGTGGTGCAAAAAGAGTAAAATTACATCATCTCCCAGAAGCCTGTTGTGCAGGTTGTCCTCTGCCTTCTTATCCATTTGCTTTTGGATTTGTGTTTTAAATATGTATTCAGCAACATTCACGGTTTCAAGGCACGTTATTTAAATCAAAGATGATAATCAGAAACGTTGGTCTCCCTGTAGCGCTCTAACTGTTGTTAATGAGATCCTTCAAAGTAAGGGGCTCCCTGGCTTCCCACCTTCCCCTTGAAGGCCCCACTGTGGAGGAAACCAAAGCTGCCCCAACAATGATGAATGGACATCATTAATGTTGTTCATCTGTTTACCTTTTACTCTGCAATCTTGGAAAATGAGGGGTCAACAGCAAAAGGGAAACGTGCTTACTTTGGCACTCTAGTTTCTGAGAGCCACCCGCTCAGTCTTCACAACATCAAGAGACATCGCAGACAGCGAGGGACTTATTTATTCAACCAGCTGACCTTCCTTCAATCATGAAGCCTTATCGCAAAACCAAATTAGCGAAGATGTTAAGTTGACATTTTGATCTTTATATTGCATTTCTGGATCAGTGAAAAAGCCTTCAGACATTCTTCATATTCAGGAAGAAAGTCTTTTCTTTTTATCCCTGATCATAACAAGCCCATCTATCTGCAGCGAAGGAAACAGACGCCTATTTCTCCTTTGGAACTTGATTTCGTTAAAGAGGCATCATTCAAATGGATAACATCTTGATTGAATAAATCTTTGGAAAGAATATTGAATCAAAGCAGTCTTTTTTTTCTCCAAACACAACAACATGAAGACTCATCTTGTGTTTTTTTTTTTTGCAAAAGCAATGAGGGGCCTCAATGTTGTTTCACCATCTGACAGGACCAGAGATCCATCTCCTCCTGGAACACGCTATCGCTCAAGCCCGGTTTGCTTGTCTTGTCAGCGTGTATTTACAGTGCAAACAATTTCAGTGATCTTGTTAGGCCACATCAGCTTGTGCGCCTCTAAAAACACAGATAGATCACTGGACAGATGGCAGCACTGCAGTAAGAGTCTGGCTATGTCCTCTGAGCAAATAGTCAGTGCTGCTGCTGCTGCAGGCAGAGAGGAGATGTAATGGTCTCAAGCTCTTCTATTCAAAATATTTAAAACAAAATCATGTGCATTACATCAGCATAGACTTTCTTTTGCTTGAAGTTGATGTATTCATTCAATTTCTTAGATGACAGAAAACAGCCTCTGGGCAGTATTTCGTCCATCTGCAATGAGGTGGATAGTAAGACAGTCAGAAGGGATAGAAAAGAATAACTGTAGAGACCAATTCCCTGAATAGTCAATATTTTCTTACTTCCATTCTGTCCTCTCCTCGAGTTTTTAAGTGCATCCATCATTGCCACGTTGAGATACAATTTAGTAAAAAGACTACTGTGACACTGCCCAGCATTATTAGAGGAAATGTCTTTCACAATCCCTGATTGTTTGCACTTACTGATGATCGGTCCGGGACGATGGTAATGGGGGGGATGGTTTACTCTCACCAAAGTGTCTGAGATGTTTAACAACACCACACTCCTGAGTGTGGTCTGTACAATAGCAGGAGGCAGTGGAGCTATTCAGCACTGTTGAAGGAATGTGTGGAAGCCCACAAGGAATCCTTTCGTTCCAGGGTTTCTCCAAACACAGAAGTCTCACACTGAAGATTAACTCTGTGTCAACAGTAATGGAATCTCCCTTTCTGTCTTTGCAAATACTAAAGCCTCAGAGGAAAATCTCTGTGCATCCTGGAGCCCGAGACAGCAATGAGTATACCATCCATGTCACCACTGCAAAGGATCTCTTAATGTTTACCCTGCCTGAATAGCGCTCACAAAAAGGTCCCCAGGAGAAGCTTCTTAGCAAGTCTGCTTATACTCTGTAAATCACCTGTAGTGTATAGTCTACCATTCAGAAATAAAGCACCAGTGCCACAGTCTCTGCATAACCATTTACATCATCACATAAATTACCATTACATATTGCAGCTGAAAGGGGCAGGGAGCTGTGTGATGACAGATGAGGCAGAGCAAAGAGGAGGACAGAGAAGGGGAGGAGATTTAAATGGTCAGCTTGTGAAAAGGTGGCTGGGTGGCACTTAGAAGCAAAGCTCAGCTCAGAGCAGGACTGAAAACTGAAACTGTCGGTGCAACTTCACACATGGAGCAGATCGTCACGTTTTTGGACTGAATAGACTACTTTCTTTCTTTTTTTTGCACTGAATATGACTTGTCAAAACTGGTTGCCACTATTTCATGCTGCAGAGACGTTGTAGGATTTGCGCTTTGATTCAGTTTATTCAGTGAATTTGAAAGCTTTAGTTGTGTTATCTTATTGCCCCAGCACCTTTCAGTTCGCCACTGGGGCCTTAGTCAGCACAATCCACTTCATCAGGTTACACGCGTCAAGCGGAGCTACGTGACTGCACTCACTCCCAGTATAACCCTGCTGAACCGGGAGGGCGGATGAGTTGGAAATTCCCGGTCAGCATCTCTTTTTCTTTTCTGAGTAGTTTGGCACTTTGTTTGGATTGTCTTATTGTGTACACCGGGAGCCATCACCTCCTCTCCACTCGCAGACATCGCGAAATGAAACTCGGTCTTGTCATCCAGGCTGCGGTGGCGCTGTATCTGCTGCTCTCACCTGCACAGGTAAGCTACATTCAGTGAGACGTTATGCGCAGCAAGAAATTGGATTTTCTATCATTCTGATAGAATATTGAAAAAACGTGCCTATTGTTAGATTCTTATATGTTAATAGCTATCAGTCTCAAAATGTAGGCTGAATGGTCGAGTCAGCAGAAGCCACGTAGATGAAGTGATAATTGTGCTTTGACACCTTCGTACCGTTTTGAATGAGCGCCATTCTGCTCAATTCATTCATGAAATGAAACGTGACAAACTGCATCTCTCTGCCTGTGGAACACATGATGCAAAGTGACTCACTGTTGGATCTGGCAGATCCTCTAAGCTTACTCAGACTATAATTACAGAGGCATCACACATTCCCACTTCTAGGCCTATAAGGTCTTTTTTCTTTTCTTCTTTTTTTTTTTTGCAGTGTAGATTTCCATCAGAAAACACTCTGATTCCCATGCTGGTGAGAATTCCCTTAAATAAGCAATCCTCAATAAATATTTGAAAGGTAATACCGATAGTTTCACCAGATCCTGGTGAGTTGACAAGCTGCTAAGCTCATCTCAAAGTGTTTGCAGTGTATCAGGTAAAACTGGTATAGCAAGTTTAAAGTATTTAGTTTCTCTTATTTTCATCTGCAACTGCAGCTTTTCCTCCCTGCCGTGTTTCATCTAAGCATGTTAAATATGTACGTGCAGTGTGGATAGTCAAGCTGATAAAAATGAACCAGTGTGTGTGTGTGTGTGTGTGTGTGTGTGTGTGTGTGTGTGAAAAAAAATCTATTGAAACTTAATTTCAGGCCAGTCATATCACTGTCAGGCTGGCAGGGGATTACTGTGGTACAAAGATGTTCTGTTCTCTGTTGCCTGACATTGCCTTTTAGTCTTAAAATGAAAATGTGCCAGAACAGGACAGAGCTGAAACTGGAGTGAATCTCATTCAAAGGCTAGAAACACTAGTAAGAGGATGTACCATTGGACAGCGGGACTTGTGCCAACTTGCGCTGAGGCTCTTGGACCCATTCAGTTTCTGATTTCGTCCCAAGGAGGCTGATGGCTGGCAGCTATCTCTGATGCCTCTCATGTTCAATGCAAAACCAGGTCATTGTTGTGTCCATTCAGTGCTTCAGTCACACTCCATACACTGCTGGACCTGTTGAACTAAGTAGCACTGTTTTACTTTCCCTTTTGCCAGGCTGCTGTTCACATTTAGACATTTTACTCTCACAAAGTCAGGGTCTCAAGGTTGGAAATATCTCCATGTCCCACCAGATTCTCTAGCCGGAAACTTTGCAGCTGTTGCTGAATTGAGTGTGAGTGGGAGAGGGATGGGATCACCACATCTCCACTAATCCTCATAATCAGCTCATGGCCTGCTCAGTCAAAATAGGAGTGACAAAATCCAGGGCCCGCAAAGTGAAGCAGGTTAAATGCCCCTCCGCTGCCCAAGAGACTGACAGCAAATGTAAACCATTCAATTCTAAGATTCAACAACCTGTCCGCTGATACAGACTGACTGTGAGGATCTGAGCTTGTTATATTTGAGGTCTTTCTCTAACCCTTTGTTTGCCATTCATTATTTGCTTATGTAGAAAGATTAGCTTTAAAAGGAACGGTTGCTTTGCAAAGATGCACCTAAAGACCCAAATATTCCACATTTTTAGCAGACAAGCGACACTCATTCTAGCAGCTCTTTTAAAGTCATAGTGGCAAAATGAGACTCTTCTGGTAGGTGTCCGCCCTGTCAGCCCCCCCCAAAATAAACTGTTGGGCCTACCAAAGTGGAAAAAGCATACATCAGCCATATGCTTGGGAGTGTGATTTATAAATGTCTCTCTTTGGGATTCTTTACCCGTAAATATGTGTCACTTATTGATAATGAGCATTTCTCACTATAGTCGCAGCTGGAGCTGCCGTCATTATCCTCGTGACTCATGCAGTCATTCATGTCCGCTAAGAGTGGCCAAGAGAGAGGGTGGGTTTAACTTCATGTGCTTAATATTACTACCAGGGATTTACAGCATAGCTCAGTGTGTGTGTGGTAGAGGCATTTAATCACTTTTAAACAAAGGTCTGTCATTTGAATATGTTTGATGAAACAAGTGAGATGTTTATTGTGGCCCCTGCATGTTGTTTTCTTCCTCATGTCTTCATATTGACTTGAGGTTGTATGATTGGTATCATTAGTACCCAACCTTTTTTGGCTTGTGACCTCTTTGATAAAGCAGTGTCTGCTTATTTGACATAAATATTGTCTGCATATGTCAGTAGATTGTAAAGACCAGAAGAGGTCAAATGTTCAAATGATTGTACTCACACTAAGGGTGGGAACCATGAGAAAACAAAGTGTATGTTTATGTTAGCAGTAGCAGTAGTTGTTCCACTGTATAAATTAACCATGACTACTGTTTTATATATTTTCTCCTTTTAAGCTTTAATTTATCATGATGTTCAAAATGACAGCTACACACATCTAAGCAAGCTGTTACTCGTGTTGTAGATTGGTAAAAAATGTGTAAAGGTCAAGTACAGGCGTGATGAGATTTGAGGAAATGATTACAGCTGAGTAAACAAATTCAGTATCTAAACCAGTGCTGATGAAAGCATAAACATTCACCGACCGTTAGTTAGTCAGTTAGTTAGTTACCTTTTGCACAAGAAACATCATTGCCACTGTATGTTGGGATTTAACAGCAAGCAGAATCAACATTGCTGATACAAGAGATAGAACTCATGTTGTTCCAATACCTGTGATTTCAAGTCAGGTGTGTACTCGGTCAGATGTGATTCATTCTCTTAAAAACGGTCCTGGTCCCGTTCATATATGGCCCCTGATAGAGAGTGGAAGCACCTGGGTTTCCCTCTGAACAATGGTGGCCTCTTGGTCACTCAGTTACCAATGCTGTCCACCGGTTATTTTGTTCCAAGATACTCTCCGTTCTCCTGTTCAGTGTATTATTGGTACTTCCTGTGCATATAAACCACATACTGTATATGCACAGTGTGTGTCTACAACACTGTGGATATGCTGAGTTTTTGCTTGTACTTCACTCAATAGAGCTTTGCCTCTTGTTTCCCCCCCACCTTATAAAAATCCAATAGAGCCGTTTGTGTACAATATCTTCTTATTCTTGTCAAAGTGATAAAAACAGGTAAAATATTGCATCAAAACAACTTGACTGACAACAGTAAGCATTTTCTAGGCAAAGCTGCCGAGTGCTGTAGACGTCGACATATCTCCATTTTGTCAAGAAAAATCAGTGTCGGATGAAAATAAGATTATTAAAGTATGAGATTATGGAATTATTTGTTCGTGTCAATTTGAAAATACAGCATTTTCCTTGGATAAAACCATGGAAATCTGAAAAAGGAATCACTTCTTGCCTAACTCATTTGATGTTGCTAGACTGTTCGACTCTTCACCAGTGAAGCATGTTCCTCTGCTCTCTATGTGTGAGGACGCGACGTTACACAGGTGTTTCCTTTACGTCATCACCGGCAGCAACACAATACTTGAGTCTGACCATCTGTGTCGCACACGTGTGCCGTGTTTGTGTGCATGGTGTGTTTTTCTCATTCTTGTTCACAACTAGCCAAGTGTAGACGGCATGACGTCACATTTCCAGTTGTTACAATAGAGATTCATCAGCAGAAGGTTTCCTAAAACATCAACAGTAAACATCAGATCTGGGTTTCAGTTTCTCAGAATCAAAGAGCAACAGCTTTTGTCAAGATGCAGCTCAGTGTTTGACAATGAAACATAAAAAAAACAAGTGGCCCCTTCTCTTTGTCTTTCTTACACACTTGTTCACCGTTGTAGTCCAGATGTCTGCATGCTGGGCTACGCAGTGGCAGTGACCTGCTGACTGATCGGGCTGTTATTTGCGCTGTTGTGGTATTTCTCTCTAGTTGTAATGTCCCGGCCCAAGGGAGGGCCGCAATCGCAATCAGGAAATATGGATTTCTCCTTCCTCCTGCAGAGGAGGAGGAGGAGCGGTGGCGCTCGGGGCAGCCGTCTACTCAGCTTTAATCTCCCATCTGGATGTAATTTACTGTGGTTTACACAGGGAGAACAGCGTTTACTGTAATAGAGACCACAATTACCACCGGTCAGTCTTATCTCAAGACCTGTGTCGTGTGTGTGTGTGTGCGAATGTATGTTTGTGGATGGGGTCCATGGTTTATACAGTGGTTGTGTGTGTTTGTGTGTGTCTTTAGGGGAACATTAGTGCATGAATTAATGGACTTATAATGAGGAAATGGTGTTTATCTCAATCAACATTTAAGGACCTTTACCTCTCCCCTGTCACTTGACCCCATTTTACTGTTGTTGTTTTTTTCAAAAATTACTATTCCAAGAAAACATGATTGCTTCTAATGTTTGCAATCTTGAAGAAGGTCTCAACATCATTATATTAAACAATATAATTATATTTCTTTGAGAAGGAGTCTTAGATAAATTGTTATATTGGTATTTTGGGGAATATGCGTATTAACCTTCTTGCTGCGAGGTAGAGGTAGATAATATTGATACCGCTCTCAGATTTGTGCATTAAATAAGCTTGAGCAAAGGGACGGTTAGCATAAAGACTAGCTTGTAAATCTGTACAAAAACTGTTGTGCAACAAGTTTTTCAGTTTCTTCCTGGATTCATGTCATCACAGTGAGGTCAGGAAACCAGCTGAGACTTAAAGAAGTAACTGCTCCCAGCCAAGAAATGGTACAGTAAAACCAAATCTAGACTTATTTCAAAATCAAACTGCAACAGATGTCTATATTTATGCTACTGTGTGGCTTTCAATCTGTGTGACACCCCAACTAAAAGTGTGTCTATCTGTGGAATAATTTAAAGTCTCCATTCACCCAGAAGAGCTTGGTGTTACCACATGCTCCGCTGAAGCTTTTTGGTGTTTTGGCAGTGCTCTGTGATGACAAGCCCAGACCTGACCACCAAAGTGACCCTGCTGAATACACTCAGACCTGTAATGGCACCACTGTCATTGTAGGTTCACCCACCTTATGTATACAAACGGTAACCTGCTTATTTTGTAGTGGCTGAGAATAGATACAATGATCTGCAGGCCACGTAAGAGGCCTGAGAATAAATGCCACGGTCATGGTGTTGATGATGTGGAATCTGGGTCTCGATAAAGGATGGATGAGGACGCTCAGTGAGGCAGGGAGGTAGCTCTATTTGTGACTCGTCTAGCCGTCTCTGTGTTTGTATTCACTGGTTCTGCTTTAGCGCTCTCTGCCCTGTGTGGTCTCAAGTTCAGAGTCAAGCTTCAGTCAGGACAAAACCAGGACACGGTTCCTCCTGACCTATATGTTTTCAGTGAGCTGGAGATGCAGGTGCTTTACTGGTCTGGAGTATGTTTGCCAGCTTTACATATTTTGCTAAACTTCGTCTCTGCATGCACCCCCCCCCCCCAGCCCCCCCCCCACCACCACCACCCGT
>NW_022280037.1:3336176-3408338 GCF_004355925.1 Anarrhichthys ocellatus | reverse complement strand
CCCGAAATTCCCAAACTCTGCTCAAGAGCAGATTTAGTTGACAGAAGCCTGCATCTCATCTGTGGTCTGTTTATCCACACTGTCACCCTTCAGTTTGAAAGTAAACCCTTTTGGAAAGCAATGTAAATAATGGCATGATGCTCAATCTAGCTGGGATCATTGTTTGCTAGATAAGGATTAAAGAGGGGTTTTCCAAAAACTCAATCAAACCAAGTACATAGCACTCTGGATTATCGTAATCTTAAACCAGAAAATGTCTCCAAATCACATGTAGTTTCAATCCTCAGGCAGTTGACTCAGCCTGAAAGTGATCAGTGTGCAAGATGTTTGTCGAAGGAGATTTGTCAGAGGACTACAAATACATCACTACTCACTGATACTACAGCTAGTAGCATCAGTTTACACCTTTTATTACTGATAGAATTTGTGTGCTAACAGGTGACAATCACATGTCAGTGGTTTAATTTGTTGGATTTAATACTGAAATCCCTCTACTCTTCAAACTACACCAAATATGGATACGTTTTTGTGAAAGCTGCTTCTCTTCATCTTCTGCCAAAATGTGCCAACTTTCTCAAAGACTCATTTTCACTCAGTTATAAAAAGAAAACTCCAAACATTTTGGCATCGTGTCAAAAGAGCTTTGACCGAACAAGCCAGTCACCCTCAAACCTAAATTAGCATCTTTCATGACAACTTTGACGATGGATATACTATATGAACAATATATTAATGAAAAACACTTCGCACTAGTACGTGTATTACTACGCACTATTTTGCATTTCCCATTCAAAGTGAATAAAAGAGTGTCATCAGTATTACTTGGCTTGTTAGAATACCTTCCCTTTGAAACTACTTTGAAACAAACCATGGTTCATCCTTTCTGTCAATGATTTGCAATCCAAGGGAGAAGAGAAACTTAAATGACTTGACACAGTTTTGTGTAATTTTCCAGTCCAGTCACCCAGGAGAAGTTGTCCAATCTATATAGGCTAAACTGACAGAAGCCTATCGGCATTCATCTGGAAGTCGTCTCCGTATCCCTTTAGAAAACACACTGTACAATATGCTGGCTGGTATCCAGATCTTTCTGGCTAGTGGCCATAGTACCTGCTGTGGAATAGCCCATCACCCCCCCCTCCCCAGCCTGACCCTCAAAGTTGAAAAATCTTTTATGACCATTACACTGGGTCCCCATCATGTTTTGTTTTTGCTCCCTACACATGCTGCCCTTCCTCTGACAGATGGAGTTAAGCAAAGAGGTTAAAGATGACATAGTTCAGCTGTGTGGGAGTGGAGCGTAATGAGGCCCGGAGCCTCTGTGGCCTGACAGCAGGAGCCCAGGGACACAACAGGTCCTCTGATCTGACCCAGAGGACGGAGAAAACTCTCAGCCAGCAGCTTACAAACTTTCACTAGAGACTTCAGAAACATATGAGACCCCTCAATGCCACATTTGCATTATTAACTGCTGTAGATGTTTAAATCTTTTGATCAAACTCACTGCTACTCTGCAACACAATCTGCTCAGAGGCTCCAGATAAACTATGCTGCTAAGCAAAAGTTCTCTGAGAAGCAGATGTCAAGACCTGAAAACAACTTGTACAACTATGGGACAGTGAGCAGGGTGGGAACCATGTTAATTATCCAGTGAGAAAGTAGGCTAATTGTTTGCACACTTTTTAACCCCAGCACGATATCACTCACCCCTCTCTACCTCTCTCTCCTCTCTTTTTCACTGTAAATGTTACATCGATTATTTTATATCAACATTTTATATTGCTAAATAATTTGTAATAAAATCAACCTCTAACTACAATTTATCAACAGCTGCTTTTGGGGCAGTTTATTTTTTGCACTATGCACTTGTCTTGATGTTTAATCTACCATCAACAGTAATTAACATTAGATTGTGCAGGAAATCAAGCTTGCTCATATATTTCTTCCTTCGGCATATGGTAAAAATCTTTTCCTTTTGTTGTTGTTGTTGTTGGAATGTAGCTTTTAAATTGATTTCACAGCAGTTTTCGTGTTTCCCAAAACCCAGATGTTGCACATGGATTGCACAGGACACAAAGTAGAGGTATTCTATCATTATAATAATTTATAGTCAAGTCAATTGTATTTAACCTTCACAGTTAAGCCTCAAAGCTCTTAACACTCAATTTATTAAAACAATAAATCAAAATGACATGCAGCAATGCTAGAGTCAAACTCCCTGAACAAGGTCTTCAGGGAATGAAGTGAAAGAAACCTTAAGACAAGTTTATACGCATGTATTAAGTGGTTCACCCTTCGTCCCACCAGAGCTGAATTACCTCGCAGTTACCATTAATCACACAGTATTACTACAAGTGCACAAGGAGGAAGGAATGTCTACGTGAGGATCTTCATGCAGCCTTTCATAATCTGGCAGCTTCTTGTGGGCAGCTCTCTCCTCTGTTCTCAACCACAGGAGGTGCCAAAGATGATTGCTCGCCATGTCAAGGCTTAACCCATGACCAAGGTCAGAAAACTCTTCATACCGCTCCACATTCTGAACGGCAACTGAGGAGCCAGAATCAAAAAGCCCTTGTGATGTGGAGCAGCAACAGAAAAGAAGCACAGATCATACGCCAATTAATACTGGAAAAGGATTTATTTTACAAGCAGGGCGTTGCTAGACATGCTGAAAAAAAAGCAATACCCCAGAGAGTGGAAGTTTTTAAAACAACCTTAAACAAAAACGTTAACTGAACTGTGACGTCCCCGTGCTGTGAATGGCGCTGCTAGCAGAGTTTACATCCTGTGGTGCTGTTGTATAGCGGACACAGTTCGATGAACACCACTCAATAGAACAGCTGCTCTGACAGAGGAACAGCTGTACACTTTGGCCAGATCACCAGCCACTTTTTAAAAAAGGGGAGATGCCTGAACAGATCCCCTAACTCGTGGAGAACCGAACCTTAAGTGGTTTACTGGAAGCTCTTGTCCTTCTATTGATATGAAGTCTGTACGGTACATTCTGTTAAATACATAGCCTTCCCTGCCACTTATCTCAGTGACAGTTTTACAAGAACCTCGGAAATGTTTGTGTAAGTGTGAATGCATCATCATCAAAGCAGGACATACCTCGTTAACCACAATACTTAGAGAAAAAAAAATTGTGTCGCACTGTGCTGCTGACAGATGCTATCTTCACCCTCAAACTAATTTTGATGTTTAACAGGAAGGAGATGCATTTTAGCAACGGACAGATGGTGTAAAATGCAACATTCCTTACTGGCATCATTTGGGAGTGTCCTTGTCTGTCTGTGCACTATTATATAACAAGTTTTGGTCCAACACTTTCAATCTCACCATCTGTCTTACTTTCACAGACAGTGTTACAGTATAAATATCATCAGGTGTGTGTGTGTGTGTGTGTGTGTGTGTGTGTGTGTGTGTGTGTGTGTTACACAAAAACTGAAATGTAACACCGGTGATGAGGAGGGATTGCAGAGGCAGGTTGTCTGTCGCCGGTTCAGCTCTTCCGCTGGAGGGCATTTTATCAAACGTAGATTTCCCTTCCTGAGATGGAGTCAACTAGAGGTTTTGTGTTTTCGCAGGCGAATGGGAAATGCACTCTGTTTATCATGGGATGATGGGAAAAAATCAAGACGGAGGGGGAAAATAAATAAAGAACTGAATCTTACACCACAGGAAACAGGTTTTGAACCTAAACAGTTGGGCACACAGAGAGACGTGATATACTGTATAAGAGAGACTGGATCTGCTGCTTGTCAGGAAGACTTTTCCACTGCAGGGTGGAAAAAAAGGTGTGTGATCGTCGGCTTAATTTCACTGCAGTTCCAGCTGTCACCGCCGGAGTACAAATATACTTGATATTGGTGACACTGCAGACTGGTGCTGTCTTTATATCCAGGATATTTTGTATATATTGCATTTTCAAGTTTGAAAGGTGTGTATTAAGATAATACTCAACTAAAAAAGATGTAGGGTGTTTACTCTATAGCATGTAGTCACAGGAAAGCTGAATAAATAACCAACATTTATTTCTGTTTCACAGAGTCTTCCCTTGTCACGCATAAGCAATACAACTGAAGGTAAGAATTCCTGCTTGTTTTACTTATGAAATCTTCTCTGACCGTTGGAGGTGTAATTTAAAAACAATAGTTTACAACAATACTAAAAAGTAGTTCTAACTATTTTTTTCAAACCATATTTTTACAGTGTTTGTAATAAAACTATGAGTATCGCAATATCCCGGTAATAACAACCGTGATATTTAAAAAAAATAAACTTTCAACTCTCCATCTCACAACACTCGAATTTTGACAAAAAACAGACCCACAATAGACAGTTACAAAAGTAGTCTGGTGCAAACCAAATAAATCAATGCCAGCGCTGACAAAATACAGCTGAGAACTATGAATGACCAAGCTCTTGAGTCTTGCATATAAGTTAGTTAATGAATGTTATATGAATTTTGCGAGTTGCAGGACAGGTCAACTTTGGACTAGCAGAGATTACTCAACTGCTTAACTTCTCCCTTTATATCCTCTTCCTCCCTATAAATGAATGCTACTTAAAGAGAAATGGATTGACTGTAGAACTTGCAGCCAGAGGATTAGAGTGCATGTAACAGAAAAGGCCAAACGAGCAGCAGATATAGAGTAAGGAGCTGTAACTGGCCAGTGAACTGGCCCTTTGCGCTGTATAACAATAAAGTTTGTGGCCTCATCTCTCTACCGTAGACGCTTCCCCACCGTTCTCCTTCCAGCCTGTCTGCTCTTATAAACAGCTGTTATGGTGCGAGGCTCCATTTGGTGACCCGGGGGTCACCGTAGTCCCAGAGGTGCCTGCTGGGCGGCTCAGCTCCAGCTCCAGCAGGGTTCTGTTCATGGCCATGTTTCCAATGTTTGTTTTCTCTTCCTTCTCTGTTTGTTCGGACGTAGTCTTCCTTGTTCCTCCCCCACAGACTGTGCAACTGGGACACTTTCACACATATGCTCCCACAGGAAAGCGTACTGTACATTACACAAATATTTTTACTTCAAAATTAAAACAGGATACACACTGGCGTATTGCAACTGGTTTTATGTTTCTCTGTACATGGTATAAGGTTGCCATTGTTGGATTATTGAAGTAATTACTGAGACTGTTTGTGTAGGATCATTTACAGTGCAGTTCAATTCAAATTCAAATAGGTTTTTTGTCTGGCAGTACTAAGTCACATACACAAGCTCAAATAAGTTGGATGTCGATTGCACTCTGCACTTTAAACGTAAGCGAGAGAGACAGAACATTAAGCAGCTCTTAAACCAAAATACATTTATCTGACCTGCATGCAAGTATTCCCATAAGAAACAAGCAGACTCGTTTGTAACTGCAAAGTAGCCCATAGCCTCCTCCTCTCATCCTAGTGTTGATGTTCCAAGAAGTGTGGGGTCGCAGCTTCTGCCGGACCATTGAGAAGCTGGTGGAGGTGGTGCAGGAGTACCCGTCAGAGGTGGAGCACATCTACAGCCCCGCCTGTGTGCCGCTGGTGAGGTGTGCAGGTTGCTGTGGGGACGAAAACCTGGAGTGCCATCCCACTCGCACCACAAACGTCACCATGCAGGTAAGACAAGGGCTCTGTGAAATATAATTGTTCTTGTTAAATTTACTGTATGTACCTAATTTTCTTCTAACGGCAACGTTAACTGGTTTCATCCCTCAGCTGTTGAAAATCAGGCCATCAGAGCCGGGTCAAGAATATGTTGAGATGACATTTGTGGAGCATCAGACATGTGAATGTAGGTAAGAAAACAAGTCATAATTTGTATTCAAATATCAACCGTGTCTACTTAGAAATTACATTTATAGCCTTCAAATTTAAGTCAGCAAAGTAATAACATCCGAGTTACATTTTTTTAATAAAACATACTGAGGAACATTTCTAATAAACGTAACGACTGGAGCCATAGACTGTATGATTGGAACACAATCCAGCAATTACGTTTACCACAAAACATATTTTGTATAACAAATGAATGCATAAATGTAATTTCTAGGAGACAGGGTTGAGGAATACTTACAATGACTATTTATTACCTAATTTATTGCTTTGTTCCTCAGAGTCAGGAAACCTATTGTGACTGTTGAAAGGTAAGTACATGAATATATTGCAATAACATCCGTTTTTAGATTGTTAGAAAGGATATTAATGTTCCATCTGAGAGAATGGAGGCGTATTGTTAATTTTGTTCCCCTTCTAGGAAAAGGCAAAGAGGAAGAGGAAGGAAGAGAAAGGAGAGACAGAAAACAAAAGATTGTGACAGGTGATGGCGCAATCTCAAGTGTAAGATATTCATGTACCCTCCAACTAGCAGTTAAAAGCATTAAAAAACCCATACTTCTTTCTCGTCTTTTTCAGCTGCCAGAACCCTCGCAGGTAACTGCAGCGGTGGTCCAACCCTCAGTTGCAGTGTGGCTCACTATTTATTTCCCACCCAGTGACAGCATCCAGAGTCTCCTCCGTGTCTGCAGCCAGAGACTCAAACAGCTGGGTTGTTTTGCTGACATGCCCTCCTGCTGATGGGCAGAGCGTTTATAATGACAAGCTTCAACCGGAAGTGTGTTTTGATTGGTGGAAACACTGCTGTTACACCTGACACAATGGACATCCCTGGGAGCCAGTGCAATGTCGAACCAAACAGACCGACGCCTTCTCTTTTATACTAGTTATTACTGTATCATTTATTGTAATTTGGTCATTTCTTTGGTATTTAAAGATGGTTACACTTTTTTGAAATATATATTTATTGATAAGCTGAATATATTTGGACTAGCAATCTTTAATAAGTTTGTCATTTTTTGTGTTCAAACATTATCTAAGACACCTTGACTTGTCATAGCAACACATGTTGGACTGAGTGTGCAGCTGCTTTGCACATGTAACAATGAAATGTCTCCCTCTAGTGCTTAAAACTGCTCTATGATCAAATATTTTTATAGATCAATTAAGATTAGATTTAGGACAGTATTGTCAGTCACAATCCCTTCATCAGCGTATTGGAGTCTTCTCTATCATTATTATGGAGGTAACTCAGTCTGAATGAATCCTCTCCCTCTGTAGCGCCATGTGACCAGGCATGACTATAAAGTGTTTACTGTCAATTCATTACGTAAGAGCAATATTGATCGAAAACAATCTATCAACTGAAGACGTGTCCACACAAGATTGTGTATGAAAAAATGACTATGATGTATTAAATTGTCAAAAATCTAAATTGTTCTTTGAAATCTATCTTTCTCTATTGTTTTGGAGAGTTGAATCAAATCAGATTTCATCAGTTTATTTCAAATCACACCAGGAAGTGTGCTGTAGACTGCAGAATGGACGTGGCAAGCCCAGGAGGAATGGGCAGATCAATAATACAGTAACCAAAACACTTAAGCAGTACTCATTTGGTGATGACATATTGATGTCTTGTTTTACTGTGATTGCAAGTATTGACAGATAAAAAAGCATTTTTTTTGTGCTTTGTGGCGTTAAACAGCACACATTTGTGTCCACCCTGGTGACTCCCTCGGGAGCACGGGTGTCTTTCTTAGTCTGCTATTGGAAGGGATCAGTTGAAGTAATTATGTAAAATTCTGTCCTTTTGTATTTTTTTTTTCATGTACTACACAAAGAAAATCTCTATCAAAATGTACAAAGTAACATTTCTACTGTGTTCGTATTTTTATTTCATTTAGATATTTATTTTGTAATTAAATTGTTATGGTTGTCAGTTTGTCTTGCGTGATTTTTTCATTATATACCGGACTAACCCGTACTACTGACTAATAGTAATTGACCATATGCACGTTTGCTCTTACATATGTCACACTAAGGGTGACATTTGTCAGGTCTAGCAGTGTGGTCCAAACATTTGTCTTGTCTCACAAACACACACACAAAAAGTAAGGAGGACCCCCAAAGAAAATCTTGCTAAGGGCCCCCTGTTGTCCAGAGCCAGGCCTTACATGTCCTCTCTTTTGACAGAGATGTTGTGGTTATATGGAGTCTCATCTCCATGTTTGGTGTCTGCCACAAAGCTTACAGCTTGAGGGGGTTTAGGAACTGTGCCGTTGAGGCTGCAGGCCACCAAGGCCATCCTAACGTCCTCCATCAGGCCCTCTCCAGTCAGCCTGGTGTTAACAGAGCCTAACACTGCAAGACTTTGAGTGGTTGGCACAGTTCACAGCTTAGTGTCATTTCCTGCTTTGGGTCCTCAAGGTGTTTGAGGCTTTTGAGCAAGACTTGCCTTTTTCCTGTATTTTTTCCATCTCCTTTTGTATGTTGATATGCTCCAACTTCTCCCTTTATCATAATTATGTGTTTGTGTGTCCAATCACGTGTGAAAAGCACCATATTTTATTAATTTAAGTAGAAATAAAAAACTGCACACACCAAGAGCACTAATGTTTTTATTGTGGATCACATGGTTTATATTAACAAGAAAAAAGCATTCAAAGCCATCCCTTCTGCTCTTGTAACATGCGCTGCGAGCACTGCCGTCAGATATGCAACTCCCATGTGTAAGTGTTATTTATTGGTTATTATGTTAATGTAGGCCCATATTTATGTGACCCCTGCAGAATTCTAATATATGCATTTTATAAGCAAATATTTGCAGGCAGACCTACATTTTAAAATGATAGAGCTCTCCAAACTGTTCTTTTCTTTCGTTCCTCCATCTGTCTCTCTCTCTCTCTCTCTCTCTCTCTCTCTCTCTCTCTCTCTCTCTTTCCCCCATTTCTATTATGTATAATAATTAAAATATAATTATATACACATATATATTCTCCCTTTAAGCCCCCGCTTGTGACTGCAGGATATGTTTGTATAGCTTCCTAATGAGAACAGGATAGATGAGGAAAATCGGACCATCAGGACACTTAGTAACTCCAGAAGATGGCAGTAATGCGAGAGTAAGGATGCAAGCTGTCGTTAAACCTCAATGAAGTAGAAGAAGCTCAACCAGAGTCCAGTACAATTGTAGGAAAAACACACTAACGTTGTAACCAATCTTGGATGCCAGTATAAACGGATATTTGTTTTCAAGCAAAGGGCGTATTGATAAGGTGTGTAAGTTCAGACTTTTAGCCAAGTATCCCATCAACGGTCTCGTGATGGGCTGGTTGCCAAGCTGCAGCTGTGCTGGCTAGCGTTACCTAGCAGCTAACTGAGCTAACTGAGCTAGCAGCCCAGGGGCAGGACAGTAAACAGTGAACACAGATATAACTGATAATATTGCATCTCACATACCAACATTTTTTTTTTTGCAGAAGCAGGGTATTTATCTAAATCAGTTAAAGTTAAATGGTGTATGGTATTTAAAAAAAAAGAAGAATAAAAAGCAAGTGTGAGCTGCATTATTAAGACGTTGTAAATAGACTCCCAGGTTATCATATTTATTGTCGGCATTGGCATCTTTTATTCGCTAACACACTTTGAGCAACGTCGGTATGTCTTACAGCATGTCTTACAGTAGCTGTGTAATTAAACTGGCTATGTGGGGGGTACAGGCCTCTTAAACGTCAAGCTCCATTCAATAAATGGACACAACGTTTATAAGAATGTAATCTAATATTACGATGTTGAATATTTTAATGTTTAATGTCAAAAACACAACATCCTATTTGTAGGCGTGTGCAAGTTTTTCTCTTGTATTGTCTAATTCAGTCAGGGAAATTTCCTCCACAACAAACTGAAGTGAACAATGATCTGCCATCAAGACATTAAAATATAGCAATAAAAAGTAATGGAGTGTAAAAACAAATGCACAAACTATGTAAACTGTGTGTTTACAAGTTGACTGTGTCTCTTCACTTTTTTCAGTCTCAATTGGAGTCTAGCGTTGACCAACCTAATGTTTTTTTTACTTTGCCATTGCGTAATCATAACTTAAGGCAAAAGCACATTGAACTCTGTCAAAGCCATGTGTTGAGCGTGTCAGTTACGTTCCAACTCTTAACTCTCCATTTTTCCAGGCAAACATGAGCAGTTTTAGTCGCCCCGACAGACACAGGACACCGTCATTCACCAGGGCAACACACTTTGGAGCATCCAAGTCTGACCTGGAGAGAGATTCGGGGTTCTCAGGTTTGATTAAATGATGTTACTCTATAGTTATACACCTTTAGGTTTGGGGTTTGTCCAGATGTATGTTTTATTTTGACATAGTAGTGTTGCCAGTGTGGCACGTGTAGTAAACTGAGTGTACCCGTATATAATTAGCAATTCCATAATTAGAAATAAATGACTATCAACAGGGTCAGCCATAAGCAAATGTAGGGATCTAGGTCACATTTTCTATGGAGGGTATCCTGTATTGGGTTAATTTTTCATATGACTTTTATTCTATTCACTATTAAGACTGACCTAGATCTGGTTAAGCCCTCCTCATCATGTTGATGGATATCCTTTTCCAGACACTCTGGAGACGCTTATCTACATCTGCCACTGTTTTCATAGTACTAATGTTCTGCTCCAGGGACTGTACACAATAGAGAGGTAAATACCTTGCTTTTAAACCTGACATGACCCATATGCTTGTCTCCCCCTTTTCTCAGATGCCAGCTCTGAGCACCTTAGTACAGTCGATCTGACTGAATCTGAAGATGCAAGAAGGAATGGGTCCATAGTCGGCCAGGACCCGATTGGTCCGCAGATGGTTGTGATGGAAGGCTCATATGCTGGACTCTCTCCAATGATCATCATGAATAACTTTGTATTAAAGCAGGTAAAACACAGCAATGGTGTGTCTACCTCTGCCTAGCACTAATCCAGGGCTTTATTGTCAATTCAGGGTGAAATCACCTTTGGCTAAGAGTGCAAATGTAAAGTCTTTTTTGTACATTGTGATTTCACCATTATATGTTTGTTCATTTTATGTATGCTCCTTGTATTTAAGTACTGTAGTATATGTTTTGCACTATAGGTTGAAACATGCTATTTAAAGTTGTTTTTTTACCTCTAGTCATCCGCGATGGCTCCAGCAGAAAAACAGTGGGGCTTTCCTTCACCCTTGGAAGTGATGCCTCAGTCACAGATGGTTCTCCTTCAAACCATGGTATCAAATGGTAGCAGCAGCTCCTCAAACACGGGTTCTGAAAGTATCCGACAATCAAAAAGCTACATGCCCATCCTCAAGTCATATCCCAAAATCGCCCCACACCCATCAGACAAGCCCACTAAGAGGGTGGGATCCTCCAAGGTGAGGGTGAGTTCAACATCAGGACATGACCATCGACAGAAGAGGCGCCACCATGGCCACAGGCTCTACAGCTCCCCCAGCCTGCAGCCAGCACTGCAGACTACAATCAAATCCATCTCAAGCTTTGAAGCAGCAAACAACCAGTCACAGGCAGCTGAGAGTCAGGACAGTGATGAGTCTCTCTCCGAGCTGACAGGGAGCAACTCTCCGCTCCCCTACACGGATGACTTCATGACAGACATTGACAGCAACAGGACGGATGCTGACCAGGACGACGCACTCTCAATGGACGTTAACAAACTGAAACGTTTCAGTAATACCTACAACATTCTCAACAAATCTGGCTTGCTGGGGATCACCATGCGCACACAGCAGCTGATCAAGGAGAATAAGCGCACCCAAGGCCAGCTGCAGCAGCTCCAGGAGCAAACGGTTCTGCTGCTGGAGGCTCAGAGCAGCGGAGACCCGCATCTCTGGACTAAACTGCACCTCTCTCTGCGGCACACAGACAAGGAGCAATGTGGAGCCAAAGCTCAGAGAGTCCTGGTGTAATGTAGTGATGGACATGACCAGCGGTTCTCAATCAGAGGGTCACAAGATGATTTATTGAATGTGAAAATATACATCTCAAATCTGTCTAACTAAAGCTGTCTTTGTGTAAAATAGTCTAGTTACAATATCTAGCATTATACATAAAAAAGCAATAACATAACTAAACTATACTTTCAGGCAGGACAGTAATCATCTAAACATTCAGAACTGCTGGTCTAATATGAAGCAGAAGCACATATGAAAACCAAGTGGGAGTTAAGTAGCATGCTTACATTTCAAACCCTGGCCTATAATTAATTTTCTTGCCTCTGCTTTATCAAAATAGGACGTATAGTAAGTATACATTACATATGAAGGCACATGGGGTTACTTCTTTATGCATGCCCTGAATGGGATGGCTGTAGAGAAAATATAACAGTCATTTCTAAACCTGGTGTGGATACATTTGGCCTGTGTTTCAATTTCCTCTTTACTGACATCTTTAATCAACAGGACAATATTGTGTCCATTTACCTTGTTTTTAAATTGGATGTGAAATGAAAGTGAATAAGCAGATTACTCCTTTGTGAGGAAGTACATATACCAACAGCTTGTATTCTCAAACACCAGCTTGGTAGCTCAGTGAGCGTTCTGATGGCTGGCAAAACCATAACATTGTTTCCTTTTTTTTATATAATTTTATTACTTCCGAGTCACTACTATTTATTTATTTGTAAACCAACGTGAATATACATGTTTATTTGGATGCCTGTGCCTTTTTAAATATGATTCATGTTTGCACTTCACTGAGCAGCTTAAATTGTGAGCTTCATGTGGAAGAAAGTTGAATGTACTTTAAGGTTTCCAAAGATTTGATATTCATATCTGAAACAAAACAAACCATGTCCTGGCTAGATGATAAGTCCAGAGTTAATGAGAACAACATGAAGACAAGTTAAGTCATTAATGTTTCAGTTTTAAATGTTAAGTTGAGTTAACTGTTGTATTATTTATTTTAGCAAAAATATGCTGCCGTTGCAATATCTTCTAATCACAAGTATAAAACTAAGAAATAATCAAACTAGCCTTAGTTGTAAAATGGGCAAAAGGAGGATTACAAACAACATTTTAGGATTACTATTCAGAGATTGCTTTTTTTCCTATTATTGTGAAAAGGGCTTTCTGTGTTTAATTTAGCAAAACTTTGACTGATAATGGACTGTCATAAAACTCTGTTTGAAGACCATTTCCTCTCAGTCATTGATTTCACTTTCCTATCTCAGAATGTGTAGTTTTTAAAAACACAGAACGTCTGTTGAGATTTAAATACTTTTATTGGTATAACAGGAATAGACAAAATAGCTCTAAAAAGTACATTTGTTGAAATCCAAAACAGCTTTGACACGATGTTGAATACGTCAGTAGCAGCAGCCTTACAGTGAAAAGTCCTTATTATTAACATTATTATTATCTTTATTAAACAGAGGACCCTATCATTAGCAGTGTAGTGAATACATCATCTTTGGGGTCATCTGTAAGCATATAAGACATGTTTATGGCACATTGTGAATAATACCCTGGATATAATACTATGGTAATCTTTACATTTCCCCCACCCATTATTATAAAGGAGCAGATCACTGCACTGTCTGAGTCACATTCATTTTAGTAAAAATCTGTCTCAACATGTGACAGTTCCTTGTCAAAACAATGGTGTCAAGCCCGGCAGTTTATGCTGTAGACACATACTGTAGTTTCCTTGTCTCCTAGCCCTTAATGTCAAAGTAAATTATTGTTGTGAAAACTACCCCACGTTTCCTGAATGTCACATTCTACAAAGAACAACACACTTGATTGGTAATCTCAAAGCACCGTGTGGTGCAGGCCTTCAAATCGAGAGCGTGATATAAAAATGTAAAGCGGGGAATGCATGCACTTATGCAAAGCCATCTTTATATGATGATGCAAGTGTGTAGCGGTGCATGTAAAACTGATGAATGTCCCAAACGACCAACTTATTAGTCTTAATATTGCCTTGTCAAAAGCTACTTACTTAAAGGATACACTTACACTATGCACCTATTCAAAAGTTTCACATTGATATATGGCTCCTGTCCTTAAAGGAATGTGTGCTAACAGCCAACAAATTCATAAACTACTGCGAAGGTCATAAAGCATCCATTTAGTATTTCAAATCAATCACCACATGGATCCCAACAAAGCCTTTCCTACAACTTGTGCCACTTGTGTGACCTATTGGGAGCTTTTTTATGACGTGGTTATCACTCAGTCTTGCTTATGTGCATCTGTGTCTTCAGAGCCTGTCTCCGCAGTCTGCACAGGCAGGATAAGGCCAAGGATCCAGCGGGTACCGAACACATCCTTAAGGTTGTTTCTCCAAGGGCTGCGGTTCTCCACGAGCTGCCCCCTCTGCATCTGACACCAGGTCTGTCCCCGGGCCACCAGCAGCACCTGCTGGCAACAGAAGCCTGCACAGACCAGGCCGATGCCCAGCCACACGTAGAGCATCAGCACCAGGAATAACTGCAAGCCGGAGATTGTTCCTGTGGGAAAGAATTAATAAAGGAAAATCGTACTGCTCAGTAAGTCAACATGTATCTTGGATTATTAGCTTTAGTTGAAATAATTGATCAAGTCACCTGTGAAGAAGTAACTAGTGGAGAGGGGGAGAAGAGTCAGGAAGGTCAGCGGGTTCTCAAAGGAGATGGAGAACTCCACTGTTAGAAAGGCCACACCAAGAACCAACGAGTACAAACAAGTGCACGATGTGTAAATGCAGAACATGATGAAGTAGCGCATGTTTTTGTTGCCAATGCAGTTTCCAGTAAAAAAGCAGTGGTGATCCCTCTTAAGGATGACTTTCTTACACAGTTTGCAGAAGTGGCGACCGTTCAGGAGGTAGTGTGCGTCCACTTTGTCCGAGCAGTGCGCCGAACACACCGGAACCACGTTCTCGTTGGCGCTTTCAGCAGGATATTTAATAGTCATTATGTAGTTTCCTAGTGCGTTGAACATCAAGAAGAGGAAAACAACTGTGTGAAGAGCCATAGACGCCCTCAGGTTTGGGAAGATTGTTGGGATGAAGAAGCAGAAGTGTAAAATGAAGGTGACCGCTGTAGCTATGAAGAAGTAGGCAGGCGCTACAGCATTGAGAAGCCTCAGTTTTAACATCCTGGTGAACATATCTGTGTGAGAGTGAAGACACAGTAAGCAGAATGTTATCAGAGCCTCAGAGGAGCGATTGTGTCGCAGCAGTTTGACACAAAATAAATCTCCATTTCAAAAGTTTACTTTGAAAAATGAAAAGTTGTCTTGTCTACGTTATTATTTAATACATAATATTGTATAGAACGTATAATAACATTCCCAACAGCAAATAATTATACTTGTTATGTACATTATAATATACTTTATTACAACATATCTTCTTTTCTTGTTATGCTCTTACAAATTGCTTTAACAGTTCTGATGGAGCACATTACAGAGGACTATTTACATGAAGCGTCTTAGTGAAAGTAGCGCACACCCTATAAGGTCACGTAGCTCATAAAAATGTGTTCTCTGGCTGCTCATTTGATAAAGAGAATGTAAGTCTGCTGCTGAGAAAACTAATTTCTCTGAAAAGTAGGGTCTAGGGACTCTAAGGGGCCACTGAGAATACTAAAAATATCTCACCTTTTTTTCTCTGTGATCTTCTAAGGTAGCTACAGCACTAACGGATGAGCAAATCACAGAGAATCAAAGCACATACAGAAGGAAGGAAGGGCCCCCCACAGACCAAACCTAAAAATGAATGTTGATGTTAGTTTATGAAAATGGTGGGAAGCGTTACTGTAGGTCGATCAATGCCCTAGATAACGGAGAGCATACACAGCACTCTATCGCGGTTTCCTCTCCTTCGTGTTTTCTCAGACGGTGCCACTGATGGCGTCAATCATTTAATTCCCATGACGACACAATTAAAAGAGTCACCCCTCGTGGTGTCCAGGCTGCCTACCTGCAGATGTCAGAGAGCGGAGGAGCTGTCCTTTCAGCACCGCGGAGCCTCGGCTCAGAGCACGCTCATTCAAACGCAGAGAAGGTCATGTTGATCCACATCGACGTCCTTTTTTTATTATTGGGGTGTCAGCTCCTTTCTCTACCGCCGCCTGCTGGTCTGGATGCGTCTGTTTTTCCTTCCTTTTAATTGGCTGGGTAGCTTACTGGTTATAGTAACAGCCCAAATCTGACGTAGGAGAAGTTGTGTGAAAATATGGCATTTATATGGCATTGATCATTTTTTTTGTACATTATTGAAATTTGATTGTTGGCAGTGGAGGAGGCATTCCAAACATTTACCCCAGTTAAAATAGCAATACAAAAATTAAAATACAATAAATCTGCCACTTAATAAGTAAGTATTATCAGTGTTATTAGCAAAATATCCTTAAAATACTTTTAATAAATGTAGCTTACATTTGATAATACTTAGGTCTATATGAGTGCTGTACTTTTAGTTATTATGTTGATATTATTATCCATGCATTTGCTGTTGCTTTTAGTTGGCTCATGAACTCTAAAGTTAAGGCAAGGTGGGTTAGAAAATAGATTTGTTTGGTCTGTCTGGGCTAATAGGGCTAAAAGGTTGACACAATGCATGAACATTTTTTTTCGAGTAGGTGGCAATGCATCCTCAATTATATTACCTTTTAGAGTGCTGTCACATTAGGGATATAGATGTATTATATTTTACTTACCTTGTGTTGTCTCAGTTATTCTGCTGGTATCGTTTAGCTTTAGAGATATAACAATAATTACATCAGCAAAATGGTTGTATAATGATAACTAATAATTATATAGTATATCCTAAAAATAGAGACGACAACAATCTATAGGTGTTTACTTGACGCTCCCTTAGCAGCCTTCAAGGCAGGTGTTTAATTGTCAGACGGCCCCTGAGTAGGTGGGAGTTTCTCTTGTTTCTTGGTGTTGGAGGAAAAAAAACAAAGCAGCACCCATCAACACCAGACACCAGCGATCCGGAAGCTTTCTGAGGTGAGCGATGTGATTTAAAAAAAAAAAAAAAAAAGTAATGTATCCGTGTGGTGATCTAAACGTGGACTGGAAGGGTTTAATCGTTCAATCGTTTCCATCAAGTTACAGAGCTGGAGGAGGAGGAAGGAGTGCAGACTGTTGTGAGTGCCGCAGTAAGCGGGCCAACACAGTCGCCGAAATGTGTCTGATTGTAGAGAGAGAGAGAGGCACATTTTCTTTCAGTTATGACAATACGATGTCAGAATTGAGTCTAAACGTCCAAAGGCTCCCTGCACTATAGCACCGTGTTGTTATTGGTTATTCGGGATGAAGATGTTTCTGCCAACGTGTCAGGCTATTACACCCAAAACAGATCTTCGCTCTACATCTATTGTTCCTAATTGAGTAAAATGGGTGGGAGACCGTTAATGAGCAACCTTAACTCCCAACTGTAATAATAGTAATAATAGTGCATAAGAAATCTTTAGGGTTACAGCCATGCTGTGACCATGCTTTATTCTCTCTCTCTCTCTCTCTCTCTCTCTCTCTCTCTCTCTCTCTCTGTTTATTCTCTCTCTCTCTGCTGTAGCCTGTTGTTGTTGCTGTTTTTCTGTTGGATTTACACTAAAAGGATTTACACCTGACTGTGGTGAAGGGAAGTGGCCTTTGAAATGTCAGATTTCTAATGGGTTTTTGACATTTTAGCGGGTCATCCGTGCATAGCATTTGAAAGCGTTTGAAAAAAAATATTTCATGCATGTGGAAAAGGGTGAAAAGTGATTTAAGGTACCTAATTGTATTTCAATGAGGTCCGTAAACAAACAGCTCATCAGATTGGAGGTTAAATGAAATCGAAGATGTCAGTTGTTTATTAATCAGAGAGATCTGTCATGTTCCAGGCTTATGAATTGTCATGAATAGAGATGTTGTGCTTTTAAGGACAAGACATTTCAAGAAGGATTTCAGGGAAAGTCATTAATGAAAATGGTAGTTTTTGAAAACTGGTCACCATTGGAATATATTGGAACTGTTCCTACAACTTGTTTTACCACACCCTTTTAATCAAACAAGTGGTGCATCTTTAATAACCCTCCCTAAACCCCTGCATAATATTAAATGTTAGTATTTTATTGAAAGTGGAATTGACTCAGGTGTTTGTGGCTTGACTCCTTTTGATTGTCTTGTTCACTCTGAGGCTTAAGTATACTATTTTTTCCAAATTGTAATGCCTTTAAAAAGTCTTCTACCAGAATGAAGTGTTGATAGTGTGCAGGAGTTCACTTATATTGAGTGTTTAATAATGAAAAGATTTTCAGTGCGCTATCACTTTAAAATGAGATCCACAGAGAATGAGAGTGCATAGTACATTTTCCAAGATTAGAGAGCAAATGAATGCTGATCATCTTCGATTATTAGGATAAACTAAACTGAGATTGCAGTAGAGATGGATTACCTGTACAACTGCTGAACAGGCTGATGATAGACCGTGGCACCGTATGAGAGAATCATGCGTAAGCCTCTCGCCATGGATTTTCTTTATTTTGGTTGGTTTGTTTCTGTCTGTGTTTATTTAGCACCTTGAGCAGGTAGACAGCTCCAGTTGCACAGAATAAACAAACAATAAAAACACCAATAAGCATGGAACATAAGATATTCACAGATGTCACACTATCTTGTCCTCTCACTTGTCACACATGTTATGCTGACTATATGAAGACAAGTTGTCCCATCTGATATACCAGGACCTCTTTTTGTAGCAATAGATATCCTGTATGTATTAGATGTTGTGATATGAGCACTCTTCTGGTTGGCTGTGATCCAGATCAAGATGTTATTTATACATGATGACACTGGTGGTTTTGCTTATTTTGATTTGTAGTGTACTCCTTTTAAATATGTTTGAAATGCCCACCAAAAGTAGGCATCTATCTGAAGGCATCTGTTAAAATGAGCAGTTTTTGTAGATGTGGGAGTGAAGGTAATTTAGACTCTCAGGTCTCTCAGGCCCTTTGATCAGCTTCAGCAGTATAAGAGGCTGTGGGTGGAATCCTCAAGAAGCTCTGAGTTGCAGAGAAAACAGATTGTTCTGTGGTTATTTGTTATGAGTCGGGTTCATCCAGGACACATGTTGTACTGAAGTGCAGACAGACAGCGCTCCCCTGGGGGCCTACTGAGCATGTGCAGCCAGACAGGAAGCAGGTGTTTGGTTTGTTGATCACCGCCCGTGTGTGCAGTCATCACTCCAGTCATGCTATGGCTCATTCAGCCTTCAGAAAGAGGCTGGTTGGGGGATGCTGCAAAATCTGTGAGCCCTGTGCAGACACACCTCGGTGATCTGTGTTTGTGTGTTGTGTGATAGAGAGAGTGAGGTATGAAAAGAGTAAAGACTCCTCCCTCTTCCGCTGAGCAGGTGGTGAGCAGATTGTGATTACCTCCGCCCCCTCTCCCCCCTCAGGCTAAGTCTGATGAGGGTTGCCCATCCACACCCCCCAACACCACCCTCCAACTAAAACCATCACAGCAGGGGCCTGTAGCTCCTGTAGAGTTGAAAATAAGATGCACACACACATGGCATCCCCATTAAAATGTCCCAACAAACTACAGAAGATACACTATAGAAGAAGATGCTCTATAAAAAAAAAAGCATGTGGACGTTTCTGTCCACAAACTGGGGCTCATATTCATGGTTCGGGCTCCTCAGTGTCAATTCAGGGAAAATAAGTCTTGATGCTACGGCATAGAATTATATTTCAAGCAAAATTTTCACTCACTGGTGTGTTTGTGGCAAAGGTGCAAATACCTGTATCAGAAAGCCTTCCCAGAAGAGTGGAGGCAACGTATTAGTGATCAGAGCTATATAATGAGATGTAATGTTCAGGTGTCCCTGCTTGCCGTGTAGTTCATGTACAGTGAATGGGAGCATTGATAAGCTGGTCTCATCACAGCAAATACGCCGTCAACTCTGGTGTGACAAGACATCTTTAAAGCCGACATTCTTCAAGTCAAGAAGTGTTTACATTATTTTGTCTACCCACTGTTGCCTTCTTAGTATGCTCCCATGCCTCTCAGCATACTGCAAGTGATACTGTAATAGATCTGCTTCCACAATGTGTCATCTCATGTCATGACTCGTGTTGTATTGGCTTGTTCACAGTTCATTAGAGAAGGATTGTTTCTACAGAATACCCTTTTAAACACCAGGATTTCCATAATCAGCGGCCCAGTTTTAGATTAACATGCAGAGCACAGCTAACAATCGCTCATGAATAATTTACCGGCTCTGAGCCTTTGAGATGAAGCTGTTGACAGGAGAAACGTCAAACCTCTCACTGCCATGCAGGTATCGTGGCATGGGAAAACTGCATGTTCAACAAGGCTGCAGTCAAGGAGAGAACAACAGCTCTGAAACCGTTACTCTTTTATTTATGGTGATTGCGGGTTCTCCTTGGAGGTAGTCTTATCTCACAGTAGCTGACAGTTGATACGGTGCAGAGGTTTAGAAGTCAGCACAACTTCACATTTTATTTATGGTTCATCTCTCTGACAAAACAGGGTAATTTCTCTCATTCCCTCAGGCAGGCAATGAATCTTGGTGCAACTGAATGTTTGATGATGAGAGAGAAAGCTCTTCCGGGGGGCTGTCCACCAAATGCTTTATGGTGATTATTAGGTTCTGGTGCAGCTGGGAACAGCACCCAACCCCTGTAAGACATGTTTGGATGTAACGAGTTTTCATTTGTTTATGGAAACATAGATTCAGCTTCTGATTTCAGCATGACAGAGCACTTGAGGGGTCTGGTAAAGTGATTTAAAGGATAATACATGTGAGTAGTGGATGCCAACACACATAATTTATTGGTTTATTTGATACGGGACAGTGCACATTAATAAAACATTTCTGCAAAATGCGCCAGAGTTAGCCAAAAGGCTATTTTTCATCTGTAGTCCCAACATACCATCCTCCTCTGTTTCCCCAGTGTTTTAAGCCATGAAGGGCAATGTCGGTCAGTCCAGCACTTTGGTCTATAGACTGAAATATCTCAATAACTATTGAATGCAATGTCATGAATTTTTTGTACAGTAATACCCCAGAGGATCGATTTCACTGACTTCGGCAACTCCCTGTCTTTTTCTTGAGCACCAGCTGCTATTTTTTAATGACACGGTTACAGAAGTCCATGGTGCCAAGATGATGAATCCTGTAGCACCGCCATGAGGTTCACTTTTTGTGGTTTTTAGTTAAATGTCTCAAAAACCACCAGATGGATGGTCAGAATATGGTACAGACATTTATATCCACATTTTAATAACTTAATTTATTAATTAATTTAGCGCCATTATCAGGTCAAAATTAAATAGGACTAAATACCTTCAAAACGAATGACATTCCCATCATCCCCAGCCGTATTTTGTATACATAGTACTAATTTGCTTTTGTTGGAATGCTAAATTGAGATGGTGACCATCTTACATATTAGACCTGCTGGAGATCAGCAACTTTTTTTATTGTCATTGTCAGCATGTTGTCATTTTGCTCAGAGTCTGTGCCAAAGTGCAACCTCACAGAACTGGTAGCTGTAGACTCTAGTAGTCTGTTTCTTTCTCTTTATGTGTTAAGCTGGTGACAAGTAGTTTCAGTTAGTGACACCACCCAAATAATGATGCTTTTAAACAATTTACAGTAAGGCTACAGCAGAAGCTGATTTAATCAATATGAGGGAGGGAGTGATGAAATATATCTGGATTGAATCAGGGTTTATTGCGAGTTATCAACCTTCTGACTTTTTGTCTGTAAAACGTCAAGGATGGCATCCTCTCTCTCACACACACACACACACACACACACACACACACACACACACACACACACATACACAGATACCTCAGCTGTTTTTTCTGGCACAATGAGCTGATTAGCTGACCTGAGCTAGCTTTTTGCTCTCTTTTTCTGCTTCTCTGACTCAAAACTCAGTTATTTCATCACCAGCTCGCAGCTCCTGTACTGACTTCAGCATCTGTGATCGTAATAGTCTAACTGAGCACAGAGGAGAGATTTCACTCGTGCTGCCAGCGGGAGGCACAACGCTGCTGCCAACCAAGCCAAACATCATTTTGTAATCTGCTGCGTTGGCTTGGAAGCTTGAGTCAGGGATGAGGAGGAGAGAAATGAGCAGAGGGAAAGGATTAGAAAGACTTCCGATTTGCAGAGTTCAATAAGCTTGAGACGAAATGGATACCATGGGATAACTGTGAGCATGTTTGTGTGTTTATATACGATGGGTGAGACAGAAATATTATCCACGGAGTCTTGTTGTTAAACTGCCGAGTCATGCTGTGACGTTTGTCCAAATGTTGTGTGAAACCACACCACAGCCAGCCTGTATCCTTCAGCATCCTGCTCTGTTCTGGAGGTGGAGAGGAAGAGTTTAACTGTTAGCATCAGCAGCGAGCAGCGCTCAAAGTGAATGACTCGTCTGATGCAGGAGGAAGAACAGCAATGAGACGATGAAGGTCTGTTTACGCTTCTGCATGTCAAATTTTGTCAGAGCTCCAGTTTACAGCTAGTTGTATTTTCTTCCATTTAAGGCATCAATTCTGTTTGATTCAGCTCCTGTTGCTGTATGTCACAGTTCACACAATTCCTCTTTGATTTGTTTGCTGCCATTAGCTCATCACAGTAGTATAATGATAGGCACAGAACAGTTTACTTATTCCTGCAGCTTTCCATTTTTGGCTTTTCAACATGACGATTGAATTAATCACAGAACAGGCAAATGCTGCAAACAGTATCACCATAGTGTTATCACAAGCAACGCCTTTTATCTAAATAAAAACTACTTTACTTGATTTATTGTTGTATTGATCCCACGACTTCAACATCTCCTGTAAAGCACTCAATCAATTTATTTGAAAATGTGACAGAACATCATTTAATTACTGTAAGATATTAACGATCCAGTGAATTAAATGTAAAATAATCTTTTTGTGCATATCGCTGGCTTATTTATTGGCAGAGAGAGAAAGCGTGAAACCTCAGCTTCTGTGGAAACACAGCACTGCAGACTGCATGTGTGTGTACATTATGGATTTGCTTTGTGGTCCATCCTCAGGAGATCTCCTCCCCAGTTGTCTCCACAGGGAGGCTTAGATGCTGACAGCATCTGAATATTGACTGCAAGCTATACAGTTTCACAAAAGAAAGTATAAGAGACTACAACGGTGCAGAAAGAGCTGCAAAAAGATTACTGGGTTTTATTTTTAAACTAAATCTCCAGACCTCTCTGACAGTGTGATGTACAGAAGTCCAGCAGCACTGCCATTGATCAGCTCGCCCTCCTACACCAGACATCCTGCTGTGGCTTCAATAAGTGCCGTTTGGTAAATGCCTCACAAGACTTCTCAGGAAGTGACATCATTGGCGCGGTGATAAATCACACATTGGGATCAGCAATGTGTGCCAGTTTGGAGGCCTTTAGCTTCCTCTAGCTTTTTTCACTTCAATCTCGTATTACCTCACATCTCTTGTGAAAGTTGGACGGCGGAGGGTTGTGATGCAGCTTTGGCTGCCATTTACTGCTGCGTAGCACACGGTTTGTTTACTACCGTGTTTCCTGTCACAGCAGTCTCTCAAAATATCATGGAGTCTTACTTCTTTTCCCATGAAATCCGATGATTGATGTCTTTCACTCGCTGTATTGATGCAAAGCTTTATCAGCACTCTGTTGCTGCTCCATTTCCTCCGACTGTTTATTCGGTGAGGAGTGTACACAAGCCGAGCAGCTGGGACTCTGGAGTGTATCGATCGAACGTGTGAAGAGTGTGTGCTGCTGGAGGACAGATGGTTCAGGCGTCCATTCTGTGGCCATGGCAGTGAATGATCATATTCTGCACATGCCTCTGTAGACAAGGGGATACGCATTAAACTGCCAATCCTCAACAAGCTGTTTAAAATTGCAGTGGAGTAAACAGTTTAAGCTTTTACTCTTGTACTGTTAAACTGAGTTCTCACAACAGAAATATGCTTTTGCCTACGTGGTTAAATGGTTAAATGGGCATCTTCCTGACACATATTGGGGTTTTTCACAGATCCTGCAGTGTCATCCAATCAGCATGTCGCTTTCATGTGAGGTCTCCACTTCCATTTGTCAGATAAAGAAACGGACACGGTGGTCAATAGCAGCTAATGGACTGTGATGGTCATTAGACTGATCCTTGCAAATGCTATCAATACTGCACTTAGTGAGTGGCAGGTACTTGTCTGAGAAAAATGAGTCACAACAATTGTATGTTAAAGGTGCAATATTCTGAAATCAGGCCATTAATATAGCATTAAACAGCTTTATATTTGTAAAGATATAGTGGATATAATGTCTCAGCAGAGAATTAAGTCACTCTCCCTCTGTGTGATGTAACCAGAGCTTCTCCTTGCTTTGTTGACCCAGCCGGGCCGGCAAACTTTAAACAACATTGTTATTTTTTGCTGCTTTCCTCCTCTTATGCTAAGTAGAAGTAGCTTAGTGTTTTAGCTAAATGCTAAACAGTAGGTTAGATAAACTAGCCGCAGCAGCTTAGCAAAAGGTAAAGCAAAAGTGTCACTTCAATCTCAACAAACAATCATTGCATTATTACAGACATTGTCGTAATTATCAATTAACCCAATGTGATTACATTATGAATCACAGAGTGTAAAGCCCAATCATCTGGGAGCTTCAACAGGTGTGTATCAAGGCTTAAAGAGAGAGAGAGAACAGTAAATCTAACAGCTTGGCTAATGACCACTTTCTTTCATCTTTTCTTCAGGTATGGTCCAGTGCTGATGGCGCACTCTGAGCTGTTAGTGACAAAAGCTTCCCCTGTGGAGGGGACAGCTGTGGCGCTGGATGTTCTCAGCTTCCTGGATTCTTTTGGGGAAGAAAACAGCACTGCGGACAGATGCTACCGCTCGCACTCCCGCAGCAGCGTCCTCCAGGGTCTGCCGTTTGGAGGAGTGCCCACGGTCCTCGCCATCAATGCCGTGCTATGGATGGTACTGACTCACACCCACCCACCCATCCATTATATTTAACCACTTATCGCAGCTGATATTGGGCGAAGGCAAGGTACACCCTGGACAGATCGCCAGACTATCACAGGACGCATAAAGACAGACAACCATTCATGCTCACATTCACTCCTACGGCCAATTTACTCCACACAGACAGGCCGGCTAGCCCGGGATCGAACCCAGGCCCATCTTGCTTTCCGCTATCACTTTAGAACCCCTTCACTAGTCTATCTTCAATTATGATAAGCAAACAAACTAAAAATGTAAACTGGGACTTTAGTATCGCAAGTGTCATATACAGTCCTAGTTGGTGAAGTGATTCGCACTGTCACCACACAAAAACAAGCCCCTGGGGTCACACAGCTGGGGCCTTTCTTTCTGGAGGTTTTCACGCACTTCATCCCCTGCATGGGTTTCCTCCATATGAAATTGAATATGACATTTATAAATGTGTTGCATTCCCTCGACAGATAACGAGATGTGGTTAGGTAAACTTTGAGACTTTATGCTGCTCCTATAGGTGTGAGCGTTGCCATTGCCTTGCAAAATGGATTGGATCACTTTTTTTACATCAAGGCATTTGGATCTCGTTGTGATGCACAAGTACACACACACACACACACACACACACACACACACACACACAAATGCACACATTATGTGCATGTCATAGATATCAAACTGCATTAAATCTGCAATGAATTTTCCCCTCACATAGCATAATACAGTGTGTACACTGTTTACGAACATAATTGCATATTGTCAGGCCTTGTCAAGCTTAATCTCTGCACTGATGTCACTCTCAATCTGCCACCTCCGTGTTTTAATTGGCTCATTTTATCGCTGCCTAGTTGTCAAGACAACACAGAGGGTTGACTGCTGTCTCTTAATGACAAGCATGAGTCAAAGCGTGCATCCCCACCCCAGGTGACGGGAGGACGCCTCTGCATTAATTCTATCATCATACAGAATAATAATGAATCATCTGTGGGACTGAAGGAGAGCATGCCCACGCATCGAGACCAAACAAACCAAAACAACAGGGAGGAGACAGACACTGGGAAAAGAGCGAGATAATGGAGGGATTTTTATTCAAAGAAGGAGTTTGGACCCTGACTGTTAATGTGAACATGCACTCATTATTCAGCTACAAGCCTCAGTCAAGGCTGCCTTGATTGTCTCTGCGTGGCTCTAGATCACTAAAGAATGAATCCTTAATGGGGGCTTTTTTCTTATTAACATTGCTGTCGTCCTTGTCCACGAAACCAAATGTCTTTTAAACTCAAATAAATTAATGGTTTAATGATCTGTTTTGTATTTTTCAACATTCATCCATCATAGCCCAGTTCAGCTCTTTATATTCAACCAGAGTTGTTAAGCATGGATTCACTATTGGGTACTATAATATATCATTGAACAGGCTTCTTTTCTTTTTTACTTCATTGTGATGCTACACTTTAGCTCTCCATTTATGGCTGAATAGAGGCTATTAATATTTATTCTTGCTATTGACCACACTCATTTGGCTGTAGCATGTGTTCGTGTGTGCATGCTCACCTGTCTCTGGTAGTTTCCAAGACAACCACGTACCACTCTAAAGAAAGACGACGGCTCATTATTGCTGCTGCATTTTGAACCTGTCTATTATGTGTAGGCTCCTTATGAACGTGCAGCATGGAAAGGTTTTGGATAAGGCCCAGAGCAGATGAGTGTGTGTGTGCGATTGTGTAAATCAGATTCTCAGCAGCTTCACGCACTCATGTTCTGGTTCTGTGTTCTAGTTCCTGTTGCTCATCTTCTCCTGTCTGAGGAAGGCTGCATGGGACTATGGCCGCCTGGCTCTGCTGATGGAGAATGACAGGTGAATCCATCACGCGTAACAGCTGGTACACTTCTGGTTTGTGAGCCAGTGCAACATTTTAAGATTTTCTGTGGAACATCTCCTGAGTCCTGACCGTGAGGCCTCCAGCTCCCTCTGCTGAGTAGTAATGGTACTGCGTAGGAGGCAAAGTACTGCAAAGAGCTACTCTGCCTTTGCTTCTAATAATCATTTGTTGTTATTTTAGTGATGAATGCAAATGTGGCGATGTGTTCATGTATTTTGTATTAACAGTGAAAATAAAATGTTAACCCAGATCAGACATACACATACAGAGTATATGTAAGAGAGTGGTTGGATAAATGGTCTTTTTACTCTTTTAAAATTAGGGCTACAACTAATAATTACAGCAATATAGAATAAAGAAAAGCAGCAAATCCTCACATTTTAGAGGCTTGAACCAGCCAATGTTTGGCAAATTCACCTTGATAAAAAACGTAAAGGACAAGGCTATAAGGCTGGCGTTATTCGTTATTCTGTATCTTTCTCATTGTCAACAAAACCCACGAAAGGATCACTACAAACAATGTATCTGTAATCTGTCTCTCAATACTTTTTTACCCTGTCTGTGGCACTCAAAGTCCACTAGTTCCTAGTAAAGGTAAATCTGTAAACAGGTTTTCTATAAAAGGCATTGTAGTTTTTTAGCAAATGTTACTCAAATAATGCTTATGTATGGAACCATTTTCAACTGTGAATTAACATGCATAAGACTAACCATTGGCTACCCAGACGATGCCTCTTAGGCTAGGATATGGTTCACTGTTGTTTTGGGCGTTTTCATTAGATTTGCTGATGGTAAGAAAACGAAAGAATATCAGCAGGCTTACCCTTTAAACAAGTAATCAATTATCATATACCTTTTAAGGATACAAAATGAGTCAATGACCATCCAGCCGCCTGCGCGAGTCTGCAGCAGTTTTCTTCTGCTTGACCCGAGTCGCCTCTTTAGTGAAGTACGGGCTTGCTTACTTCTGCATGACCGGCAGCGGCTTCATAACACCCAAGGGCGAGCAGCATCTGTGTTTGGCCAAGCGGCCCTCTCTCGCACTGATTAAATTATGCTGCTTAATTTGACACAATGTTGAACTGTCAGTGGTACGGCCCAGAGAGCAATATCCACAAATTCAATCATCACACTGGCTTTATTAGATTCGACCATTCTGAATGTGTTCCATGTCTTCTTTATGTATACAGTTTGGGACTGCGGGACCGTCTGGAGCAGTTACATTACGTCTTTACTGTTACAGTACTGACATATTACATATTGGATGCATTGATAAGGTCGTGTCAGGCCACGATCAAAATGACAATATTGTTATTTCTTTGCTCGTCTTTTCAGTCTCACATCCCTGTTTTATGGAGAACCAAGTGAGAAAGAGAAGTCTCCGTCAGAGTCCAGCCCCTCCGACTCTGAGACCAAGGACATGGTGAGGTTTTGTTGTGTTTGGTGTAGAGTTTACTCCTAACTCCTAAAAGCAACAAGGAACCCCTTAACAGCATTTTCAGATCATTTAAAGGTATCCTTCACCCTATGCAAACACCCAGATGACGCCTCTCTCAACTAAACACATTTCATGTGTCCTAAAGGTCGAACAAAATATTGATTGCATTTCTTACCTCGTAAAATATTTGTCTATTCTGTGTGATGAAACCTGCATTGGTCCCATGTGGTTCTGCTGCCTTACTTTAAAGCTGCACGTAGTCGTATGTTTTCATTAACAACGTATTAAATAACTAAATCTAATGGGAAAGAGGTTACAGACAGAGATGAGGCAACAGAGAATGATTATCCAACTCTGCAGATTCTTTTAGGTCTATGGAGCGTTCGTACTATCTTGTAGCCCATTGTTGTGGTTTCACAGCGCTCAAGCTCCACTCTCACAGTTAGCAACCTGCAGTGGAGCATTTAGCAGGAGTACATATTTGATTGGTTGAGACTAGAGCTAAAAGGAGAGTGAATGTTGGACTTTGAGTAGTCGGATGGGCACAAACACAATGCTGAATGAATGCTAATGTTGCTCCTTGTCTGCCGGATGTGTGAACAGGCGTACATAGCATTTGAGGAGACTGACAGACTGACAGACTCTAGTTCTCTGTGCACAAAATATAAAACAGTAGGCATTGTGGGAAATGCAGAAACATCACTATCATCAACAATACCACTGATGATAGACTGTTCTCTTTTATTTACAGTAATTATGACGTGGTGTCACAGTTAACTTAGCAATGATATCTTGATGTCTAAAAATGCAGCCTACTGCACTTTTACAAATAAGTCCACTTGTCTAAGATGGCATTGCGTCAACTGTTGTAAGAGGAAAGTTTGACTCATTACTCATCTGGACTGTGTGACTCCATGACACCTGTGTGATAGACTGAGGTCACTCCCTGCATGTTTAAGACAAAGAGTCAGACTGGAGTCATCGCCCTTTTCCTACTCAAAGCTGAGGCTGCAGTAAAGTGGTTACTGCTCCAGGCTAGACCTATTAAATCTCCCCCTCTGTGTCACTCTGCAGACCTTATTACTATGCAAATAGTGGATGCTTGCAAGCAGCCAGATGTGGTGTGCACAGAATTGTATACATATGTCATCTATTATCTTTAATATCTAATCCATGGGATGTTTTACGATACTCTTCTCTTTCCAGGGCTTCTGCTCGTGGCTGTCATCACTTTGCCATATGAAGTAAGTACACAAAGCAGTTGCCCTTGTAATTATTTTTGCAACTTCTCTCATCTTAGCTTCCATCCTTTTATTGGCCCTCTGGCTTCAAAGCTGATGTCAGACGGCAAATGTAAAGTCTCTTGTTATATGTCATTTAGCAGCAAAAACAAACGAGTCTGGGCTCATGCGACCGCCGGTGCCGTGGTTTCCCGTTGAATATTTGCTCTCGCTCCAGTCTGACTACACACAACTAGAAAATATCCATAGTATTATGGTATTATGGTGGCGTTTGGGTGCTTCTGTTTTTAGCTCCCGTGCCAGTGGCTCACCGTAGGAAAGTGCAAACCCACCCTGAGAGTTCGCAATGTGTGGGCCGCCATGTGACCAGCGTGTCCCTCTTTTCTGCATTTAATTTTTTTCATGCTTTTCTTTTTGCTCTATTTTGTGACACTGGGTTTCCTGAACCTCCCGCCGGGCAACCACAGCTTCTGGCACCAAAGTAGTGGTGCCACAGTTTTAATCATGATGGGTCCTGGCAATAGACAGAGCTGCAGACATATTCAGATTGAGATTGCAGAGCTCTGTGTCCCATCACATGTGCATGTGTGGAAGTTCTATTATTGACGCCTCAAGAACAATCTCTCTTTTTGCCATGTGGCACACAGCGTTTGGGATCTATTGGATATGTGATTCAGGGATTCTGAAAGTTTCCCATCTCTCTGTTTCTGCAGGGATGACGAGATCCGTAGCAAATGCGGCATTGATGCCGTCACATACCTGTCCTTCCAGCGCCACATCATCCTGCTCATGACAGTGGTTTGCCTGCTGTCTTTGGCCATAATCCTGCCGGTCAACTTTTCTGGGAACCTCCTGGGTATGTTTATCTTTAGATGATGGTCCAGTGGGCCTACTATTTGAAAAGCCAAGGGATATCCTTAACCTCAGGAGAGTCGTATGAGGCATCTCGCAGGGAGAGAAGCTGAGTTTATACAAAAGTATATTGCATACATGAAATTAGATCAAAGCTACAATCAACTCAAAAGGTAATTTTAACTTAAAATGACTCGTAAAACAAGATTATGAAGTGAAACTATAGGTCTACTATTTATATACACAAAGGCTGCCTTTCATCAAATGGGAGTTTATAGCGTCAAGCCTCGGATTATAGGAATAGAAAGTGCTTCATATCCTCTTAACATACTCATGTAGGTGTGAAGGGTGGGATCGTGCAGCAAATTAGCTGCTAACTAGCAGCAAAAATGCCTTTTGGCAGCTGTGTGCTTATTTTGTAGAAAGTGTTGAGTAAGCCATTCCATAACAGGGTGAAGGCAGGAGTCATTAAAGGGGTCTACGAGGAGCTGGGCTGTCCACAGACACTTTCTTTTATTACTGCTGGCTATCATGTGATGAACCAATGTGTCACCAAAGCCATTAAATAAACCAACACCCGATGTCAGGATGCCATGGTAACAGCAAACAAAGAGTGCCCGAATTAAAACACCAGAGTTAGGCATGACCGCGATGTTTGAATGTTGGGTGAAATGTCATTGAGATGAGAAAGATATCATTAAGTTAGATGGGAAGGTTTTTTTCTGAATAGTGACGTTGCTTCATTGTTGCCTACAGACAAAAGAGGAGGGGTTTCCTTTTAGTCGTGAGAAAATTAAAATGTCTAGCTCTCTGTCATGTTTCATTATCTCTACAGGAGACAGTCCTGAAAACTTTGGGAGAACAACACTGGCTAATGTTAGTGCAAAGTAAGTCTTACATTTTATGAATGACATCACATCTCATGAAATAGCGCAGAAACCATATCTATATTAGTTTAAACACTTGTTGTGCCTCGTAGGGACAGCTTTCTGTGGCTCCACAGCATCTTGGCTCTGGTCTACTTCATCATCACGTTGCTGTGTATGGCTCACCACCTGATACGGCTGGAGTACCGAGAAGATGAGAAGGTCTGACACCATCACATCATACTGTTTAAACATTTAGGCCTGGACATTTTTATACTGCAACAATATCCATTTCATTCAGTCAATTTCTCTAGTCTAGCGTGTCAGCATGCTAATTAGGGCTAAACAAAAAATACAGCTGAGGCTGGATGGAAGGTCATTAGCTCATAAACTAGATTGTGATGGTTGCAATAAATGAAAAGTGAATGGGTCAACTAAGTGGTTACAATTCATCCTGAGGGGAACATGAACGTGTGTTTCACATTTCATGAAAAGTCAGAGGATCGTCAAAGTCATTAGGATTCATCCTCTAGTGACAGTGAATGTGTGCACTAACTCTGTTCATGTAGTAGTTGAGATATTCTTGTCTGAACGTAGTAAACAAACAGACCGGAATTGCCATCTATAGAACCACGGCACTAGCATGGCTGATACCTCTTAATAAGGTGCCGATTTTTTTTTTATCAGCTTATTGTATCGACTTCTCGTGATGATTACGTTATGTGTTTCAGGTAGCCAGGACACTGATGATTAGCTCCGTACCGAGAGAGATCTCTGACCCAGGACTCATCACCAAACACTTCCAGTACACGTTTTCTTATCTTTTTCATTGTTAAGTTAAATCCTCTCCTTTTGTTTAATTAATGTCACAAAACCATTGTACCTGCACAATCTCATCACATTCATCACGATTAACTCCTTTTGCTCCATTCACTAGTGAGGCCTACCCCAGCTGCACTGTCACCGACATCCGATTCTGCTTTGATGTCCACAACCTGATGAGGCTGGACTTGGAGAGGTACAGTAGCTGCTCCAGATTGGACCAACACAGTTGGGGATCAGTGTGAGGCTCTTGTCTGAGGATGCTGTGTTTTGCAGACGCAAGGCAATGAAAGGGAGGCTGTATTTTGCCACAAAGGCCCAAAAGGATGGGAAGATCATGATCAAGACCCATCCATGTGCTCAGATATTCTGCTGCGACATCTGTGGCTTTGAAAAGGTACTTTTTATCAGCATAATTGGGATTAGTAGGCGACTGCCTGTATATACCTGTAGCTCAGTTGTGCTGCACAGAAAGTATGTTTCCACTGGATGGCACTGCAATCCAGAAATAGGAACGCGCAGCAACAAGATATCCTGCCACTGTAAATCTGAAGATCTTTCTGAGAATGAAAGAGGCAGCGAGTGATGTGTGCTCCAACTTTTATCTGCAGGTGGATGCAGAACAGTATTACAGCGAGTTAGAAGAAAAGAGGACAGACGAGTTTAATGCTGAGAAGAACCGCATCTCCATGAAGAGGCTCGGCATTGCCTTTGTGACTTTTCGCGATGAGAGGATGACTGCTGTGTGAGTAAACAACAGTATGACATCAGGGTTTATGTTTGTCAGGTCCTCTCCTCGCATAAACCCCCGTCACATCTGGGAGCAACCATAAAATTCACGAAGCGGCATAAAAGCCGACGTTACTGAGCACTGATGCAGATCCCTTTTTGTACATCTTGTGTTGTCTTCCAGCATTGTGAAGGACTACGGTTGTGTGCGCTGCCGTCGCAGACCCCAGCAGTCCAGCATCACCACTGTGGTGCAGTCGCAACAATGGGGGGTCACCTACGCACCTGCTCCCAGTGACATCATCTGGTCAGTACTGACATTACCGGTACTCACACGGTTTCTTAAACCTTATTTTCCCTTAATTAGCAAAGTCAACATTTTTCACACTGACACCATCTACTACTTTTGTTGCTATTGTTGCTCGTTATAAATCCACCCATCCATTATAAATACGTGTTCTGTGCATGGTTGCAGGGAGCTGTAACCTATCCCATCATGCATTGGTACACTGACAGACTGTGGGAGGACACTGTATCAAACACATGCAGACACATATTTTGCGTGTAATATCCACTTTTACATGTCGTACCCATCATTCAGACACATTTCCCTGTAATTCATCTTGACATATTTGGTATCTTTGGAAACCTCTGGATTGTGGCTAGACTTTAAACCAATGTTTCGTGGGCTGTAATTTTGCTAATGTAACATCAGCTTGTGATGATGGACCTAAAAGAGTATATTTATTTAGACAAGAGGTACACAAATCTGAATATCTACATTCACAATACTGTTCTTATTTCTTTACCCATTGAGCTCTGTGCTGTTCTTTTAGAAAATTAAATTAACCAACAGCAACAATTAAGATGTATCAGTATATACTTTCACGTTTGTAGCAGATGTCAAAAAACAATTCAAACTCATTCCCTATCCATGATTGAATTAGCTATAAGGCATGTTTCTTATCTTGGAGACAAAATGCAGTTATATAACAAGTGAGTGATGCGTATGTATAAGATATTAACCAAAGACATGGTATTGCTCAGTGTTTGTGCTTCACGCCTGATTGGCTGCAGTGTGTTTGTGTTTTCTGCACTAACTAGACAACTGGAGCAGTCGCAGGCTGCGGGGTTGAGCAGGTACTTTTGTTCCTTCATTAAAACCGAGCGTTGAAGTGTGCTGTTCCCAACCCGCTCTCCAATCCAATGCAGTGGAAACACGACTCACAACTCGAATACAAGAGGCAACCGAGCTGGCTATTTCAGGCTTGTGTCAATACATACAGTACAGGCTTGTCAGGGGAGAGTAGTGTGGTAAATGCCCAGTCTGTCCTGCTGGATGATTGTGTATTGACGCTCATTAATTCTCCCGTCACCAGGGAAAACCTGTCAGTGAGCGGATCTCGCTGGTGGCTCCGATGCGTCCTCCTCAACATCCTCCTCTTCCTGCTGCTCTTCTTCCTCACCACTCCCGCCATCATCGTCAACACAATGGACAAGTTCAACGTCACGAGGCCTGTAGAAAGTCTGCGGGTCAGAGTTTAACTGTATGACCGTAATGCTACATTTGACCTCTCTTCCGTTTTCATTAATAAATCATTTTGCTGTTCAATCCAGAGCCCTGTCATTACCCAGTTCTTCCCAACCCTCCTGCTGTGGGCGTTTTCGGTACTCCTGCCCTTCATCGTCTACTACTCAGCCTTCTTTGAGTCCCACTGGACCAGGTACTCACCAGCCATCAGCCATCTCTCTCCTCTGAAATGGAAATGCCTGTCCTTCTTCAAATAGACCCTTCATGTGTAGCTGCCTGTCTTCCTCTCAACTCTCAGCATTGCTTTCTTTTTTTTCCTCATCTCAATTATTTTTTTCTTTCTCACCCTGTTGCTCTTTTTACTCCCTCCCTCCTTCTCTCTGTCACTCTCCCTGCACTGATATTCTGGGCAGGTTGTCATAGAGATCTCCATGTGAGGATAATGATATGCACAGTAGTCACCATGCGCAGGGGAAAGGCACATGGTGACTAGCAGGAGGAGGAGCAGAACTACTGTGCATAAGGAGACGACCTCACGCTGCACCAATGAGCACCCTTTCTATACATAACCACCCCCACAAACGTGTTGTGCAGGCGTGATGTGCGAAGGACCGAATGCAAATGAACTGTTTACTGGAGTGAAAAGCGTAGTTCGTGCTAATGAACCCACCGGTCCTTTACATGTCGAGTCAGCTGACTTTACATTACATTATTTCACATTATGAATTTACTATGTTGAAGGGAACTGCGTAGATATAGTTTTACATAACTAAATATGCATTGCATGATGATGTTCTTACAATCCCATGTTATTCATTTAATGTCTCAGATCTGGGGAGAACCAAGTAACGATGCACAAGTGTTTTTTCCTGCTGGTCTTCATGGTCATCATCCTGCCCTCTCTTGGTCTGTCCAGGTACACTTACAGCATATGCAATAACACAAAACAAACGTTACTTCTGCTTTTATGCTTATTTTCACAGAATTCCTTTGAGTTGACACATTGTTTAGATTTGTTGCTCTTATTTAATTCTGTCTGTAGTCTGGACCTGTTCTTCACATGGCTCTTCGATGTCAACTTCCTGGATGAGAAGGAGATCAAATTCCAGTAAGACAAGTCTTTTTGTTCAAATAAAACGTACAAAGAGTATCACGACCCCTAAAAAGACATTTCGGTCACAGCCAAACACTCAGGCTTCTTTGTTTTCTTGGTGCAGGTGTGTGTTTCTTCCTGACAACGGTGCATTCTTTGTGAACTACGTGATTACATCCAGTCTGATTGGCACAGCTATGGAGCTGCTTCGTATCCCAGCACTGACAGTGTATGCCTTCCGCCTCTGCTTTGCCAAGTCCCAGGCTGAGCGCATTCATGTCAAACGGGTCAGCTGAACCTTATCTCTTAGCTTATCCCAGTGTTTTTATTGCAGGTTCATTAGATTGTGCTTTGTTTTAAACAGCTTTCTGTGTTTGTTCATATGCAGAGCCAGGCCTATGAGTTCCAGTTTGGCCTGGAGTATGCCTGGACCATGTGTATCTTTGCAGTCAGTATGACCTACAGCATCACGTGTCCCATCATTACACCCTTTGGTGAGCAGCATACCTACAAATCCTCATCTACCTCTTCCTTCTGTCCACCTTCTGTCTTTCTTTACCATCCCATCACCTTCCCTCTTAGTCTCGTGTGTGTATGCGTCGTCTCCCCTCATGCCGTAACCTCACTCTCCTCCACTGCCTGCCAGTCCGATGCAGACTGTGTGAATTTGCTGCTGTAGTCCCAGACACCCAGACACAGTGAGTTGCGAGCCAGACGCCCACTCTGCTCCTGTCTCTGCCCAGAGCTCATCAAGCTTCTATTTGCCACTGCAGTCAAATATTTTTTGCGAACAGGCCCTTTCATACGCTACCCTGCTGTTCTGTGCATTTTACCTGAGCGGCTGTCTGCATATTGTTATTTTTCTGAGGTAGAGCCGTGGCAGATACTCTCATTGGTTGAGTGGAACCTCATTGGGTGGAAACACAAAGAACAACACAAGATACTTGCCAAAGCTAAATGGGAAAATTCTTAAATTACTAAAAAATAAACGTAAATTGCTTGTTTTTAAGACATATTTTCCTTTTTGTTGTTTTAAATCGGGTCAGTCTGTAGCCATGTCACAATAATTGAATTACACATTGCATTCAACTTTGCATTGAGCATCATATTCAGTGTGTGAGGCCCTTAAGGCTTGTGTGTGGGGTTCGGTGGACTTTTGGAGAACAACAAATAAAATATCACTATGATGTTAAAGGACCATACCAGAGTTTTCTGTCTTTCCACCCCAAATCAACAATACCGCCGTCAATTTTCCAAAGAATGCTCTAGTGTTTTGAATAATTAAATGTGTTTTCCCTGCCACGGTAGGTCTGCTCTATGTGATCCTGAAGCACATGGTCGACCGATACAACATCTACTATGCATACGTTCCCACTAAACTCAGCCAACGGATCCACAGAGCAGCCATCAACCAGGTCATCCTGGCCCCCATCCTCTGCATGTTCTGGCTGCTCTTCTTCTCAATGCTCAGATTAGGTACTTTATCACTTCCATTTCTATCCTGTAACAGTGTCTGCAACCGTCATTGTATTGTGAGCGTGCAATATAACATTGTGAAGTTGTAATTTACTGCACCTTACTGTCACAGGTCCAGTTCATCCCATCACCCTCTTCACCTTAGTGTCCCTGCTCTCCTGTATTGCCTTTTCCCTCTTTCGCTTGTGCCTTAGGAAGCAACCAGACAAGTCAACAAGCTATCAGGTCAGCTCCGCCATAACCCACACAGACTAAGTTCAGCTAAAGACGCACTAATACTGAATGAATAATGTGCTATTTCTTTGTTTCAGATGTCTGATCAGCCAGCAGATGGGACGTTTACTGATGCAGACAGGAGTACTGTAACATCCAGCACTGCCTCCAGTGTACAATATCTCATATTTCTATTATTAGCCTGACAGTACACCATTCAACATATCTTACAGGATCATATGAGTATTTTTGCTTGTTTTAATAGTTTTATTTGTGTAAAGGTTACATTGGGTATTGTTGTTGGTGCATTTACTGTGCTGGTGGGAAGCTTTGACACCTGAGATCTCAACTGCTGATCAGTGTTGCACTTATGAGCATTGCATTTTTGAGCAATGTCAGAGGATTAATCCAAAGAAAATCTTTGCTGTCAAAGAATAAATAGATTATCTGCATATTTCTTCCATCGCTGAGTTAAAACATGCACCAACACCTGCACGATCCTTCAAAGTGCATAGGTTATATGTCTCCAAACCTGGATTTATGATAATTGCCATTCACTTTTTTTTAGACTGGATCCAGGATATGTACACTCGCACTAAATATGTTAATTAAGATCTTAAGTTAGTGCATGAGTTAAGTGTAGGGTGGGTAAACGATAAACATACTTTAATCTAATGTACTCCCTGTGAATTGAGTGATTTACTGTGTGACACCATCATTAACTATATGTTGATCTTCCTCCCTCAGCTGTTTGTGGCGTCCGTGCTGCTGGAGCCAGAGCTGGCTTTGACTCCCATGCCGTCCCCGGCCCACCACAGCTACGGTGCCATGGCCAGCTCCCAAAGTTCAAGCCACGGCGCGGCGGATGAAGAGGAGTGTGAGGAAGGCCACGCCCAGACCCATGAGACTGAACTCCAAGACCCCCCAGACCCCTACTGCTCCAGCCCACTCATGGACAGCCCCGTAGGCTTCCAGTAACACCAAATTCCCCCAAGCTGATTCCACATGTCCTTCACCTGGGGAACACAACTTGCTTAATGCTGCAATGCTGCATTTTCGCTTTTGACCTCAGACTCTAACTTCGTTGCTTCAGACCCTAGGACCAGACTGGGCTTGATGAAGAACCTGAAGAGGAAAGAATGCAGGAGCAGGGTCCATGTAAACGCCACTATAAATACATAGACCGCAGTTTGCTAAAACATCTCCTGAACTTGTCTCATGGACAAAAACGCCAATCTCGACAGACGATACTTCCCTAAATGTACAGATTATTTCAGTTAAACTATTGGATGCTACATGCTACATGACAGGGATCGCAACTTCTCCTGTGACTTCATTTGCAAGTTAGAAAGGTTTCAAGTAATGAAAGTGTCTGGGGTGGAACTGCCTTTGGGTTGCTATCAGAGATACTCTCTCCATGCTGTGCCACTTGGACATGAGTGGAGGTGAAAGTTCCCATCAGTGTGGGTGGTGTGAGCAGGCTTGCCCCGGCAGACTGACAGAGTGGTCTGGGCACGGGTGATATCTGGTTCCTCGAACGCAGAGCTCAGGGAGGCTGAGGGTGAGGGCAGCTAGTTGTGAAGCCATCTGCAGTGAGAGAGCAGACAGACGGAGGGCCGAATGTAACTCGGAGATGTACTGTAATATATGTACACTCTCAACAAGGAGGCACAAGCAGCTTGGCTGTACCTGAAGCTTGTTGTAACTATTATCAATTTACGTTGCTATTTTTGCTACAGTATTTTTGGTGTCATTGATATTGTGGTTTACTGGAGATTGTTTAAGGATTTCCCGTCTTAATCAGAGTATTCCCTTATTATGCTATTTTGACGTGATTTTGATGTGATCCAACTTTATTTTTATTTTTATTTATTTCAAAGGAATAGTTCAACATTTTGCATATGCTAGTTCACTTTCTTGCCGAGCGTTAGATGAGAAGATCGATACCACCTTCACATACGAGCGTGGTATAAATCTCGTGGTCTAATTATCTGCAAGAAAGGAAAGTTTCTATCCCAAATTGTAGAATATGTTGAGAACTATAGCGTGGTGTCTACTTCTTCTCACTGCAAGACAACAATATTTAACTCTCGAGAGGAATTTATACATTTTTTTATTTAAATTTCACATTTCTGCATGCATGTTGACCATGTTGTATACACGAGGTATGCATTTCCATCCTTAACCATAAGGTCAAGTTTCACATGTGCTAATCTCATTGTCAGTCTGTGTGTTTCCAAGTGTTATTTTTTGGTGGAGGGATGAAAGTTTATTTTTTCTCCTGAATGTAAACTGATTGTAGTTTGTGATTCATGTCTCTTGCTGTGCCTTGAACAGTGTTCGTGTGACAACCCGGCATGGCCTGAAATATGCTGCATGGACTGAAAACTAAAGGGGGCGGAGAAACATCTAAGAGATGAAAACACAACAACAAACACAAAGACAAGTCAATGGGTAGTTAATTCTGTTAGTCATCAGATTCCACTAAGATGTTGACCAAACAATCTTAAAAGGTCTTTTTCTGGAGCTTTTGACTATACCACATGGTCTTCAACTGCAGATTAGTTTGTTCAGTTTTCATAAACATGGTCATGGTCAACTGTAAATGTTCAAACTTTATACTTTATTAGTGCAGGTTTTGGACTTTTTTTTCATTCTTTAGAGTTTATTCATGTTGATAAAACAATCTTTACTCAAGGTCCACTTACTTGCTCTTTCTGAAGCTTTTAGGAGTAAACCATATTTGGACATGGAGAACTCCTAAAGATGCCCAGAACAATAGAATGTTTGACTGTTTACAGATCAGTGACAACTGAGCAAACTTCATCTGCCGATGAACACCATGTGATATGATCGAAAGCTCCGGAACAAGCAGGCGATTATTGTAATTTCAAGGTGAAGAACCGTCAAGCTCAACACTAAGCTATCTTACTGTGTGTGTTTACATCACAGCAGTTCTGTCATTTCTTTAAGATGTTTTGTATTATGTCCTCGTCGGTGCCTTGTTGACTTCAATCAATATTTTATTAGTTCATATAAGATGTATGACCAAGCTCTCTGTAGAGGATACAATCTTTTTATCCAGTGCCGTTCCCTTGTAGGGTTTCTCTTACATGTTACCATGTTTGATTAACAGTGACAGCAAAATCATAGGCCTGTGATATAAATAGTTTTCAGATTTACTGATGGCATATTATGCATAATGTTTAATCTGTTTGCTACATTTTACATGGAACCTAACTGCAGTTTCTCATGCTGTATAAAAGAGATGAAAGCTGGCAGCAGAGCGAGAGTGGTCAGTGCAGAGGATCATGAAGAAAAATCTATTTGGAAAAATAAACATCAAAGAGCATCTCAAAATGTCTCTCTGTGAACTACCAGTGTGTCCTGTGGGCTTCACAGATCATTAAACGTACTTTCCTTTGAGAAATACAAAATAAAACTTATTAGTATATTCTTAGCTCTAATGTCCATGCTTAACTAGTTTTATTGTATCCTGTCATGTCTGTTCATATACTGTCGGCTTGGCCACGCGAGGTCTATTTGGAGGTACATTAGCTTTCCAGACATGTCCACTGTTTTTTGCTCTTGGTTATGAAATGTGTGTATCATAAGTGCTTTGTTTCATACCGTATGTGAGCCGGCTGTGAATGTGGGTTGTTGTATCTACAAGAAGGTTGAGGTTAAAGGAACGGCTGCATTTGAGATTGATCTCTGTCAGCTGTGTTGTCGATGAGTTTTCATCTGTCAAAAGTGAAGTGTGCTGTGATCTGAAATTAAAATGAATTCAGCTCGATCCACTCATCTTGTGCCATGAACTCCTTATTGCTCTCCTCTACTGTGGTCTCTGATGAAGGGTTTTAAGAGGCAGGGAGTGACATTTCATGTGGTTAGCAGTAGTGCAAGAGTGAATGTGCACATGATGCCATCAGGACATGTGCAAAAGGATATATTGCATGCATTACTGGTTTAGGATTAACGTCAGACAATTTAAAGAAATAGTTTGAATTTGGAAAATTGTAGTTATTGTCTTTTTTTGCCGTGAGTTAGATGAGAAGATTGAAGTAATATCAATCTTATCATCTAACTCTCTGGAATATAGAAAATTAGCATGTTTCCCAAAATGCCTAACTATTCCTCTTAAGTCTGACAAAATGCACCACAGATGACCGTGATTCCTTCGATCACGTCTCTCCAAAGATAATCACAGAAAAGGATTTCTCATTTAAGAGGGGCGAGGCCACTAATGAATTCAGTGCATGTTAGCTTAGTGTTGGAAGCAGTGCACCTGCATACAAACTAGCCTCGGGACAAGCCTCAGTACATACTAGAGGCCTCATTGAGCCCTGAAACCACATCTTAGGATGGATGTGGCAATTAATTGTACGAGCATCTGCTTTTATCCAAACCACATTGGTAGTGGTGGCACCATAGAGCCACTGGTAGATGGAGAAGAGGTTCTGTAGTAAGTTGATCATACTGACTGGATGAATGTCATTTTTTCAGCAATAAAAGGGTTTGTAAGAAAAACAGCATTACATGGCTGCCATTATATGCAGTGCTTCTTCGTTGCTGCGCGTTACGAAAGAAAAGTCCCGAACATTTCCCCTGTCACCCGTGGCAACTGCTGAGAGTGTGCTTCTCAGTGAAAGGTGAATTCCTCTGGGTGCGCGGCCTGTCGCTCCTCGACTCCTGCCCAGATGCTTAGAATAGAAAATGTCTCTACCTCCTGCAGCAGACATATTGTCACTCCCATATGGGTTCGTTTCAGCATGCAAATGTTGCTTAAGAAGTTGGTGTTGTTTAGTATTTACATAAGATTTTGGCTCAAAGTAGTTGCAATTGCGTTGATAACTTTGAACTTTTTATCTCCCCGAGTACTCTTTCTATTTAGTAGCTATATGCAAGAGCTTCTGATCACACCTCACAATCCTCAGCAGATGGATTTTTCCCAGTTTTAAATTTCAAATTTCCATTTATTTTCCAGCACTGTACAGACTTTTTTTTCCATGTTAGCATAAAAGATGAGATGGTAAATTAATCCATGACCTTGTAAACATTCTGTTCTCAAGTTTCAATCTGTTGAGATTGTTTTGTAAACAATGTTTCACGGGGGGGGCCTTACTTTATTGAATCAAAAACTCTCATGTATAAATTGCTTCATCATTATATCCAAGTAGGTGTCTAGAACAGTAATCTAATGCAGCATACCAGGTTATGCAGGATATTTACATAATGTCCACACAGCCCCCGTAGCAAAAGCAGCATGTTAGCAGAGCAGCAGTTTCAGTCCTCCATCTGTGTGCACACAAGATGCATTCAGGCACAGTATCGAGTGCAGGTCACCCGCTTTTTGGCAGTGCTCAGAACCAATTACACAATCACTGTAGGTGCACGCAGAAAATGGAAGAAAGTAAGACTTGAAGCATTGGAATGCACTTCTGGTCGCGTTTGAGCACAAATAGCATGTGTAATACACATGCTGTTATGCGACCTGTGTTGATGGCCGCATAGATTCAAATAGAAGTGTATATGTTCTCGAAGACTCGCATGAGATGGCCGACTGAAAATGCAGCTGAAACACCTGTGTAAGCTGTAAAACACCAAATGTGTATTAATCAATACACAATTTACTCTGGTTTGAGTTACATTTGCTAAAAACTACAGTTTTGGGAAATTACAGAGTAATGAAACTATATTTATATATATTTTCTTTTTTAAAGATTTGAAATTCTATCACGTCATGTTTTCATGGGATTTTGATTGACAATCAGAAAATATATGAATCCTATGGTATCTTTAACTGGTTGTACTTGAAGTGGGAAGTAACAGACCGCTCGTTCTCCCTGTTGCTTGGCAGGCTTGTGTTGCTCCAGCAGCTATCAGAGCGAACCGTGTTAGCCTGAGCATGCACGCATTGTCCACTTCTCTCTCCTCTCCACAGGATCATTTAGGATGAGTGAGTGACTAAGCATTGCAATGTCTTGCTTTCCTCCTTCATACAAAACAAATGCACACACACACACACACACACACATACATATATATATATATATATACGACTCTGGACCACCATCACCTAACAGTTGCCATGACAACGTTCACTACCCCTTCATTCCAAAACACATTGCAGACTTTCTAAAAATAATGTGTGTTACTTTTTCCCACAAACTCCTCTCCAGACGACGACAGCCCTCAGAGCAAATCCTCGTACACACTACAAGGTGAGCCTGTCGAACTACAGGTAGCGATTAATGAATTACCACGAGGTAAATAAACACTCTGTGTGTTTTAGTTAGCAGCGCTGCAATCTAACCATTGGTTGGTGACCTGAGCGGAGGTCAGGACAGTCTCCATGAAGCCCAGTGACTAGACAACTCAGCGTTGTTCTCTAGGCCGAAGCGAGACATGGAGCATGGAGCCAACATAAACAGTTTGACAGAGAGAGTAGGGATGCTGTGTGGAGTGCAGAGAGACAGATTAAGGCCATGTCAGCCACCGCTTCAACAGCAGAACAGACAGCCAGCTCACGGATGTGACTTTTACAATGATACAGGCAAATTGTGTGTACGAGAGAAATGAGCCCTGTGTAATCAGATAACTCATTACATCGACCAGCCTTCGTCTCATTACTATGGCTTTACCTACAGGACACACACGCATATTGATATTTAAAGCAGGAGCACGTGCAAACATCAATAAGGATTTAACTTGTTTTTGGATGAAAATTCAAAAAAATAAAATAAAATCTGCCCAGATTGCAAAGACCATCATGTCAATTATTAGAAATTCTGTAAACAATCTTGATGTGACATTGTGCAGTTGCATGAGTAAGTGGGCTCGTCTCTGTAGCCGAGGGCTATCGGCCATTCAGCGCTTGGATCTTATGTAACACTCGGAGATGGGCTGTCAGTGGGGAGCAAGTCAGGCATCGTATGATTGATTTCAAACGCTGACCATTGTGTTGTAACCATCATCGTTCTTTGACAAACAATCTGAGAGCGAGAGGAAAACACACTGACCTCGTTCAGCAGTAAAATATCCACAGAAGATCACTTTATTTAGTCTCAAATAAGCACACAACATGTTTTGTTTAGGATGGAATCCAGTTTACAAAGAGTGCTTGCTTGCATTAACTATAATAATACTGTGCGTTTTTGGTTGAAGGATAACTAGGTGAAGTCATCGCTGTTCAATAGCAGCTGATAATGATGAGGTAGACAGTGACACACCCAATATGTACAGAGCTGGATGTTAAAAGGATACCATTCCAGTTACCAGTCATGCCTGCTAATAAGACCTAATGTCGGGTAATTGAAAACAGAGATGTGAAGAACAACCTGCATAGGGCTGTGTACTGATACTAAGAAATAAATCACTATCAATACACCACGTACACAATCAGTTAATAAACATTACACCTGTACAGACTGAACAGACGATGCAGGGATAAAACAGTTCAATAGAAAACTCAACTTGTGTCATTTTCTGTAAGGACTGTACATTTAGAAGTTGATGATATATATATATAGATATATATATCTATATATAGATATATATATATATTTCTATTATTTTGATTAAATGAAACCCACACAAGGTAACACATCTGGAGGATACACTGTATGTCACATTTGAAAAAAACAAAACAATGCTCTTTAACAACACAAACATTTCAGAATATAAAAATAAACTTTGTAAATGTAAACTCAGACTGAAGCGATAATAACCACATATCAGCAGCTTGGATTTACAGTTGTATGGTGTTATTATCTAATACTTGGCGCACTGTTGCTAAGTTACTTGGCATTATGACCATGAATGTCAACAACAGCTAAGGATGATACATACAGTGTTATGTCAGCAATAATAACAACACACACACACACATATTGGACAGTGACAACACATATTATCTGCATTATTTGTTCTGTGTTAAGCAATTAAAAGGAAAAAAAAATCATCATCAATTCCGTGTGTCTTTGTGTCATAATCCAAAATAAATATTCACTTCCAGTCCCACTTTCCATGTGCTGGAAAAACACAAGCCACTCTGCTCACCCTCACCTCTAAAGCTGAGGTAATGCTTCGTTTGTAGCCACAAAAATACAGTTAATAAGCACTACTAAGATAAGCGACTACAGCACAAGAAAACTACTTTACACTAACAAGGACTAGAAACTGATAGCCAAGAACAAAGATGTTATAATTCCCCAAAGATGCCCTTCACTCTAAAGTAAAGAGTTAACAGTCTATTAGTTGTAGTTTAACAGTCAGCTGAAGTAATGACAACCTCTACCGAGGAGAGTGCCACACACCATGTTGAGTAAGGTGCACATGGACGCCTTAACAGTCATAGATCGCTGAGGAGACCTATCAGAGAGTGTAACAGTTCTTGTCAGTATCTATTGAAAATATGTTTTGATCAATAGGTTAAATGTTAGATAACAAAGTCACACACAAACGTAGTTGTAATGATGTGTAATATCTATAGAAAACACAGTATGATTATGATTAAGGTGATGGGACTCTCTTCTGTATAATCACATTGCTTTGTCCCAAACCTTTTAACGTGTTGTGTACAGAATCACTGTGTTCCAGTTAGATAGAGAGCTGCCACGCTGGCCACAGTAACCATCACAGTTTGAGTAGTTTGTGATGCCTAAATATAATATCTAGTGTTTCACAATTGTGCAACTCTTTTAAGATACATCAAAAGACCACTACAGCCAGTGTTATTTGAGTAGATATATCAAAGCCATTATATACAAAGAGACTCAACAGTTACCCTTTTTGCTTTTTCTCAGTGTGAGGCGCTCAGATTACAGCTCCAGACCTAGAAGGTCCAAAGCAAGCCGGCTCAGAACAGCTGTACAGCAGCCTCGTCTGGTAGCTAAACATCCACAGCAAAGAAAAGAAACTCTGCGATTGGTCGATCCGATTGTAAAGTGTAACCACACCGTACATTCGCTACGCCAAGCAACCTCAGTCAAAGAGCAAATGTACAGCAGCCAAAGCCACAATGCTGCAAGTTACACAACCTTATTCCATGGCAACCATGTTGAGTGATTTGACAGCGACTTGCTCAGCAGCTACCGCAGTGCGCCTCAGTCGGCCTTGTCCTCCCCGTTCTTGGCCCATCCTCGGCTCATCGCTGCTACCACGATGCTGTACATGTTGAGCCAGGCTTGACGCAGCGGTGCCGTGTAGGCCTGGCCCAGACTGCACTGCAGCATGTAGAGAAGGGCCTCACCCACCATCTTAAGAAGTCCAAAACAAACACACAAGAAAAAAAACACTTTTCTTTTAACAGCTCATTAACTTGTGAAACTACTTTTTGAGAGTTGTACTATGAAATGTTGGTCCTACAGCAAATGACTGCGTGTTGACTCCCACAGCCTGATGCTTCCTCCCCAGGTTGAGTAGAAAGTCCTCCAAGGAGTGCAGGTCGTCCAGATGGCTGACTGCTGCATCGATCACAAGCATCACCTATATGCCGTGCACAGAGACAAATACACATGCGGAGAGTGTTCTCAACTGTGCACAAGAGCGAACTCTGTACTCGTAGCGGTGACTGTGGTGAACGGAGCTCACCTTGGTGACATGATCCAGGAACTCGGGGCTGGAGAGGCAGTCTTGTGTGGAGCCACAGCTTGTAGTGTAGTGGAAAAGAGTGAGGAGCGTCGGGTCCAGCTCAAACAGTCTACCACAGACAAATACCACACTGTTCTATAGGTGTGTACACACACGGCATGGGTTGACAAGCATTCACACGGACACAAAATCAATCTATAAATCATACATCTAAAAATCTCTCTTTCTAGTCTATTTAGCGGCAGCTGTCTCAAAGTAAATTGTGGATTATTGCAGTCTGTCGCCAAGCAACAAGTCAAGCTTCCGGTCCATGCATGTTGAAAGTGTGCAGCGAAGGATCTAGCTTGAGTCTCTCTCCACACCTGTGTTACATATATTCACATGTACATATTCTTGACAACACAGTTTACAAAGTGGCATCTTGAAAACACTGATTTAAATGTCTGTTATGTCTATCTATCGCCAATAAGCGTAAGAGATTGAGCCTATGTCCCACTGATGAAAGTATTGCGATATTTATATATTTGCAATATTAAAAACTGGGTGTCTGGAAAATTACCGGAAAAAATCCCATATTTCAGTTTTTCTCCTTTTTATAAATACAAGAAAATGGCATTTCAGACGCATCCCAAGACCCTAGACTTCAAAAGTCTAAGCACAAATCTTCTCAACACAAAAAACAGCAACAACAACAACAGATACTATTACATTTGGTTTAAGTGTTAAAGAATTTGAATTAATGTTGATGAAAGGATGACTGCACAGAATAACAATATTTTCTTCTCTTACATCTCACTTTACTGTCTTAATTCCATTTCAATCATGCTGATTTGTGTCATACGTTACCTGGAAAACATGATGACACCATGAGGAATTTTATTCTTGCCCAGGCTCTCCCAGCTGCCTCGTACCAGCTCCTTGTCCTTCCCTGACAGCTTCTCCATCCTCCCTCAGGCTGTAAACACGCGGCAAGTTCTTCTAGAGCGGAAACACACAACTCCTCTACAGGACAAGAGGGCTCAGTTTAAGGCAAGCCATGATATTCAAGTTAATCCACAGACGAAACGTCCGCCAACCCACCTGGAAAATAAAGTGGAGCATCAAGTGAGTGCAGCTGATTTGTTAGTAATGTTTCAGATCTAAAGAAGGGGGGACACAACTGCAGGAGATATGATTCCTAGGCTAGAGATGCACAAACATACTGTACCTTCTTAAGGTCAGTCTTCTCTCTGAACTTCTTCTGGTGCAGCCGGGCTGAGGGGTCTGCCTGTGCGTGTGTGCGTGTGTGTGTGTGTGCGTGCGTGCGTGCGTGTGTGTGTATGTATGTGTGTGTGAGTGTTTGTGTGTGTGCAGGCAGCAGCCTTGCCTGACACTGTGGTGCACTTGCTCTCTCTTTCCCCAGCCCCACGAGTTCTGCCACGCTCTTATCTGTCACGCTGGCTGCTATCTCTCTCCCCTTCTCGTTTGCCTCTTGATATGCTCTCTCTCCAGCACTGGGGATATTTGTCATGCCACTGAAGGAGAAAAAGAGGGATCTCTCTCTTCTGCTCCAGAGAGGCTGCAGCGAGCCACAGCTCCTCCTGCAGGTGAACCGAGGACTAAAAACATACAGAGGATATACATGCACACAACTCTACATATTTAAAATCAAGAGAATTTAAATATACAAGAAATAAAGATGAACGACAGAATAAACAGAATACAACTGTGGTATTTAATGCAGTCCAATTGCTGATGTTTACCAAAGGTCAAAAACAGGCAAAAGTCAAAACAAGACAGGCAGGGGAGATCAGGCAAACTCATCCAAAAGGGGATCAGGTTAGAGAGCAGGAGTCCAAAAGGCAGAGAAAATGGCTGGACTGCTAAAAAGGAAGTATACAGATAATCTGCTGGGGAATGAAGTGGGCCAGTACATAAACTGCTGGGCTGATGGGGCAGCGGTAACAGGTGAGCAGGGCAGGTGAGGCGATGGAGAACGGCGGGAACACAGGGGTTACAGCAGGACAGGGGTGAGTAGCAGGATGTGAAATGTCAAGAGAGTAAGTATATGTCAGGGGGAGAAAGCAGACATGGGAAATGTGAGGCTTAGGAATTGGCTGACATTGTGACAGTGAGGCCTGTATCATCTATACTAGGGTGTGTCTTCAGCCGCCTACATGTGCAGCCCATGCACTCACACGATTTCAAATGTGTGTGAATCTTTACATCTTACAGCGGTTGGAATAATAAAAGCCCTGAATGCACCACCTTGGTGAAATTACATTGCTCATCTGCTAAAGTAGAACCACTCCTCAAACAGTGTGATCAGAAGATTCGGCGGTGAAGTGCTCAGCCTCTCATTAATCTAAATGAGATGCGTCTGTTGCCTCTCTCGGCTTCCGCACACATCGGAGGCACTGCAGCTTGTTTGGATACACGTCTCACTCAGATATTATCTAAAAGGTTGGGAGAGATTTGCCTGGTTTTCAGCCGTGCACCGGGGGGAAATCAGAGGTGCGCAGCATCCTCCTGAGGGACGACAAGGCAGAGAGCTGAGGGATAAACTGTTCCCATGACAACGTGCCAAGATGGAGCCCTTGAAGCTTCACCGTGTGACGTTTGGGATCTCAGGAAGGGACTCTTGATGCATCTTTAGGTACTATATGGCAACATTTTGGCGTTTCAACTTCAATTATCTTTTCAAACATCTGTCCGGCAGCACCAAATTGTAATTTTATGTAACACATTGGACTCTTTTAAACTATATTTCAAACTACGCCTTCAATCGTGTTACCGTCAGACAAGACACTTCACTTTTTATGATGTGTTTCTGAAGTCATACAAACATTGCCCTCTATGTCTTCAATGCATAACACAGTGGCCTAAAACAAAGTAACCATATGGTATGTATGGTCTCCATGACTGCATTTTTATTATGATTATATATATATTCAGACATTCATTTTTTAGGATTCCTGGAAGTCAGTTGCCTAAGCACAAGCTTACAGTGCAGGCCAGTGTTTAAGTGTATTTGATGTGGGTCTATATAGGCTTGGAGCGGACCACTGAACCGGTCTCTGTGAATGCATTTGCACAGTGAGGGCTGTTTATTTAGGTGGCTGTGTGGCTGAAGAAATAACTGGGAACTTTAACCCAAGCATCTGAGAAAGGCCCATGTCAGACGCTCGTTGTCCTTACGGGACCTGACCCATGAAAATATTTACATTTATGTGTTCTTTTAAACAGCCAAAGAAAAAAACCACTAAGAGCAAAAGCAGATTACAGTTCTCACAGTAAAAGTGTAACTATTTATTTGTTTATGGCTATAGGAAGATTCTTGAGTTAAAGTACGTAAAACACAAATTAACTTTACAGACACAGTGGTCTCAGCTGGAGTTCTCATTTTGTTTTTGAACTGTTCATCCTGGTAACCAAGTGTTCATCATCCTCTAAATTACAGTGTTCATATTCCCGAGCAAAAGTGTTGCCATGAAACAAAAATATACATATATATTCAAATCACATAAAACATGAATTACTTATAAACACACATAGTTTGTAGAGATTGTCACGTCCAGATTTTTGGTCATTTCATAATTTGCAGTTGCACATCTTAAACTATCAAATGCTCGGTGGGAATAGTTAGCCGTGACATGAATCATTTTGGAGGACCTTGTTGTTTTCTAGTGGAGAGGCCATAAAAAACCCTCTACCGCCGGAACCTTTTTGATCATGGCATTTCCTCCCCTTTGGACTTCACGCTCTTCTCTTCCACATCTTCAATTTTCTCCCCGTCGTCTACATTTTCTTCCCTAAATCAGACATGTTGGGTTAGAAAATGGCTATATTGTAATTACATTGAACTTTTACTTGGCTACAGTATTTATCTTTCTTCACTAGAGACTGCATGGCAAGCTCAGAAAATTATGTAATGTAGTATGACCAAACCACAAGAAGTCCTTGGCTCTCCAGCACCAGTGCTATTCATAATTGTACCGGACCCACTGGCTAAAGATTCTACATACCTGCTGCAAATGGGATTCTCAGTGCTGTGGCGCTTGTCTGTATCCTCGTCAGAGCTGAATGATGACGATGTTCCTTCAACAGCTTCTCCATTTTCTTCAACAAACAGCTCCTTTAAGCCGGCTTTCTTCAGCTTGTCCCTGTATGTCTGCTCTGCTTGAGCCTTTGCATTTTTCTGCCATAAAGAAAAAGTCAAAGTTACGCTGCAGGGGCACGTCATTTACAGTGTGATGTAATCTCCTCAGCTCGCCATGTCACTCACCTGCTTCACCTGTTCGAACAAAAAAGGCCGTTCGCCAACTCGTGCCTTCATATCCCGTAACTCCCTCGTGTACTCTCTCGTCCTTTGTTGGTCAGCCTTCCTGCATGTTGGAGAAGATTATAGCTTGAGCTACTGCGGAAGTCGTTTGTGGTCGTTGTGAGGCGAGTTGCAAAAGGTTGGAGAATGAACGGCCTCACTTGACCAGTACTCACCGATATTGCTGTAGTTTGTCATTATACGCGGCTTTCAAGCTGCTGTGTGGGTCAAGCAACCTCGCATGGAGTGAGACTGTCTTCTTCATGGCCTGGGATCGCATCTGGTACTTCCTCAGCCAGTCGGCACTCTCTTGATTCTTGCTGTCCCTCATCTCCATTGACTTTCTGTGAAGGTAAAACATATTTTGCATGTCAGAGGATTCAACTATTTACTGTGTAGAAACAATAAAGAGGAAGAAAAAAAACACTGTCTATTGTTCTAAAGCCATGGCAAAAAGATACAAGTCACCTGATGGCCATGCTGCGCTTCCTCGCAGCATCTGTGATGTATGTGGGGAGTGTGTTTGCAGACAGTGATGTTAAGGCACCAAGTGACTTGCTTCTGCTGAGATTACTTACTTTTGGAACCTGAAAATGATGGGGATAGTTAACATTTTATTATGGATGCCTTTATATAGATTTGCTAAATCCGTGCAGTGAGGATGTGACGGAGATACAAAGTTTTCTGTCCGATGACACAGCACGACTTAGAGTAGCAGTTTAGCAGTAGTTTCATGAAAAACTTATATTTATATGCATTTGTTTGAAAAATAAAAGTACTGCAGGAGAACTAGAGAAGACCAACATTGCCTGTCAATAAATACATTAATTGTGTAGTTCATAAATTTAATTCTTTCTTTTTTAAATGTAATTTTCAGTTTTTGTTTGTCAACAATTACTGTAAAAACAATCAATACAAAACACTTCAACATTCACAGATGCTAGACTATAATCTACAAATAATGTGACTACTTATCTACAGTAGCTTTTTTACGTGCCACACCTTTAGCAACAAGGCGTAATATATCTATATAAAGGATAAGTTAAATCAGATGACTTCACCCAGAAATGTCTGGCATGGTTCATAAAATAGATCTCTGGGAATTGTATAATTGTGGGCAGAGCCAGAAAACATATGAAAGGATGACAGGAAGTAACATTCGCTGATTACAAAGTTCATTCTACCACTTTGGATTAGAGTGAATTACTGTTATTCATATTTAATTACTGTTTATAATTATTGTTACTCTGTAATGCCCTCGTGTGAAGCCCTCGTGTGAAGCCAACAAATGTTCTATGAACATATGTAGAGATGGTCTTATATTCCCGCATGAAATGAGGAAAATAAGTGATAAATGATGGGGTTTGAAAGTGTGAAATACAACTGTTGAAAGGAGAGGACTTTTCGCTCTCTGAAGAGGGCCCATTGTACATATTTTAAAAAGCTTCACAGTTCCACAACTAAGGGGACTGGTCTGAACGGCCTCAAAAATAACACATATGCCACACAAGGACTTAACCCATACAATAAATCTCGAACCATCAAGTAAATTACTCCCAAAGACACAAGAGTAGAAAGTACAATGTCCTTTGTCACATTGTAAATAAACTTCTGAGTGTTGAGGGACGACAGTAATATATGACAGAATGTTGTACAGATGGCAAAAACTGCATGTAAATATCATAATTATGCCAGTTATTGTACATGTGGTGCAATCAAAGTGATATGGACAAGCAATGCTTTAGGTAATCAACACTGTTTGTCATCTAGAACATTCAAGGCTTTAAGGAAGGCTGGTGGTTTCCTATCAGCCTTAAGGAAAGAGAAGGGTGGTGGTGGATGTCTCTCAAGCCATGCGTCAAACAGGGTAGTGGAAAACTAAAATGTGAAGCCAGCCATCTGGGCCGGGTGCTTTAGAGTCCCGGATCTCTTCTTATGTAATTCCTCCAGAGACACCGACTCTGACTTATTCTTACATTTTATTGATGCAATATTAATGAAATATACAAAAAGAATATCAAAGCATTACATTTAACTAAAACCAAACTACACAAAAAGTGAATGAATGCATAATAGCAACTGAAAAACAACAACTAATGCAACCATTTTAACATATTCTTATAGTCAACAAACAGGTGTGTGGTAAAGGAAAGGTCCTACCTGTGTGTTTTCAGGGCTCATCCTACTTCGCCTGGCAGGCAGAGCTGATGTCCTCAGAGAGAAGGGCTGACATTTGATCCCATCTTTACTCTGTGATTTCCTCAGCGCCTCTGTCTGCAGGGCTTTGTGCAGCCTTCTGAAATCTGGAACCTGATGGATGATTTTTGGCTGGAAGCTGGGCTTCTCATCCAGGAAGCCCAACTTTTCCTTCCTGGTGCGCTCAGCAGCGCGAAGTTTCGGGCTGCCAGACACAGTAGGATTCATATGTCGCACTGTTGTCTGAGTGGGGACTTGACTGCAAAGCTCCTGGTCTGGACAAAATAACAATTAGTTGATGTGAAAGATGAAATCATGTCACTACATAAAGTGCAACACACGTACTGTATATACATGCACCCAAAATGACATGATACAAATAAAGTGTCTTTTTTTTTTTTTAGAACAAAGCACTGCTTTTGTTTGTGTATAGGCCACCGAGAAGCCACCATTGAATTGGTCTAAATTGATCGGGTACACTGCTTCATATCATTATGGCTGACTGTTACTGTGATTTACAAATACACATTGTCAGGCACACCTTTGTGACATCACCGCATGGTATCAAATTTAACTATGAATTTCAGGAGCATAACAAGAAAAATACCGAATAACATAATGTATTTGTAAATGTTTATTAGGAAGTCTTGTTTCTACAGCACAGAAGCTACTATCAATTTTGAAAATCAGTACATATATTATATTGACTGACTACCAGTGATTCCCAACGTGTCAGGACCCCTAAAGGGGCCCAAGAAAAATCTGAAGCGTTGGGGGATGATTAACAAGTTGTGAGGAGTCTCTCGTTATAGTAATGACTGACACCTGTGTGACTGGCAGGCAGTCTCTCTTTCCTCTCTAAGTCACTTGCTTGGTTCATCTTTGTTTTCTTGCTCCTGTCATGTTCACACATCAGTAATGAACTGATTGCTCACTTTTAAGCGTCATGTGTGGTTTCCATATTTTGTGACACTATTCAGGCATCTAAAAACATTAAAGGTGGAACCATCTGAGAGGGAAGCATCAGTCTTTGGTTGAAATGCTCACACCTTACTGACATGTGCTACTTATGACGGGGGTCACAAGTCACAAATAAAAGAGTCACAAGCCAAATGAAAGTATGAACCATTGGCCTATACTGTTCTGTAAAATGACACAAAGTTATGTTACAAAGAGTCTGATCTCTCCGTATTTTCACATCAATTCCAACTATCATACCAAACACTTTCCAGCATCATTCCATCAGGAAAGTAAACCCACCTTTTAGCTCAGAATGTGACGCGTCTGTCACATCTTTTTGAGGAGGTTTCCTAACGGTAGCAGCCTTGTTTTTGTGCGAGACTTGGTTCAACATTGTTATCAGCTTCTCCCTTTTCTCCTTTTCTCTCTCCTGGAAACTGAAAGGTGTTTGAATGGAGAGCAAGAAGTCCCTCCTCTGCTCATGCCCCTGGTTCCTCTCCTTCTCTCTCAGCTCCATCATCTCCTGATAGCGGGGCTGAAAGACGTGGCGGGGCACTGGGCGAGCGCAGAACTTCCTCTGACACTCGGCCTCAGCCTCCTCCTCTTTGCTCCTCTGCGTTGTCTTAGATAAAGCAAACCGCTCACATTGTTGAGTCGTGGCAGGAGTGAGCACGGGAACTCTGTCCGAACAATTCTTCCACTTTGAAGATAATTTGGGGCTCTCTGACTGTCTGGGACGCTGTGAGGTCTTTTTGTCTGAGGTCAGGGCAGATGTGGAGGTGGATCTCCTCATTCCTACAGGTCTTAAAAAACAGTAAAGATCTTTAAGAAAATTGATATGTTATAATTATGACCAAACATAAAAGACATAAGAAACCTACTTGGCCTGATGTATATTTTGATCAGCGGACTCTGTTGACAGTAGAGAGTTCTGATGAATCCTCCTCTCAAGCTCCTCTTTCTGTCTTGTTTCTATCTCCTGCAGCTGCTGCCTGAGGGCCTCACTCAGGGCCTTCAGGTGCTGCTGAAGCATTAACTCTGACCTGAGTCCATCTGCTTCCAAGGTCTCCAGCTTTGGCATATTTCTCTGACTTGTGAAACGAACAAAAGAAAGGTGCTCTATTCCTGTAATCAAAAAGTTGTTTTGTTTTAGTTAGCGCTGAAATGCTAAATCAATTCATCTATTTGTCTATCAATGGGAAGTTAATTGTTACTTAGTTATTTCGTTGTTGTTTTATTTCAGCATACAATTCCAGGACAAATTTTACATAAAATAATAAAATGTGACTGAATATGATGCATGATGGAAAATATGCAGGGGGAGGGAAAAATACATGTTCTGCCAATACCTTCAATGTGAACACACATCAAAACAAACACACACACACACACAAAAGTTCACATTGTCCAATTATTTGTTCTCTGTACATTTTCTGAAATTGAGCAGCTAAATAACATCTTTAAAAGCTCAGAAATGATCAGCCAACGAATTGATTAAATGATGGACAGAAAATGAATTGCCAACAATTTTGATTATTGATTGTTCATTTATGGCAAAAAAAAACAAAACTGATTCCAGCTTTTCAAATTTGAATATATTTAGAATGTAATTATACATGTATTACTTCATTCAAAATTTAATATCTGTGAGTTTAAATATGTCAGCGTGGTCTCTGGATACTGTGATGGACATTTTTAACAATTTTCTGTCGTTTTAAATGATTATTAAATTAATTGAAATGAGAAATCAATGTATTTTAAAAGCTTGCTAATAATTAATAAAACTTCAAACACATCAAATTTACAACACCACATCCGGTGCGTGTAAACGGGTTACCAAGGTAACCAGACATCAACATAAGGTGTGTCGTGTGATGTCGAGTTACGGACACGTGTTTAGTTGTTGCTAATATATTCCTTTACTTCACTATTGTACTTCTATACAAACCTCTCGAGTTCCTGCAACTGAAAAGCAAAATGATTAAATGATGAAAGTAATAATGAGCAGCAGACCTGGTAATTCAGACGCGTTTTAGGAAGAGTTTCTCGTCGTCTTCTTCCAAACGGAACTTAAGTTCACTAAAGCTGTCTGCTGACAAAATACATTACATCTTATTCTGTCTGTTGACATAAAGTTGAGTATTACAGAGTACTACACCGAAGCAAGCGTGTTGTACTTACACTCACACATCCGTGTCGCCGCCGGCAGCATGAGCACCGCGTGTGGACAGAAGCAGCATCGTCTTCTGTGATTGGACACGAAACCCGGAAGTACTTCATCTCGGAGCGTTTGTCAACATAAAGCAACACGGCTGCAGGAGTACACACAATGACCCAGCTGCCGTAATTACGACACACTCAGGGTGGACTCGTCTCTCTGATAGAGACGTACCAAAGTATCCAGACCTCAGCATTGGACTGGTTTCTCCTCGTCTCATATGAATACCGAGTGAAGACAGAAGCATGCACAGGCTCACAAGGGCGACGCTGGCCTTTAACGGACTTGGCCGGTGTTTTGTGGCAGAAAAGCACGTGTCTGCTATACAAATCCCCAGCCGAGGATTAGTGTGTGCAGAACATGGAGACGGCTCTACCAAGCATGAGGTTTATGATGTTATTATATCCGGGGGAGGAATGGTTGGATCTGCAATGGCGTGTTCCCTCGGTGAGTGACGCCGTCGTCCTTCAGCTATTATTAACCACACATTTAAATACTGTCAACAGAGATGACAGGAAACCTGCATCCCTTTAGATAGACCCATAGAAACGTGTGATTATTACTCTATAAACTACTCAAATATAAACTCTACGATGTGTTGCCAGAAGGAAAAATATGAGATACAAGATTTATAATTTGAACTGTAGCAAAACTGTTTTAGACTTAATCTTATATATGTGCTGCCATTGTTACTCAATATTTTCATGATTTTTTTTGAAAGGCATGGATCCCAACTTGGACGGTAAGAAGATTCTTCTGCTTGAAGCGGGCAAAAAGAAAGTCATGGACAAGGTCCCAGACACCTACAGCACCAGAGTCAGCTCCATCAGTCCAGGCTCTACCACCCTCCTCAGTGGTACAGTATACAACCTGACATACAAAACAATGTAAACGTATATCAAAAAGCTCGCTTCCTGTGAGAAGCTTGTGGTGCTTGACTGATAAATGGCCCCCACAAGGTCCAGTCACCAGGGATCATATCTGACCGTATTTGTCTCTGTATATTTAGCCAGGCTTGACGGACTCACCTGTGAAACACGTTCTATGTCCTAAATCCGCCATTTCGGGTCTAGAATCCATTAAAAATCGCTGAACATGACCATCCGTCCAGACCTGTGTGTTTTAATATTTCACGCTTTCAGGCTACCTGTATGTGCTGCCACATACAACCAGTGTTTACACTCATGCTGATGAATCATATGACAGTTTACAAAAAAAATACAGATTCATTTTCAAGTGTTTACCTAACCGAAAAACAAACCAACACAAGTTATGAAGTCTCAAAAACGACACAAACCTTTGTGATTTGAGCTATGGACAACAATCATTTGGCTAAATTACTTTGAATGTTGGACACATACGCTCATCCTGATTCAGGTATTGGTATTGGTATTATTTGAAACATTGTGCTTGATTGTGAGCTTGTTGCCTCCAACTGGAACCTGTGCAAACAGTAAGAGGCTAGAACTTGTCTCAAGCTTATGGAACGCTGCCACTCCTTCACAACATTTTCAGCCTCGACCACATATGTTTTACAGTAACTTTAAATGGTGATTTAAACTCTTGTTTTAAGGTAATTAGATAAAATACAGCCCACTGCCACTTTTTAAGACTTTCTTTTAATAGAAGGGCGTTAAATGTGGAGTCAGCGATTCTAATCCAATACACTTTTTATCAAATTCAGCGAATATCTCCTCGCTGCTCGCTAGCTGTCTGCTCTATGTGAGGGCAGAAAAAAATATACACAGCCCTGGATTTATAAATGGGGAAACACGACTCTATTCCAGCCAATCAGCAACAGGGGGCATTCATGCATGTGGATAGGACAGGAAAGGCCGTGGATGTATAAAGAGGAAGGTAGTGGGAGCTAGAGGCACGGTAAACCTGGAGGGGGGGTATTTGTTTGGGTTTTGAGTTCAATTATCAGTCTTTTTCCAGAATCGCTGACTCCACCTTTAACTCATCTTCAACCGAACACCTGGTTGTTGGTCCCAGTGCTACTGAATTCTGCCCAGGTCACCTCAGACTTATCCCCGATCACAAAGACCAGTTGGACCAATTTCCTTCTACCCTTCCTTCCACTTGTACTGACTTTTGTTAATATTCACCCAATTCATGATCTTACTTTTAGAGTATGATTACAATTATTTTTGATACAGAGACATGCATTGTTGCATTGGATTCGTATTGTAATTGTTTTGAAATGTGTCTGTGCACACACAGGTGTTGGAGCATGGGAGCACATCACAAAGATGAGGAGCAAGCCCTACAAAAGGATGCAGGTACGTTGCTCTTCAGCTCAAGTTGCTTTTATCCGCAACTGAAGGATACAGTAACTGCCTCCGTACTGCTATGTCAAAAGTTCAGAAAAGTATAATTTAAGACAAACAAAAATAACTTGCGCCTACTACAGTGTGGCGCATCTCCCAGAATCCTTCTGTTACACAACTTGAGTTTTATTCATATGTCGTCCAGACTTTTCTAGTTTACAGGCAAACTGTGTGTATTTCTGTCATCCACCAATCACAGTGACAGCCCATACAATTAGTGGAGAGAGTAATCTGTGACGCTCAGCTTGTACTCAGTAATTCAGCTTAATGAACAAGCAGCACAGTGCTGTATCATATAATCATATGATATGTAATTGTTCACATAAAATGGCTGGTGCCTGGGGTTGTATGTAATACTGCATTTTATTCATTCCTTTGTGCAATTTATGACTTTTCAGGCACAAGGAATGCCAAAAAACATAAGGTATATTTAAAAAAAAAAAAAAAAAGCAATCTCCCGGCATATTCAAAGTACTGGATGCTCTTTGGCAAGTTTTATTTATTAAAGCCATGTTTTCTATGAAGACTAAATCATTTTGACGTTTTCAAATTGGTACTCATTCCCCACATCTTATAATTATGAAGATTCATGTGAACAACGGGAAGAAGATGAAAGATTTTGGAGAGTGGTTGTTTGCTGCAGAGTGAACCCGCTTTACGGCTGTGGCTGCAGGCCCAGTAAGATGTGGTTGCTGTGTACCAAACACTCAACCGCAGGGTTTCTCTCTGGGCCTAAGATGTCGTCATGCAGTGCCTTTCAGTGATTATGGTAGTGTACCTCTCCCATTATACCTTGACTCTGCTACCACTGCTTTGGCTTGTTTGCCCATTCAATGTCGGTCATATACATCTCACCAATTGCCCTGAAAAGTATGTACTGCAGGTTAACTCTAAATAACATTCTTTCCATGCAGTAAAATGCTCTTCCAGGGTTTAGATTTGAAACGGAAGGCAAACAGCTTTTGCCGTCAAGGCGTCATTTGCCCAGGTTTCTCTCTATAAAGTTGCGAGGAAGTGTATTATTTAAATCCTAAAGTATGTAGTGACAGATTCTACCCCGACACTGCATCATTTCACCCCGCATTAAAAAAAACCAAAACAATTTTTGGGCTGGTCTCAGTATATCTTACTTCCCAACCACTTATCACAAGTTGCAAACCCACTGCCATTAGTGGTTTTCTGGAGGGTATATCCCCCTACTTTATGGCAAGTTGGGAAAAAAGTAGTGCAGCAGCATATTACTGCCGAATGATGGGTTTTGTCACCATAGTTACAACCCAGGAGACGATTAACCTTGTACAAACACTTTTCACCCCCTCATGTTTAACCCAAATAGTAATTCCAGGTTGGAATTACAGTAACCTAAAACTATATCTCACTCTGCCGCTTTTGGTTGCGGATAAATATTGACTTACTCTTTATGTTCACAAACATGTCATTTGCTATTTGTGTTTCCAAGAGAATGTTTGCAAAAAAATCCACATCACAAAGTGTCATTTGGTCCTCAGCCGACCAGCCGGAGGAGTGTTGGTGACCCTCGTTGCTCTGGGTTTTAATGTATGTAGGCTGTGCCAGCCTCCGACAGCAGCGAACGACTTTGATGTGTTCAGCTGGATGAAGCGCCACTTCTCTGCCCAGCTATATATAGGGAGAGGGGATGCATAATTGCTGCATTTAAGGATATACTTGTAGACCGCAGGCATAATGAGTCTCTCATTTAGGTTTGGGATGCCTGCTCAGATGTCCTGATCACATTCGATAAGGACAACCTGCAGGACGAGATGGCGCACATCGTGGAGAATGACATCGTTGTGGCTGCACTCACTAAACAGCTGGACAGCCTGTCCGGTAAGCACAGCATTTATGATTTAAAACATGAAGCCCCACACAGTAAGCAGCAGTGCTCTGTGAGACCTCTCGATTCATCTTCCATCTGCCCAAAGGAAGCCGAGTCTGGCAGCTAATGCCACCACATTTATTCCATCCTGTCCCCAGGTTTTGTTTATTTGTACCCTCTCCCGGTGACTGTTTTTAAAGACCAGTTCAGCCCTTGGAGCGGCTTCTGTTTTTCCTGCAATTTCAATCAAAACTTCACATTTTGGGAACTGCAGGGCCCGGCACCCTCTGTGCACACGTGAAGTGGTCCAGTGACCTATTTAAAGCTGCCATGTGCTCCCAAGCTTTGCCACCTCTTAAGACACGAAAGCGCTGACAGTGTATAGTGCTGCATTGCTGTTGACATTAGACCAACTTTTGTGAGATTTGCAAATAAAACTTAGCCCTGCATTACTGTGCTTGACAGTTAAAGTGGCATATTTATAAACAGTTTTCAACATTTTGCACCAAACAACAAATGTGTGGTGACAGCACGGTTTTTTTTTTTGCCTCATGTGCCTCCCATTTGTCGGCTTCTCTCCTCTCATTTTAGCCGTGATGTTCAAGATGCAGTACATGAAAAGTGTGCTCCACACCAGCTGGTTTCAATGTAACCCTGCTCTCAAAGTCCCTGGAAACCCGTATTTGATCGTGTTCAGGATCCAGTAGCAGTGGTGTGGACGGGTCCCCCCCCCTCCAACTCTGCATGAGCCAGCGTAGCTCAGGATCCTTTCACGTGTAGGATGTCCAGCTGCTGATATTTTAGGAAGAGGGGCCGTTTTATCGCAAAATCCAACAAGCTGGCAGCATGTGCAAAGTGTGGCGCGGTGTGCTTGTAGATAAACACTATTAGTTAGGTCAATGTGGCAAGCCAAGACCATTTAGGAAGATTGTCAAATGTAAACATTTGCAGCTACAATGTGCCAGGGAGGAAAACCAGTGGTGTTTTATGAAGTGTTTTATAGATCTTCCACTGCTTTGGCTGCAGCACACGAGTTCTCTCGTTTTGACGGTAAACGTAGCAAAGCACTGATTTACTGTGATGACGCATACACGGGACCAAAGACGGATCTATTTGTTGTGCGTTTGTTGCCATTTTATTTTAAGAATCTGCCTTTTTTTTCTTTTTCTCTGCTGCCTTTGTAGTCACCAGTTTTATGTCCTTGTTGTTTGTCAGATAACGTGCAAGTAAAGTACCGGTCCAAGGTGGTGAAGTATGCGTGGCCCATGCCCCACCTGGCAGAGGACTCCATCCCATGGGTGAAGGTCATGTTGGCCAGCGGAGAGAGCGTTCAGACCAAGCTGTTGGTCAGTTTGATTCCATCATCACAAACTCTAGTTATTCATCTCTTCTTCTTCTTGTTTTTTTTACTGTTTTCCATTTTTTCATCTGTTTTTCAGATCGGTGCAGACGGACCGAACTCATTGGTTCGGCAGGAATTGGGGATCCCAACAGTCAAGTGGAATTATGACCAATCAGCGGTGGTTGCTGTGCTGCACCTATCAGAGGTGAGTATCACATTGGACACATGCTGCTTTGCATATTGTATTAACAATTTGTACACTTATAAACTATAAGCAAGCGTCATTGGATGTTACTGAGTTCTGAATTTATTATGGAGTGTTTTTCCCCACAAGAACCCTTTGCAATAACTTGTTTTTATGTGCGAAATATGTAATTAACAATGCAATGCCACAATACTTCAGTTTAATATTTAATTGAATCAGATGTATGTGTTGGACAGCCCACAGAGAACAATGTCGCATGGCAGAGGTTTCTCCCATCAGGGCCCATTGCAATGTTACCGGTAATATATCTACTTTATTTACTGCAGGATTATTTTTCTTTCAAAGTATCCGTCAGTCTCATAAGTATCTGATTCTTGGACCCTGCTCTGTGCACTGCAGCTGTCGGACACAGAGAGCTCTCTGGTGTGGTCAACCAGCCATCGGCAGGCAGAGGAGCTGCTGCAGCTGGATGAGGAGAGTTTTGTCGACGCCGTCAACTCTGCCTTCGTGAGTCTCGCTCCAAACTGCTGATGTTGTAGTCGCAGTCAGATTTCATATCTGTCAGGAAGATGTTGCAACATTTCTGTATCGTGTGCAGTGTACAACATGTGGCAGGAGTTCTCCATAGACTCACTTAAGTGTTGAGCTGTTGTTTTGTGACTCATGCAAACAATGCTGTCATTGTTTTTGCCCAAACTTTTTAAACAGTACTAATATTTCACTCAGGGGATGACCTACCTATCCATTTTTTTTTTTTTTTTAATGTTTGGAGAAACTCCTTTTTCCCAAGCTGGCTATTTTTACTGCGCCTGCTGATGGACGGGGTCACCACGGTTGAGTCACGTTTGGTTTCAGGCCTGGTTTGCTAATTAAACCTGTGGTCTCTCAGTGTCGACCATTACTGCATGGAATGTTTTTCAAACGGAGCTAATTCGACTGCATAGCCTGGCCGGCATCTTCTTTTAATTAGCCCAGCTGCCGAAGCCCTGCCAAACCAGTTAGTTAGGGAGGGGGAAAAAAGAGCACTTTCACTGGCCTGGAGTTCAGCTTTGCTCTTATGTCAGCTAATTTCTTTGTCCACTCAAAAGGGATCATGTCTGTTTTCTCTCTCTTCTGGTCATTTTTCATTCTCTGTGAATCTGTCTTCTTGCCCGTCTGTCTGTGCACTTACAGTGGAGTAATGAGAACCAGTCAGAGCTGATCGAGACGGCCGGCTCTCTGTTCCGCAGCACCCTGTCGGCCATCATGCCATCTGCAGGATCACCTCGACAGCTTCCCCCGAGTGTGGCAGGGGTCGGCCCAAAGACCAGGGTCATGTTTCCTCTGGGCACCGGTCATGCAGCAGAGTACATCAGGCACCGTGTAGCTCTCATTGGGTAAGATGGTCATAATTGCCTGCACACTAGCACTTAAATGTTTTTTTTAAGAGAAGATACCGATTGGAAAAAGTCCTAAAAATCACTTTGATAAGCACGCTTTTGAGCTTTTCATTGTTGTCTCATCTAATGTTTTACCTAACACTACCATCTTGCACTGTGCATAAAATAGCATACTGTTTTTCTTTGCAGGGACGCAGCCCATCGTGTCCATCCGCTGGCGGGTCAGGGAGCCAACTTGGGCTTTGGGGATGTGGCTTGCCTTACGCGTCTCCTGAGCAGGGCGGCCTTTGACGGGAAGGACCTGGGTCAGTGAGAACTCTAAACAGACACAAGCACTGCAACCATAGTACAGTGGTTTCCCCTAAGCTCTTTTCCACAGCCCCAACTCAAACGCATGTTTTTGACCTGAATTATAAAAAGCATCAGCTTTTCCGGCAACATTTATTTGATGTTTTTTTTTCTGGTCATTTTGGTCATAACTATATGCAAGTTGCTTTTCATAAAAAATAAAATCCTGTTATGAGATACGGTGTTTATTTTTTCTACTGTCAAATGCTCTGAATGTTCAAAATAGCACCAGTGTATTGACTTAATGCAGAAAGCATATGACGGAAGTTCACAACTTAAACCATGTCCTCATTTGTTAACCCCCAGTCTTTGTTTGTTTCTGCAGGAGCCATTCAGCACCTGTTGGAATATGAAACTGAACGCCAACGACACAATCTGGCCATGATGGCTGCCATCGACCTCATGAAGCGCCTTTACTCCACTAACGCCGCCCCTGTTGTTCTCCTACGCACCTTTGGTGTGCAGGCCACCAACATGGTCCCAGCGCTAAAAGTAAGCTCCGTCCCTTCTAGCTTCTACCTCCTGCACATATTCTCCTGCACATCCCAGTGAACCTGGCCATCACTCAGATGATATCAACCACCTATCAAACCCAAGCTCCTCCTCCACCCCGACCCCACCCTCCACGCGCTTTTCTGATTACATGGAGCTTTACTTTAACGAAGTCTATAATTTCCAGAGTTCTGAACCTACTACTATGGCATCTAGGTTTAGCCCCAAATTTAGTGTTACCAAAAGTGTGTGGGTGGGGTGCAGTGCTGGCCCGGGGGCAGCGGACAGCGGTGTTGGCTTGTGTTTTCACACCCCTTTTATTACCGACCACTCATGTGAAATGACTTTATTCCCTACTAAGTGATTCAGACCAACACAACTGTGACTGGTTGTAAAGGCAGTTCACTATGGAGGCACAGAAGTTAAGCGTGACATTTTTTCCATATTAAATGTTGTGCGTTCACTGGTTTACAGGTCTTGTATAGAGGTCTTCAGTGCCACGCACTTGTAACAGGCTTTTAGTAAGCGTGACTCAAAGTTCACAGAGTTTCTGAATTGGTGTCTCTTTTTCCTCTGCAGGAGCAGATCATGGCATTTGCAAGCAAGTGATGCATTCGTCATGCTAGGTCGCTGGTGGATCTTCAAAACGTGTGAGCTTTAATGGCTGTAAAAATTGTGAATGTAAAACAAATTAAATAATAGATATATTTTACTCCTTTGTGGTTCTTGTGTGTGTGCCTTGGTACAAAAGGAATACAGATCGACAACACTACATTGCTGCTGTCCCGAGCATAATATATACAACATGTAAAAAGCACAAGGATTGTTGATTTTATGTTCAAATCCTCCACTACTTGGCAAATACAGTTCATATACCAAGCTGTGAATTATCCAAGAAGTACATTTCTCAGAAATGATATGAAGATTTGTGAAGCGCTTCATTCTCAGATGGAAGGTTATTTAAACCATGTAGTCATAAGTCCAATGTTTGCACAGTTTGATCAAATGATTTTAAGCACAATTCACAGATTTTTACATTGGAGACTACGAGTGCACCCTAAAGCATTTCATCCGTGTTGATATAAAAAGTACGAATACAAACAAAGTACATTTCTCATGTTTAATTAAAACATACATGTATAGTGTACACTCGTTTCACTGGATTTAATAAAAACAATTTACATATTGTCGGTCATCAGGTTATTCATACTGATGAACATACAGGCATTTCTGAGCAATTGTGCAGCATAACATTTTTGCAACGCAAGAGCAGTTCTTGTCAAAATATTTCATTAATAAAAGTTTACATTATGTATATACAGCAGTAGTTATTGAACATGTTGAATACTGAAAAGACTGCAAAGGCATGGTCAAAAGAGCAGTTACACAGAGAGTTAATATTAGATGAGAATAATTAAAATGCTCTACATTAGAAAAAAATCTTTAAATATTTGTACAGTTCACAAGAAATATCACTTTTTGAGCAACAAATGAAAAAGTTGGCTTTCAACTTTTTACATAGTTTCTGTTTACATGTTTGCTGTATGTAATAGCTATACATTATGCTGTTGGAGGCACTATCTACCCTTGATTAGAGGCCTTTCTATCACTAGTCTAAAATAGAGTTCAGACCAGGGGCCCCTGCAATTTAGCCATGCTTGATAAGCTCTTTTCCCCTCTAGACAAAACAAACAATAATGCCTGAACCTTAAAACTACAGGCATTAACCTCATACATGTAACAGCTATGTATACAACAGTCTGTGAGTGGCATCTCGCCACAGCGCTCTCCTTGCCCCCCTTCAGTCATGGTGAATCCAACACTACTTGAATATGTACAACTCTTCAGTTGGCATCAAAGCAACAGATCATTCTTAGCTACAATATCTGCAATTAAAGTGTTATGTGCAAAGTTGAAGAAAAGAAGCTGTATGATCGCCAACTGCTCTATTTCCAATGATGGCTAGGGGCAAATTAATTAGGGTTAGGGTCCTGTATAAATATTTACTGCTAGAATGAAAAAAAAAAAAGATTTACATGCATTTAGAAAGACAACTATGGTTGCACTTCCAGCAACTAGTCTCTAAATGAATTCCACTGTACTGTACAGTGCACACCAGGACCACAGTAAGCACCAACACACCATGATTGGTTGTATTGCTTCTAGACTACCCTGTGCACACTTAACAGGTAGGTGAGGAAGACTTTTCAGATCAGACACCCATGAGGAATCAAAAATGTAAACGTTTTACAAAAATAAAGTCAGCCCACCAGTTATTAGCTCAACATACAGTAGAAATAGCTGGCCTTGTAAAAATATAGTGATTTCTTTTTTTTCAACAGTTCTCGGGAGTGTTCGCAGGGTGCTGTGGTTCAGGAGAAGAGGAGGGGCGTGCTGATCGAGGGCGGACAGAGGACGGGAAGCCCCACAGTGACACTGTCCCTCTCAGTGCTGGCTGCAGTGACAGCGAGCTGTCTCTAGTGGATGTTGAGGTTTCTGAAGTAGTCAAAGGTTGCCCCCAGGGCCCAGCTGGTCTCCACGTTGTTCACCTTCTTGGCTAGCTGTTGAGCAGAGTGACGGAAGGGGGGGGGGGGCATTAAAACCACAAAGAAACAAACCATTCCCTACTCCTACTGTCACATTGATATTGCCCATGTTTGAGTGAAATACTGTACAGACAGAATATTAAAGTGTTGTCATATCTCTTCTCACCTGAAGCACAGTGTTGTCCTTGAAGCCAAAGCCCTCCTTTAGCAGACAAGTGATATATGTCATATCCATGCAGAGGAAGGGGCTGATAGCACGGTACTTGGTCATTTTGTTGCACACTGCAAACACAAATAACCACAGGTTTCAGACATGACAATAATACAGGTTTCACAGACCACTAACACACAAAAAAGAAGCATTTGACGGAGACACCTTGTTGCATCATACAATGGAGCCACGTTCCATGTATTAACAAAAAAAAACCACCTTTTCTAACCCCTGTGCTACATGATTAAAAGATGATCTTTCTGTTTTGTTTGGCTGAATAAACAGGGAGGTGCGAGGAGAACAGCCGAGGGTCAGCACAAGGCTGCGGGTGGGTGGCAGTGTTAAACAGCCTAGTACACAGTTTGTGTGTTGCAGTATGTGTCAGCCCCCAGGTGGTGTGTGGCTGTCAGGTGCCCTCCTGCCTGGGCCAGACAGACATCTTCAGCTCAGCTGCCAGCCCAGCCTGAGCCAGACGTGTTCCTCGAGACCATGTGACAGTGTTCTCGCAACACAAACAGCCTTACATAACACACCATCTCCTTCCTACTTGTTATAAATCTGGTTCTACATGGGTATTGCAAGTGTCACACTCTTGAGCTGATAAGCATGGTGTGTATTGGTTAAATATACATAAACGTTTTGCAGCGATGTTAACCTAGAATTATTCTATTTTTGTCTTATAATCTATCTCCATAAATAATTGTATCTGTTACATTTTATTGACTATTGCATGAAGTTTCAGTGGTTAAAGTACTGATATGTATAGCTTCTAAGATTGTGTGTTTTACACACAAGTGTATGCAACGAGGTAACATGTAACTCTCACCTTCCTTGGCTCTCTTCTTAAAATCCCTGACTTCAATCGCACCACCTCGACTGCCATCTGTGCAGGAAAAACAAACATGAAACTTGAATACCTATTTTGTGCAAAGGATGACAACAAGAATGAAAGATAATGGCGCTGGAAGGTGACTCTTTGGTCTGTGCCCACTCACCAATGAGGCCGGACTCCACCGCTCGGTCAAAGTAGTAGGAGAAGGCATAGAAGACACTGCTGCCCTTCACTTCATAAGGCTGGTGCACTACTCCTTTGATTACCTTCATAACCTCATAGTAGCACAGCTTGTATCCTGCATAGCCTGAAACAAGAGAGAAAAGGAAAATGTAGTTTTGTCAAAGAATGACTTAACTAACATTGGAAATGGTGGAGTAAACAATGAGTTAAAGGTGCTTGGAAGCAGCGATGGTTGGAATGCAACTGTCTAAAGCCTCAGTTTGAGGTTAGCCAGGGGTTGAAGCTGGGGGCTCACCAGACAATATACAAGGGAAGCCCCAGAAGGACAAGTTTCACACAGCCCCATGGATATGGTTGGCTCATTTGTCCCGGCAAAACCATGTGCTGACAAGAGCGGCATTTAGTGCGGCCCTGTTGGGCTGTCTATTTTTACCACATAATTGTGAGCGGTCAAGATCAAGCCGCTCGTTACACAAAAAAAAAACAACAACTCAGGGACAAGCCCAGCATCTTTTGGCTACTTCACTGTGGTATGGGAGTGACTGCCTTATTTGTGAAGTTAACTGACAGTTTTCTTTTCCTTTAAATACAAGGTTGACTGCAGTATAATTGTTCAAGAGGGAAGACAGAGAGAGAGAAAGGATGACAAAACATGCGTTTGGCGCCAAGGTTACAGAAACTTCAGCGGAGAAATGTTCTCATGAGGGACTGTATTATACTGTACTCTATTCCGTTCCAGAGTTGAGAAAGGAATGCACGGATCGCTGCATCCAACAGCACTTGGAAGGCAAATCAAAACCTCAGGGTGCTTTTATCTTACCATCTGTAATCCCGCTAACTTTGTAGGTGGTTCCTCCAAAAGTCACATCTTCTCTGAACTTTTTCGGGAGGCATGAACTAGTGAAGACTTTCCAATCCAGCCCTGGGAAAACAAAAACAGGAAACAGTTTGTTATCTTCCAATGAATACATTATGAAAGAACGACACAGAGTGCAAATAAAGAAGCGATGACAGGAACTAGATACTCTACCTCCAGCTCCGAGTGCTCCAAGAGTTGCCAGTCGAGCCGCATACAGTCCATTTCCAAGGTAGCTACATGATGATGACAGACACTTGTGGTAAGTATCTTAGATAGATATGTATATTTTACTCTACAAAAACACTGATATGTGAGTTTTCATGGGCAAAATGTAATCCATAGCATCTTCTGTGTCTGCTATTTACCTGTGCGTGTAGACTTGATACGTGTTTTTGAAGAGGTTGAATTGAGCAATGTAAGTGGGAGGAGCCGACTGAACCGTTTTCTGTTGGATAAACAACAATTGTTTAGCGGCGTATTTTTGGTGGTACAATTTTCCAACAGGCTTATTTACCACATACAATATGACATTCACCTTTGACTTGGGAAGGAAAGTGATCTGTGTAGATCCTCCACCCAAATCCAGGATGCCCACCGTCCTCCTTGTGTTGGAGTACAAGTGACCTATTTAAAATAAGCTTGGAGTTAAACAGGATAAGGTGCCACTCATCATCAGTGCAACAAACAGAGCACACGTTGTAATCTTGTGGCTTTATCACCAGTTTCAGTTGGAATTTCTGCCTTTTACAAACACTACTGTCAGACTGACGCATGCTTACACATCATGTCTTTCCCCACCAAGAAGGAAAATACCTTTTTTTGGTTCAGGGCTCAAGGTTGATTAAAATAAATGTGTATAGCTGTGTTAAAAAAACGTGAGGAACTATTGCTTGTTTTTGCAACCTGTTTGGGGGCCAGTGACTCAAGCTCATAACCTCAGACAGGAGTCTTTCACTGCCGGGCTTCTGTGTACACTGGAGCCTCAGATATGAGCCTCCTGACCACTAACACCACCATAGCAAAACACAAGCAATGTCCTACCTGTAAGGAAGTTCACTGTGACCCAGGCAAGGACTCCTAAAACAGCACAAGGGTGAAAATGTCTGCATTAGTAAATACCTGAGAAGTGCTACATTTCCACATTTCGAATGTGTTCAAGCACAACGAACAAACTTAGAAGTGAAGATGACTTTTAGTTCAGTTCTCCTTTTATTGTGCTGATATTAAAGTAGCAGAGTTTGTGCAACTCACATGCACTGTTGCAGACCAGCCCAGGTAGTTACAATTGTCTCAGATGTCAAGTTATTGCGCTCATAAAGGGAGGATAATGAATGGCACATACCGTATGATGAAACATAACATAGTGAGGTTAATAACTGATGTGGAGGATGGCACGAAATTATTGGGCGTGGGGCAACAACTCACACTGGCTTACGTATTTGTCTAAGCGAGGTAGTAACGGACCTCTTGTAAAAAGAATTACGAGAGCAGCATTGTTTGACGCATTCTCGGTGAATGAGGCAGTTAAAGCACCTGGTTACACAATAAATCTGTCAAAAACAAAACAAATACAAATCTTGTGTTTTGTGTACTATATACAGTATATAGTAAGATAACCTACCTTCTTTTGCTCCATTCATGATGGAAACACTGTTGTTTGGCACGAAGAAAGGGGACTCGTCAAATACCTCTCGCACCTATGGAATCACAATTTCATTACAATTATCTCCTGGATATGTGTCAAAATAATACAATCATACCTGGCTACACCCCAAAATGTCCTGCTGTTGTCAGGATATAGTCTATTCAGGCTCTGGTTCTGTTTTAGAGTGACAGATAACTCAACCACAAGCATGGCTGGAACAGTAGCCTGGATTTAATACTTTAAATGACAAATATGGTTACTCCACACAACCCCACAACAGCTGTTTTTTGCGACATGATAGCCACCAAATGGGCAGACTTGCTGCCTCTTTTTTTTTCTAAGACACTTGTAAGCACTTAGTGGTTTCTCATCCCTCTCTTGGCGGGACGGGTGATGTTTGTGCCAGACTGTCTGAGGGCAGAGAGAAAACGTGCCTCACCTCCTTCAGAAGAGCGTTGGCCCTCTCTTCAGGCAACAGACGCAGACCCGCTGTGGCCTTCAGGACCACTGGGGTCCTCTTCCAGTCCTCCTCTGGCACCGTCTTCTTGGCAACCTTCAGCAACTGTCGGATGGTGTTGCCACCCTGCGGAAGAGATGGCAATCAGTTACAGGCAGCATCATCTTTAAATGGAGAGACATTTCATAATCAAACTAAGACATTTCTTGAGTGGTCAAAGTCTTTAAAAACATGCATAAATCAAAGGTACAGCAGACAGGAGTGGGCAGCAGTGACAGCATCCGCAGGAGGCATTTTTGTAATTACACAGTGTTTACATCACATGAACCCAACCCAAAGACAATCCCAGTGGTTTGCAGACAGTGAACAACTCCCTAATATACCTGATAATTAATAATAAGTGATGGTGTAAAGATGCATACATACCTCCTTGGGTTTGTCCTTATAAGCAGACAGACCAGGCTTCACTGCGTGGTACATTTCATTGTCCAGGACTGGCAGTTCAACTAAAAAAGAAGTCGGTGTCAGTGAACAAGATCATAAACCAGAGAGCAGGATCAAATGTAAACCCAAGTAGACGATTGCATTGCTTTTCTTTTACAACTCATGATATTTAGTCTGTAGCTGGTCACCTACATCAGTTTCAGAGGTCTGCTTCCCAACACAGCTACTTTTAGAAACAGTTTTGCCCGTGCACTCTGCCGGTGCATGTTTATCCTGACGCCACACAGTGAATGACCTAACAGCAGGCAGACAGAGTGGAAGCCAACAAGCATGTGCAAGAGAGTTAAGGAAAAGTGGAGCAATTACCAGGGTCTTTCTGGATGAACTTATAGATGTGGATCCTGCTGCCTGTGCTCCCAGCGTCGAACATGATCCCATAGAACACCCGGCTCGCGTTGACAGGGGAGGAGGCGTCGAGCACCGGCTGGAAAACTTCAGGTAGCTGGTAAGGCTCGGGGGCGTGATGCACGACTTCGGGCACCGGGTGGAACGCCTCTGGTATGGGGTGGATGACTTCGGGTTCCGGGTGGAACACCTCGGGGATCTCGGGGTAAGTCGGCATGCCGGGCTGCGGGACTACGGGCTCTGGGTTGGCGACCTCGGGGAGGAGGTTTTCCGTGTTGGCAGAGTGATCCCGGTAGCGGTAGAAGTGGGGGACGTAGCGGTGGTGCCGGTAGTAGGTCGCCTCCGCTGTGAGGCTCACAGCCAGAAGCCACACGGATAAAGTGAGCAGCGGGCTC